>NC_090323.1:174740580-175340580 GCF_040869045.1 Eurosta solidaginis
TCGGAATCAATGCGGGACTTTTACGGAATCATTTGGGATTCCTTCCGGCATCATTTCTGGATGGTTTTCGGGATTTGTCCGGGATCCCGTCGGGGTTATTTCGGGACCTTTTCGGGGCTAATACGGGATCATTTGGGGATCCTCTAGGGGTCGTTTCGTGACTTTTTCTGTATTATTTCGGGATCATTTTGGGACCCTTTCGGCATAATTTCTTGATGGTTTGCCGGATCCATCAGGGTCATTTCGGGACCATTTTGGGATCATTTGGGGACCCTTCCGAGATCATTTCTGGATCCGTCCGGGATGCCGTAGGAGCCATTTCGGGATTTTTTGTTACTTTTCCGGGATAGTTTTTGCACCCTTCCGAGATCATTTCTGGATCTGTGCGGGATCCCATCTGGGTCAATTCCGGACTATTTCGGGATCATTTTGTTTCCTTCCGGAATCATTTCTGTATGGTTTTAGCGATCCATCGTGGATCCCCTCGGAGCCATTTCGGAACTTTTTCTGGAGTTAGTCGGGATAATTTAGGGACCCTTCCTGGATATTTTCTGGATGGTTTCTGAGATCCGTCCGGGAGCCCGTCAGGGTAATTTCGGAACTTTTTCGGGACTATTTCGGGATCAATTTGGTACCCTTCAGGCATCATTTCTGTGTGGTTATCTGGATAAGTCTAGAATCGTGTCGTTGTCATTTCGGGTTTTTTTGGGACTACTTCGGGAACTTTTGGAAACACTTCCGGGGCGTTTCTGGATGGTTTTCGGGATCCGTCCGCGATAGCGTCGGGGTCATTTCGTGGCTTTTTCTGGATAATTTCGTTATCATTTTGGGATCCTATCAGGTTATCACCTCATAAAGTTCTTTTTTTTACTCAATTACAAAAATAAAATGCATTAGACAGAAAAAAAATTTTAAACAGATAACTTTATAAGCAGGCTAACGTGAATAGCCCACATATTTCATTTTCTCCTTGCGGACGGGGCCGCGGGTAAAGGCTAGTATATTATAAATGGGAAAGTTTGGATGTTAAGATGTTTGGATGTTTGGATGTTTGGATGTTTGGATGTTTGTCCAGACGTTTGTCTTTGTGACTCAATAACGCAAGAACGGCTGGACCGATTTGTATGAAATTTTGCACACATATAGCCAATAGTCTAGAAGGATCTACTAGCTATATATTTTTCAAAAGGGGCGTGGTCCCCGCCCCCTAGGTACAGTTATAATTTAATTATTATATTTTTTCGTTTTTGCGACTGAATCACGCCAGAATGGCTACACGGATTTTGATGAAATTTGGGACACAGACAGTAGTCTACTAGCGAAATTTTTTCCGAGCATGGAAAGAGGTGTGGGGGTCCCACGACCCCTTCGAGAAATTATTTTTCATAATTTTTACACATTATAACATTACGTATACTGGCCTTCACCAATATCACATACTCAAGGGGTCAAATAAGTCGAGGGCTTACAAAGTAAGCAGTGACACCCTCCGCCCGCCCCCCTTTATTTCCCCCTCTGGTGTAAAATCCATAAATTGTTATAACTCAATCTAAATTTTCTCCTAATTCAATAGTTTTTGGTATCTGGTACATACAGAACGAGATCTAGACAATTTTGGAGGAACGATCAGTGGTCCTCTCCTCTACTCCCGCCATCCGCCCTCCATCAATTGTTTTTATTAGCACGCTTTTATTAGCTTTACCTGTATGTTTCTATCTAACTTTTTATTCGCTCCAATGCGCCTGCTGCCTTGTTAACATGGTTTTATAATTAGCTTCACCTTATTTGTAATCCCGTAAGGGTCATATCGAGACCCTTCCGGGATCATTTCTGGATGGTTTTCGGGATCGGTCCGGGATTACGCCGGGGTAATTTCGGGACTTTTTCGGGACTATTTCGGGATCATTTTGGGACCTTTCCGGGATCATTTCTGTATAGTTTACGGGATCCGTCCGGGATCCCGTCGGGGTTATTTTGGAACATTTTCGGGACTATTCCGGAATCATTTCGGGACTATTTCGCGATCATTTGGGGACCCTTCCGGCATCATTTCTGGATGGTTTTCGGGATCCGTGCGGGATCTCGTCGGGGTCATATGGGGACTTTTTCGGGATCATTTGGGGGCTCTTCCGGCATCATTTCTGGATGGTTTTCGGGATCCGTGCGGGATCTCGTCGGGGTCATATGGGGACTTTTTCGGGATCATTTGGGGGCTCTTCCGGCATCATTTCTGGATGATTTTCGGGATCCGTCCGGGATATCGTCGGGGTCATTTGGGGACTTTTTCGGGATCATTTGGGGGCTCTTCCGGCATCATTTCTGGATGGTTTTCGGGATCCGTCCGGGATCTCGTCGGGGTCATTTGGGGACTTTTTCGGAATCATTTTGGGGCTCATCCGGCATCATTTCTGGATGGTTTTCGGGATCCGTCCGGGATCCCGTCGGGGTCATTTCGGGACTTTTTCGCGACTAATACGGGATCATTTGGGAACCCTTTCGGCATCATTTCTGGATGGTTTTCGGGATCCGTCCGGGATCCCTTCGGGGTCATTTCGGGACTTTTTCGCGACTAATACGGGATCATTTGGGAATCCTTTCGGCATCATTTCTGGATGGTTTTCGGGATCCGTCCGGGATCCCATTAGGGTAATTTCGGGACTATTAGGGGATCATTTGGGAACCTTTCCGGCATCATTTCTGGATAATTTTCGGGATCCGTCCGGGATGCCGACGAGGTCATTTCGGTATCATTTGGGATACCTACCGGCATCATTTCTGGATGGTTTTTGGGATTCGTCCGGGATCCCGTCGTGGTCCTTTCGGGACTTTTTTTCGACTAATACGGGATCATTTGCGGACCCTTTCGGCATCATTTCTGGATAGTTGTCGGGATCCCGTCACGGTCATTTCGGGACTATTAGGGGATCATTTGAGGACCTTTCCGGCATCATTTCTGTATTGTTTTCGGAATCCTTTCGGGATCCCGTCAGGGTCATTTTGGGACTTTTTCGGGGCTAATACGGGATCATTTGGGGATCCTCTAGGGGTCGTTTCGTGACTTTTTCTGTTTTATTTCGGGATCATTTGGGGACCCTTCCGGCATAATTTCTTGATGGTTTGCCGGATCCATCAGGGTCATTTCGGGACCATTTTGGGATCATTTGGGGACCCTTCTGAGATCATTTCTGGATCCGTCCGGGATGCCGTAGGAGCCATTTCGGGATTTTTTGTTACTTTTCCGGGATAGTTTTTGGACCCTTCCGGGATCATTTCTGGATCTGTGCGGGATCCCATCTGGGTCATTTCCGGACTATTTCGGGATCATTTTGGTATCCTTCCGGAATCATTTCTATATGGTTTTCGCGATCCGTCGTTGATTCCCTCGGAGCCATTTCGGAACCTTTTCTGGAGTACGTCGGGGTCATTTGGGGACTTTTTCGGGATCATTTGGGGCTCTTCCGGCATCATTTCAGGATGGTTTTCGGGATCCGTGCGGGATCTCGTCGGGGTCATTTGGGGACTTTTTCGGGATCATTTGGGGGCTCTTCCGGCATCATTTCTGGATGGTTTTCGGGATCCGTCCGGGATATCGTCGGGGTCATTTGGGGACTTTTTCTCGACTAATACGGGATCATTTGCGGACCCTTTCGGCATAATTTCTGGATAGTTGTCGGGATCCGTTCGGGATCCCGTCACGGTCATTTCGGAACTATTAGGGGATCATTTGAGGACCTTTCCGGCATCATTTCTGGATAGTTTTCGAAATACTTTCGGGATCCCGTCAGGGTAATTTCGGGGCTTTTTCGGGATCATTTAAGGATGGCTTTCAGGATTCGTCCGGGAACCCGTCAGGGTAATTTCTGGACTTTTCCGAGACTATTTCGGGATCATTTTAGGACCTTCCCAAGATCATTTCTGGATGGATTTCGGGATTTGTCCGGGATGCCCTCAGGGTCATTTTGAGACTATTAGGTGAGCATTTGAGGACTGTTCCGGCATCACTTCTGGATGGTTTTCGGTATCCCTTCAGATTCCCGTCGGAATAATTGCGGGACTTTTTCGGGATCATTGGGGTCCCTTCCGACATCATTTCGGGATCATTTGGGATACCTACCGGCATGATTTCTGGATGATTTTTGGGATTCGTCCGGGATCCCGTCGGGGTCATTTCGGGACTTTTTCTCGACTAATACGGGAAAATTTGCGGACCCTTTCGGCATCATTTCTGCATAGTTGTCGGGATCCGTTCGGGACTCCGTCACGGTCATTTCGAGACTATTAGGGGATTATTTGGGGACCTTTCCGGCATCATTTCTGGATAGTTTTCGGAATCCTTTCGGACGGGGTCATTTGGGGATCATTTGGGGTACCTACCGGCATCATTTCTGGATGGTATTCGGTATCCGTCCGGGATCTCGTCGGGGTCATTTGGGGACCTTTTCGGGACCATTTGGGGGCTCTTCCGGCATCATTTCTGGATGGTTTTCGGGATCCGTCCGGGATCCCGTCATTTCGGGACTTTTTCGCGACTAATACGGTATCATTTGGGAAGCCTTTCGGCATCGTTTCCGGATGGTTTTCGGGATCCGTCTGGGATCCCATCAGGGTAATTGCGGGACTATTAGGGGATCATTTGGGGACCTTTCCGGCACCATTTCTGGATAGTTTTCGGGATCCGGACGGGGTCATTTCGGGACTATTTCGGGGTCATTTGGGGTACCTACCGGCATCATTTCTGGATGGTTTTCGGGATTCGTCCGGGATCCCGTCGGGGTCATTTCAGGACTTTTTCGGAATCATTTAGGGTACTTTCGGGACTTTTTCTCGACTAATACGGGATCATTTGGGGACGCTTTCGGCATCATTTCTGGATGGTTTTCGGGATCCGTCCGGGATCCGGTCGGGGTCATTTCAGAACTTTTTCGGAAACATTTTGGGTACCTTCCTTCATCATTTCTAGATGGTTTTGGGGACCCGTCCGAGATCCCGTCGGGGTCATTTCGGGACTGTTTCGGGATCATTTAAGCAAGGTTTTCAGGATTCGTCCGGGATCCCGTCAGGGTAATTTGTGGACTTTTCCGAAACTATTTCGGGATCATTTTGGGCCTAGGAATGAGATGAATTTCAGGATCTGTCCGGGATCCCGTCTGGGTCAGTTAGGGATCCGATTGAGATACCGTCAGGGACATTTCGGGTCTTCTTCGGGACTATTACGGTACCATTTCTGGATGGTTTTCGGGATCCGTCCGGGTCATTTCGGGACTTTTTCGGGGCTAATACGGGATCATTTGGGGACCCTTCTGGCATCACTTCTGGATGGATTTTGGGATCTGTACGGGAACCCATCAGGGTATTTTGGGGATCATTTGGGGACCCTTTAGGGGTCATTCCAAGACTTTTTCTGTATTATCTCTGGATAAGTCTAGAATCGTGTCGTTAGCATTTCGGGTTTTTTGGGACTATTCCGGGAACTTTTGGAGACCCTTCCGGTGCATTTCTGGACGGTTTTCGGTATCCGTCCGCAATAGCGTTTGGGTCACTACGTGGCTTTTTCTGTATAATTTCTGGAACATTTGGGGATCCTATCAGGTTATCAGCTCATTTAGTTCTTTTTTTACTCAATTACAAAAATAAAATGCATTAGACAGAAAAAAATTTTTAACTTGATAAGCAGGCTAACGTGAATTGCCCATATATTTCATTTTCATCTTGCGGACGGGGCCGCGGGTATAGGCTAGTATATTATAAATGGGAAAGTTTGGATGTTTGGATGTTTGTATGTTTGGATGTTTGGATGTTTGTCCAGACGTTTGTGTTTGTGACTCAATAACGCCAGAACGGCTGGACCGATTTGGATGAAATTTTGCACACATATAGCCAATAGTCTAAAAGGATCTACTAGCTATATATTTTTCAAAAGGGGCGTGGTCTCCGCCCCCTAGGAACAGTTATAATTTAATTATTATATTTTTTCGTCTTTGCGACTGAATCACGCCAGAATGAAATCTGTGTATTTGATGAAATTTGGGACACAGACAGTAGTCTACTAGCGAAATTTTTTTCGAACATGGAAAGAGGGGTGGGGGTCCCACGACCCCTTCGAGCAATTACTTTTTAATAATTTTTACACATTATAACTTTACGTATACTGGCCTTCACCAATATCACAGACTCAAGGGGTCAAATAAGTCGAGGACTTACAAAGTAAGCAGTAAAACACTCCGCCGCCCCCCCCCCCCCTTTATCTCCCTCTGGTGTAAAATCTATAAATTGTTATAACTCAATATAAATTTCCTCCTAAACAATAGTTTTTGGTATCTGGCACATATAGATCGAGATCTAGACAATTTTGGAGGAACGATCAGTAGTCCTCTCCTTCCACACCCGCCATCCGCCCTCCTTCAATTGTTTTTATTAGCACGCTTTTATTAGCTTTACCTGTATGTTTCTATGTAACTTTTCATTCGCTCCAATGCGCCTGCTGCCTTATTACTATGGTTTTATAATTAGCTTCACCTTATTTGTAATCCCGTAAGGGTCATATCGAGGCCCTTCCGGGATAATTTCTGGATGGTTTTCCGGATCGGTCCGGGATCCCGCCGGGGTAATTTCGGGACTTTTTCGGGACTATTTCGGGATCATTTTGGGACCCTTCCGGGATCATTTCTGTATAGTTTTCGGGATCCGTCCGGGATTCCGTCGGGGTTATTTTGAGACATTTTCGGGACTATTCCGGAATCATTTCGGGACTATTTCGCGATCATTTGGGGACCCATCCGGCATCATTTCTGGATGGTTTTCGGGATCCGTCCGGGATCCCGTCGGGGTACTTTCGGGATCATTTGCGTACCTTCGAGAGATAAATTTTTGATGGTTTCCGGGATCATTACGGGACTTTTTCGGGGTTATTTTGAGTCCCTTTAGGCATCATTTCTGGATGGTCTTCGGGATTCGTTCGGCATCCCGTCGGGGTCATTTCGGGACTTTTTCGCGACTAATACGGGATCATTTGGGCACCCTTTCGGCATCATTTCTGGATGGTTTTCGGGATCCGTCCGGGATCTCGTCGGGGTCATTTGGGGCTTTTTCGGGATCATTTGGGGGCTCTTCCGGCATCATTTCTGGATGGTTTTCGGGATCCGTCCGGGATCCCGTCGGGGTCATTTCGGGACTTTTTCGCGACTAATACAGTATCAATTGGGAACCCTTTCGGCATCAATTCTCGATTGTTTTCGGGATCCGTCCGGGATCTCGTCGGGGTCATTTGGGGACTTTTTCGGGATCATTTGCGGGCTCTCCCGGCATCATTTCTGGATGGTTTTCGGGATCCGTCCGGGATCTCGTCGGGGTCATTGGGGACTTTTTCGGGATCATTTGGGGGCTCTTCCGGCATCATTTCTGGATGGTTTTCGGGATCCGTCTAGGATCCCTTAAGGGTCATTTCGGGACTATTAGGTTTGAGGACCTTTCCGGCATCACTTCTGGATGATTTTCGGTATCCGTTCGGGATCCCGTCGGAATCATTGCGGGACTTTTTCGGAATCATTTGGGATCCCTTCCGGCATCATTTCTGTATGGTTTTCGGGATTTGTCCGGGATCCCGTCGGGGTTATTTCGGGACCTTTTCGGGGCTCATTTGGGGATCCTCTAGGGGTCGTTTCGTGACTTTTTCTGTATTATTTCGGGATCATTTGGGGACCCTTCCGGCATAATTTCTTGATGGTTTGCCGGATCCATCAGGGTCATTTCGGGACCATTTTGGGATCATTTGAGATCATTTCTGGATCCGTCCGGGATGCCGTAGGAGCCATTTCGGGATTTTTTGTTACTTTTCCGGGATAGTTTTTGGACCCTTCCGGGATCATTTCTGGATCTGTGCTGGATCCCATCTGGGTCATTTCCGGACTATCTCGGGATCATTTTGGGATCCTTCCGGAATCATTTCTGTATGGTTTTCGCGATCCGTTGTAGATCCCCTCGGAGCAATTTCGGAACTTTCTCTGGAGTATGTCGGGGTCATTTGGGGACTTTTTCGGGATCATTTGGGGGCTCTTCCGGCATTATTTCTGGATGGTTTTCGGGATAAGTCCGGGATCCCGTCGGGGTCATTTCGGGACTTTTTCGCGACTAATACGGTATCATTTGGGAACCCTTTCGGCATCATTTCCGGATAGTTTTCGGGATCCGTCCGGAATCCGGACGGGGTCATTTCGGGATAATTTGGGGTACCTACCGGCATCATTTCTCGATGGTTTTCGGGATTCGTCCGGGATCCCGTCGGGATCATTTCAGGACTTTTTCGGGATCATTTAGGGTACTTTCGGGACTTTTTCTTGACTAATACGGGATCATTTGGGGACCCTTTCGGCATCATTTCTGGATGGTTTTCGGGATCTGTCCGGGATCCGGTCGGGGTCATTTCGGGACTTTTTCTGGAATAATACGGGATAATTTGGGAACCCTTCCCGCATCATTTCTGGATGGTTTTCGGGATCCGTCCGGGATCCCGTCGGCGTCATTTCGGGACTTTTTCGGGATAATTTGGGTTCCCTTCCGGCATCATTTCTGGATGGTTTTCGAGATTCGTCCGGGATCCCGTCGGGGTCATTTCAGGACTTTTTCGCCACTAATACGGGATCATTTGAAGGCCCTTTCGCCATCATTTCTGGATGGTTTTCGGGATCCGTCCGGGATCTCGTCATGGTAATTTCGGCACTATTTGGGGATCATTTGGGAACCTTTCCAGCATAATTTCTGGATAGTTTCCGGGATCCGTCGGTGATCCCTTCAGGGTAATTGCGGGACTATTAAGGGATCATTTGAGGACCTTCCGGTATCATTTGTGGATGGTTTTCGGGATTCGTTAGGGATCCCGTCAGGGTAATTTCAGTACTTTTCGTGATCATTTGGGTCCCTTCCGGCATCATTTCTGCATGGTTTTCGGGATCCGTGCGGGATCTCGTCGGGGTCATTTGGGGAATTTTTCGGGATCATTTGGGGGCTCTTCCGGCATCATTTCTGGATGGTTTTCGGGATCCGTCCGGGATCTCGTCGGGGTCATTCCGGGACTTTTTCTCGACCAATCCGGGATCATTTGAGGACCTTTCCGGCATCATTTCTAGATGGTTTTTGGGATCCGTCCGGGATCCCGTCTGGCTCATTTCGGGACTTTTTCTCGACTAATACGGGATGATTTGGGGACTTTTCGGCATCAATTCTGGATGGTTTTCGGGATCCGTCCGGGATCCCGTCAGAGTCATTTCGGGACTATTAGGTGATCATTTAGGACTTTTCCGGCATCATTTCTGGATGGTTTTCGGTATCCGTTAGGGATCCCGTCGGGGTCATTTCGAGACTTTTTCGGTATCATTTGGGTTCCCTTCCGGCATCGTTTCTGGATGGTTTTCGGGATTCGTCCGGGATCCCGTCGGATTCATTTCAGGACTTTTTCGGGATCATTTGGGGTACCTTCCGGCATCACTTCTAGATGGTTTTCTGTATCAGTCCGGGATCCCGTCGAGGTCATTTCGAGACTTTTTCGCCACTAATACGGGATCATTTGGGGACCCTTTCGCCTTCATTTCTGGATGGTTTTCGGGATCCTTCCGGGATCCCGTCAGGGTAATTTCAGGACTTTTCGTGATCATTTGGGTCCCTTCCGGCATCATTTCTGCATGGTTTTCGGGATGCGTAGGGGATCCCGTCGGGATCATTTCGGGATCATTTGGTGTACCTTTCGGCATCATTTCAGGATGGTCTTCGGGATCCGTCAGGAATCCGGTCGGGGTTATTTCAGGACTTTTTCGGAATCATTTTGGGTACCTTCCTTCATCATTTCTAGATAGTTTTGGGGATCCGTTCGAGATCCCGTCGGGGTCATTTCGGGACTCTTTCGGATCATTTGGTGTACCTCTCGGCATCATTTCTGGATGGTTTTCGGGATCCGTAAGGGACCCCGTCGGGGTCATTTCGGGACTTTTTCTCGACTAATACGGGATCATTTGAAGACCTTTCCGGCATCAGTTCTGAATAGTTTCCGGGATACCGACGGGGTCAATTCGGAACTATTTCATGATAATTTGGGGTACCTACCGACATCATTTCTGGATGGTTTTCGGGATCCGTTCGGGATCCCGTCAGGGTAATTTCAGGACTTTTCGTGATCATTTGGGTCCCTTCCGGATTCATTTCTGCATGGTTTTCGGGATCCGTAGGGGATCCCGTCGGGATCATTTCGGGATCATTTGGTGTACCTTTCGGCATCATTTCAGGATGGTCTTCGGGATCCGTCAGGAATCCGGTCGGGGTTATTTCAGGACTTTTTCGGAATCATTTTGGGTACCTTCCTTCATCATTTCTAGATAGTTTTGGGGATCCGTCCGAGATCCCGTCGGGGTCATTTCGGGACTTTTTCGGGATCATTTAAGCATGGTTTTCAGGATTCGTCCGGGATCCCGTCAGGGTAATTTGTGGACTTTTCCGAAACTATTTCGGAATCATTTTGGGCCAAAATGATTCCTGGATGGATTTCGGGATCTGTCCGGGATCCCGGCGGGGTAAGTTAGGGGGCTGTTTGAGACCCTTCAGGGACATTTCGGGACTTCTTCGGAACTATTTCGGGATCATTTCTGGATGGTTTTCGGGATCCGTTCGGGATCCCGTCAGGGTAATTTCAGGACTTTTCGTGATCATTTGGGTCCCTTCCGGATTAATTTCTGCATGGTTTTCGGGATCCGTAGGGGATCCCGTCGGGATCATTTCGGGATCATTTGGTGTACCTTTCGGCATCATTTCAGGATGGTCTTCGGGATCCGTCCCGGATCCCGCCGGGGTCATTTCGGGACTTTTTCGGTACTATTTCGGGATAATTTTGGGACCCTTCCGGGATCATTTCTGTATAGTTTTCGGGATCCGTCCGGGATCCCGTCGGGGTTATTTTGGGATATTTTCGGGACTGTTCCGGGATCATTTCGCGACTTTTTCGCGAACATTTAGGGACCTTTCCGGCAACATTTCTGGATGGATTTCGGGATCCGTTCGCCATCCAGTAGGGGTATTTTCGGGATCATTTGCGTACCTTTGAGAGATAAATTCTTGATGGTTTCCGGGATCATTACGGGATTTTTCGGGGTCATTTTGGTTCCCTTCCGCCATCATTTCTGGATGGTTTTCGGGATCCGTCCGGGATCCCGGCGCGGTCATTTCGGGACGTTTTCGGGATCATTTGGGGTCCCTTCCGGCATCATTTCTGGATGGTTTTCGGGATCCGTTCGGGATCATTTCGGGACTCTTAGGGGATCATTTGAGGACCTCTCCGGCATCATTTCTGCATAGTTTCCTGGATATTCCGGGGCTCTCGACTGGGTAATTTCGGGAATTTTTCCGGATCATTTGGATGGTTTTTGGTATCCGTCCGGGATTCCGTCGCGATCATTTCGGGACTTTTTTGGGATCATTTGGGGTCCCTTCCAGCATCATTTCTGGATGGTTTTCGGGATCCTTTGGGGATCATTTCGGGACTATTAGGGGATCATTTGAAGACCGTTCCGGCATCATTTCTGCATAGCTTCCGGGATTCGTCGGGGATCATTTCGTGACTATTAGGAGATCATTTGAAGACCTTTCCGGCATAATTTCTGCATAGTTTCCGGAATCCGTCGGGGATCTCGATGGTGTCATTTCGGGACTATTTCGGGATCATTTCTGCATAGTTTCTGGGGTTCGTCCGAGATACCGTCGGGGTCATTTCGGGACTTTTTTTCTCGACTAATACGGGATCAGCTGGGGAACCTTTGGGCATCATTTCGGGATGGATTTCGGTATCCGTTCGGGATCCCGTCAGGGTAATTTCGGGACAATTAGGGGATCATTTGAAGACCTTTCCGGCATCATTTCGGCATAGTTTCCGGGATCCGTCGGGGATCTCGACGGGGTCATTTCGGGACTATTTCGGGATCATTTCTACATAGTTTCCGGGGTTGCCGAGGTCCGAGATACCGTCGGGGTCATTTCGGGACTTTTTCTCGACTAATACGGGATCATTTCATTCATTCAATTCAATTCAATTCAATTTATTTAACACATTTGTACAAGTGAGACTATTGTCTCTTAAAGTACATCGATATTTGGATATGTGTACAATATAATAATGTGAGTATAACAATATTTATATTAATATAAAAGAAATAACAGAAATAGACAATGTAGATTCGAGAAAATAGCTAGAATAGTGTTTTTCGTATATCAAAAAATTCAGACAAAGCCAATTTAAAGCGCGATTCATTGGGCTCATTTTTAATAAAATTAGGTAATGAGTTCCATACTTTGATAGTACTGACAAGGAACGTCCTTGATGATGAGAGATATTTATGGCGTGGAACAATGAGGTTACAGGTTCCAGCATCATTTCTGGATGGATTTCGGTATCCGTCGGGGATCCCGTCTTGGTCATTTCGGGACTTTTTCTCTACTAATGCGGCATTATTTGGGGACCCTTTCGGCATCGTTAATGGATGGTTTTCGGGATCCGTCCGGGATCCGCGCGGGATCATTTCGGGACTCTTCGGGGATCATTTCAGGACCTCTCCGGCATCATTTCTGCATAGTTTCCTGGATCCGTCGGGGCTCTCGACGGGGTAATTTCGTGACTATTTCCGGATAATTTGGGGTACCTACCGGGATCACATGTGGATGGTTTTTGGTATCCGTCCGGGATCCCGTCGCGATCATTTCGGGACTTTTTCGGGATCATTTGGGGTCCCTTCCGGCATCATATCTGGATGGTTTTCGGGATTCGTCCGGGATCCCGTCGGGGTCATTTTGGGACTTTTTCGGGATCATTTGGGGTCCCTTCCGGCATCATTTCTGGATGGTTTTCGGGATCCGTCGGGATCCCGTGAGGGTAATTTCGGGACTATTAGGGATCATTTGAGGAACTTTCCGGCATCCTATCTGGATGGGTTTCGGGATTCGTCCGGGATCCCGTCGGGGTAATTTCGGGACTTTTTCGGGATTTTTTGGGGTCCCTTCCGGCAACATTTCTGGATGGTTTCAGTGATCCGTCCGGGATCCCCACGGGGTCATTTTGGGACAATTTCGGGATCATTTTGGGGTACCTACCGGCATCATTTCTAGATGGTTTTCGGTATCCGTCCAGGATCCCGTCGGGGTCATTTCGGGATTTTTTGGGGTCTCTTCCGGCATCATTTCTGGATGGTTATCGGGATTCGTCCGGGATCCCTTCGGGGTCATTTCGGGACTTATTATCGACTAATACGGGATCATTTGGGGACCCTTTCGGCATCATTTCTGGATTGTTTCAGGGATTCGTCCGGGATTCCGTCGGGGTCATTTCGGGACATTTTCTCGACTAATACGGGATAATTTGGGGACCCTTTCGGCGTCATTTCTGGATGGTTTGGGGATCCGTTCGGGATCCCGACGGGGTCATTTCGGGACTTTTTCGGGATTTTTTGGGGTCCCTTCCGGCATCATTTCTGGGTGGTTTTGGGGATACCGTCGGGGTAATTTCAGGACTTCTTGGAGATCATTTGGGTTCCCTTCCGGCATCATTTCTGGATGATTTTAGGGATCCGTCCGGGATCCCCACGGGGTCATTTTGGGACAATTTCGGGATCATTTTGGGGGTACCTACCGGCATCATTTCTAGATGGTTTTCGGTATCCGTCCAGGATCCCGTCGGGGTCATTTCGGGACTTTTTCGGGATCAATTGGGGTCCCTTCCGGCATCATTTCTGGATGGTTTTCAGGATTGTAAATTGTTGTAACTCAATATAAATTTTCTCCTAAATCAATAATTTTTGGTATCTGGCTCATACAGATCGAGATGTAAACAATTTTGGAAAAACGATCGGTGGTGCTCTCCGTCTCCTCCCGCCAGCCACCCTCCTTCAATTGCTTTTATTAGCAGGCTTTTATTAGCTTCACCTGTATGTTTCTTTGTAACTTTTCATTCGCTCCAACGCGCATGCTGCCTTATTAACATGGTTTTATAATTAGCTTCACCTTATTTGTAATCCCGTTAGGGTCATATCGAGACCTTTCCGGGATAATTTCTGGATGGTTTTCGGGATCCCGCCGGGGACATTTCGGGACTATTTCGGGATCATTTTGAGACCCTTCCGGGATCGTTTCTGTATTGTTTTCGGGATCCGTCCGGGATCCCGTCGGGGTGATTTTGGGACATTTTCGCGACTATTCCGAGATCATTTCGGGACTATTTCGCGATCATTTGGGGACCTTTCCGGCATCATTTCTGGATAAGTTTCGAGATCCGCCCGGCATCCCGTCGTGGTATTTTCGGGATCATTTGCGTACCTTTGAAAGGTAAATTCTTGATGGTTTCCGGGATCATTACGGGACTTTTTTGGGGTCGTTTTGGGTCCCTTCCTCTATCATTTGTGGATGGTTGTCGGAATCCGTCCGGTATCCCGTCGGGGCAATTTCGTTGCTATTTCGGGATCATTTGGGTTATCTTCCGGCATCATTTCTGGATGGTTTTAGGGATCCGTCCGAGACTTTTTCGGGGTCATTTTGGGTCCCTTCCGGTATCATTTCTGGATGGTTTTCGGGATCCGTCCGGGATATTTTCAGGACTTTTTCGGGATCCCGTCGGAGTAATTTCGGAATTTTTCGGGATCAATTGGGGTCCCTTCCGGCAACATTTCTGGATGGTTTTCGGTATCCGTCCTGGATTCCATCGAGGTTATTTTCGGACATTATCGGGACTATTCCGGGATCATTTCGGGACTATTTCAGGATCATTTGGGGACCCTTCCGGCATCATTTCTGGATGGTTTTCGGGATTCGTCCGGGACCCGTTATGTCATTTTAGGACTTTTTCGGGATCATTTGGGGTACCTTCCGGCATCATTTCTAGATGGTTTTCGGGATCCCTTCGGGGTAATTTCGGAACTTTTTCGGGATCATTGTGGGTATTTTCCGGCATCATTTCTGTATGGTATTCGGGATTATTTGGGGTCCTTTTCGGCATAATTTCTGGATGGTTTTCGGTAATTTCGGGACTATTAGGGGATCATTTGAGGACCTTCCGGCATCATTTCTGTATAGTTTTTGAGATCCTTGCGGGATCCCGTCGGGGTAATTTCTGGACTTTTCAGAGATTGTTTCGGGATTATTTTGGGCCCTTCCAAGATCATTTCTGGATGGATGTCGAGATCTGTCCGGGATCCCGTCAGGGTCATTTCGGGATTATTAGGGGATCATTTGAGGAACTTTCCGGCATCATTTCTGGATAGTTTTCGGAATCCGTCCTGGATCCCGTCGGGGTCATTTCAGGACTTTTTCGGGACTAATACGGGATCATTTTGGGACCCTTCCGGAATTATTTCTGTATGGTTTTCGCGATCCATCGTGGATCCCCTAGGGACCCTTCCTGTATATTTTCTGGATGGTTTTTGAGACCGTCCGGAAGCCCGTCAGGGTCATTTCGGAACTTTTTCGGGACTATTTCGGGATCATTTTGGTACCCTTCAGGCATCATTTCTTTGTGGTTCTCTGGATAAGTCTAGAATCGTGTCGTTGTCATTTCGGGGTTTTTGGGACTATTCCGGGAACTTTTGGAGACCCTTCCGTGCATTTCTAAATGGTTTTCGGGATCAGTCCGCGATAGCGTCGGGGTCGTTTCGTGGATTTTTCTGGATAATTTCGGGTTCATTTGGAGATCCTATCAGGTTATCAGCTCATTTAGTTCTTTTTTTACTCAATTACAAAAATAAAATGTATTAGACAGAAACATCTTTTTAAACAGATAACTTGATAAGCAGGCTAACGTGAATATCCCATATATTTAACTTTCTCCTTGCGGACGGGGCCGCGAGTAAAGGCTAGTATATATTATAAATGGGAAAGTTTGGATGTTTGTATGTTTGGATGTCCAGACTTTTTACTTTGTGCCTCAATCACGCAAGAACGGCTGGACGGATTTGGATGAAATTTAGCACACATATAGCCAATAGTCTAGGAGGATCTACTAGCTTTATACTGTTTAAAAGGGGGAGGTTCCCGCCCCCTAGGAACAGTTATAATTTAATTATTATATTTTTTCGTCTTTGTGACTGAATCACGCGAGAACGGCTACACGGATTTTGATGAAATTTGGGACGCAGACAATAGTCTACTAGCGAAACTTTTTTCGAGCATGGAAAGAGGGCTACTGGTCCCACGACCCCTTCGTACAATTACTTTTTAGTCATTTTTACATATTATAACTTTACGTATTCTGGCCTTCACCAATATTACAGACTCAATGGGTCATATAAGTCGAGGGCCTATAAAGTGAGCAGTGACAGGTGGCAGTAGCCGATGTCACCACGAAGGTGTTAGAAGAGGACCAACAGCCAGATGGTGCTGTGAGTCGCACAGAGGAACACCCGGCACAACAGCTACAAGAGGCTGAAGGGAGCTTCGAACACTCTAATCCAAAAGGGCAAGGGGAGGACGACGACGTCACGACGAAGGTGCTGGAGGGGTACAAACAGCCCAATGGTGCTGCGAGTGCTACAGATAAACTTCCAACACAGTAAAGTGGCGTCGAGCGAACTCCTCCTAACCCTTAAGGTGGGTTCGTTTGACGTGGCGCTGATCCAGGAGCCGTGGCTCTCATCGGGAGGAAAGGCTTCTGGACTTAGCGCGCGCGGATTTGGCGTTTACTATGCGCAAACGGAAGGACGGGTGCGAGCTGTAGTAATGGTAAGGAAACAGCTGCATTCATATATGTTGCCTAACTACACTAATGAGGACCTCGTAGTGGTGGCCGTTGAGCAAAGGAATAAGCAGGCACTTATACTGGTATCCTGCTACAGGGCCCATGCTGCGGAGTTTCCACCGATGAAGTGCAAGAGGCTAGTACAGGACAAAGAGCGCAAAAGGCGGTTGGTCATAGGCGCGGATGCAAATGCGCACCACAATGAGTGGGGAGGAGCAGATACGAACGAGAGAGGCGAATCTCTATTTTGTTACATCTTGCAAACCAATTTGCAGACAGCCAACAGGGGAAATGTCCCTACATACATAGGTCCAACATCCAGCAATGTTTTGGATATTACGCTGAGCTCCGAACGTGATATATCAAGGTATGATGGTTCTTGATAGACCATCCTTCTCCGACCATGCGTATATCAGCTTCAGTATCCCCCTAAAGGGGTAGAGAAGGGAGGAACCTTTAGAACCCCTAGATCAACAAACTGAACTAAATTCCATAAACAGGTCGAAACGAAACTGGGACAACCCAAAGAGGTCGCCAATGTGGAAGAACTGGAGGAGTATAATGAATTCCTAACAAGGACGCTTATGACTGCGTATAACAAAGCTTGCTCTCTAAGAAGATTGAGAGGAAAAGCAAAGCCACCATGGTGGAGCAATGAGCTGAGCCTTCTAAGATGACAGCTAAAAGAAATGTTTAAGCTCGCAAAGACCGCGGAAAGCGAAGCGTGTCGCGACGAGTACAGGGAGTACAGGGATCTACTGAGTATATACAAGCGTGAAATTTCCAGGGCGAAGAGAATCTCATGGAAAAGTTTCTGTACGGACATAGAGTGCTCCAGCGAAACAGCACGGCTGAAAAAAGCACATTTCCCATTGGGAGATGGTTTAGAAGAGCCAGCAGACAGCACTCACACTTCGATCACGGAGCGGGTAGTGGCGGGCTTGGTGACCGATACCAAGATCGAGTGGGCAGTGAAGACGTTTTATAAGTTTAAATCGCCGGACCCAGATGGTATATTCGCGGCCATGCTACAAGGTTCTAGTAGGGCGGTCGTGGAATGACTTAAATAATATTCGAGGGGTGCATAAGACTGAATCATGTACCGCACTCTTGGAGAACTGCTCGTGTAGGTTTCCTACCAAAGGCGGGGAAGATTGGTCACGTGTATCCCAAAGATTATAGATCCATTAGCTTAACATCATTTCTGCTCAAAACCTTTAAGAGGCTGATAGATGTGTTCATAAAGTCCAACGTGGATGAAAAGCTGCTCTCCACAACACAACATGCGTACACAAGAGGGAAGTCGGTAGACACCGCATTGCATAGGGTGGTAATAAGCTTAGAGAAAGCCCTGGGATATAAGGAATATGCTCTATGAGTCTTCTTAGACATTTCCGGGGCTTTCAATAATATTTCTAAATGGGCGATTATGGATGGTCTTAATTACATTAAAGTACATCCAGCCTTAACGAAATGGATCGGCTGCATGTTAAATTGCAGGAAGATTATATCACAATGGGATTGTAAGTGGCCACGAAATCAGTGGACAGGGGAACGCTGTAGGGAGGGGTGCTATCACCTCTGCTGTGGACGCTGGTCATCAACCAACTGCTCAGGCGATTTGATGAGGGACCCGTAAAAATTACGGCTTACGCGGATGATGTTGCTATTGTCATAAGTGGAAAGTGCCTTCCAACGATTAGCTCCTTGATGGACCGGGCGCTTCGGGATATTCATACTTGGGCATCAAATGTCGGGTTGAAAGTCAACGCGGATAAGATGGATATGGTCTTGTTTACAAAGAGGTACAAGGTCCCAAATTGGATCGGGACTAAGTTAGGAGGGGTGACCCTACAGGAAAAACCTTACACAAAGTATCTAGGAATCATTCTAGACAGTAAGCTATCATGGAAGCTCAACATGGAGGAGAGGGTGAAGAAGGCTTCAGCGGCACTTTATACATGTAAAAGAATGCTGGGGTGTACGTGGGGCTTATCGCCCTCTCTTTCTCATTGCGTTTTTACAGCGATTGTAAGCCCTATCCTATACTATGGAGTCGTTGTTTGGTGGAAAGCCACACAAAAAGCAACCTACCTCAAAAAATTAGAGGGGGTATACAGACTATCAATGCTTAGCATTACGGGAGCCCTGAAAACAATCCCGACAGCTGCACTGTATGCCATTCTGTACATTCCACCTGTAGACCTGGCAGCAAAGAACATAGCGTTAACAACTGTAACCAGGCTCGGTGCCTCGGGGCAGCTTGAGCGCCGACCATACGGTTATAGTAGTATAGCGTCATCAATCACAAGACGAACATACTACCTGATTCCCTATCTGCGCTTCTAGGGCGATCTTAAGGCCACAATAGAGGTGGACGGTTGGCGCAAGGGTTCTCAAATGGTGGACGAGGCGATACATGTGTACACAGATGGTTCCAAAGTAGTGGAGGGAGTAGGGTCTGCGGTATACTGTGCTGATCCGGAAATAAGCAGATCCTACAGGCTGCCGTATTACTGTGGCGTTTTCCAAGCGGAAATAGTAGCCGTAACCAAAGCAGAAGAAACCCTGGAAAAAATAGCCCAAGCTGCAATCGTGTTAACTTTTATATTGACAGTCAAGCAGCAATTAAGGCAATAATCTCGCATACCACAGCATCTAAATGCGTATTAGAGTGTAAGCAGTCCCTGGAGAGAATCGTGGCAGGGAGAAGCATACACCTATATTGGGTCCCAGGGTATATGGGAATAAATGGGAATGAAAAAGCGGATGAACTAGCTAAAAAGGGCGCATACCTTGAAGCTTGCTCCGTAGACGTCCCAATTAGACTGGGCGAAATTAAGCGAAGGCGAGAGGTGCACATGATCGACCAAGCCAGAAAGGCGCGGGTTCAAGCGCGGAGCTGTAAAGTGTCGAAATTATGTGCAGGTCTTACAACCTTAGACTAACAAAGTTGCTTCTTTCATTAAAAAGAGAGGACTGTAGACTCATGACGGGTATTCTAGCTAGACACTGCCTTCTGGCGTCACATGCCTTTACATTAGGCTTGGTCAGTGATAGCAGATGTAGGAAGTGCGGGCTGGAGGAGGAAACCATCGAACACGTTCTGTGCTTTTAAATCCTAGGAACTTCTAGTATTTGCCAAGAGGACGGAGTTATTTTATAACACAGGTCCTGGTTTTTGATAGGGTTTTTCAGTTTGGTCTTTAAAACAAACTTCTGGTAACACTACGGACTTGTTCAGTCTATGTGAGGTCCTCATGGACCGGCCAGTTCAACCTAACCTAACCTAACTTTACGTATACTGACCTTCACCAATATTACAAACTCATTGGGTCAAATAAGTCGAGGGCTTACAAAGTGGGCAGTGACAACCTCCGCCTCAGCCTACCTCCCGCCACCCTCTGGTGCAAAATCTATAAATTGTTATTACTCGAAATAAATTTTCTCCTAAATCAATAATTTTTGGTATCTGTCTCATACAGATCAAGAACTAAATAATTTTGGAGCAACGATCAGTGGTGCTCTCGGTATAATTTGTGTACCCTTAAGGGATCATTTCTGTGTGGTTCTCTGGATCAGTCTAGAATCGTGTCGTTGTCATTTCGGAACTTTTTTGGTACTATTCCGGGACCTTTTGGAGACCCGTCTAGGAGAATTTCTGGATGGTTTTCGGGATCCATCCCCAATACCGTCGGGGTCATTTCGTGGCTATCGATCATTTGGTGACCCTATAAGGTTGTTAGCTCATTTAGTTATTTTTTTTACTCTATTACAAAAATAAAAGGCTAACGTGAATAGCCCATATCTTTTATTTTCTCCTTGGGAACGGGGCCGCGGGTAAAGCCTAGTTAACATTATAAATGCGAAAGTTTGGATATTTGGACATCCAGACGTTTGTCTTTGTCACTCAATAACGCAAGAACGGCGGGACGGATTCGGATGAAATTTGGGACGCAGGTATATAATAGTATACTGGCTAAACACTTTTCGAAAATAGAAGGGGGGGGGGGGGTTCCCATGACCGTTACGAACAATTACCTTTTAATCATTTTTACACATTATAACTTTGATTTTTACAGGGTTTGGCAGGGCCTCAAAGTAGTTGTTCCGCAATTTGCTTTTTATCGCATTATCTATTCATACACGAGGGAAATTTACAGTAGTGATCAAACTTTGGTCTCACAATTTAAGGCATTTACTTACGTACCACTATCATTGCATGCAATCAAAAATATTTATTTATTCGCAATCATAACAATTTATTTATACATGATATATAAAACGAATCTACTGTTGAGTGGAATGTCACCATATCTCAACTGTTGTTTCGAAAACGACCTATCTCAAAATGTTTCGAAATTCGGTGTTCTGTCGAGTAAGGGTGATATTCCACTCAACAGTGAATTTATAACAACCCAGACATATGTTCACTTAAAAAATTTCTAACTTGTTGATTTCTTAGATCTGTAAATAAGTCCGGCTTATCGGCCGTATCACAAGTATAGAATGCCACCGCACAAAGTTCGCCACCCACAAGTGCCCCTGCTCCAGTATCTCCACGAAGCAGTTTACCTCGATTACATCCGGCAGCACAAATGACTGTCCTTGGATTCCAATTTGTAAATGATCCATGTAAAGAGATCTTGCAATCATCCTTCCCCATTATACGCATTGAAGCATTTTGGAGATATTTATTAGAAGCTACTAATGTTCTTGTGGCACCCCATCCTCTAACTTGTATATCTGTGGTCGGATCTAATACGGTATTGCTATCGCAAATCTTTACAGGCATTACTACATTATCCTCCAATGGAAAACCGTTTTCCACTTTAAGTACAGCTATATTCATATACACTGATCCAAGTTGATACACAGGATCAATAAATATATCGTTCACATCCCTTGTTGGAGGATTTGGTTGGTGTATTTGATATATATCGTTTACACCAAATAGAACTTTGAGATTTCCCTTCTTTTGTTTGAATACGCATTGCGCAGATGTAACCACCGAATCCTCAGAGATTATGGAACCAGTGCAACGATACTTGCCACCAATAAATATTGAAACTGAATGTGTGCTGTCCTTTATATCTTCTATAGTATTTCCATTCGCAATGCGAAATTCCGCATTCGTATAGGATAAAAAGCTGCGTAGAACTACAAAGAAGATTGTGAAAATATTGCGTGACTTCATTTTGATTCAAGAACTTTTGCACCACTTTTCAAGTATAAAGTATACCGATATTAATTTTGTGGGCGCTATTTATACCTAATTGAGCAATGTGAATAAAAAATAAGCAAACATCTTTCAGTCAAAATTTTAGGAATTTTAAATAACAACAATACATCTTAATTAAAGTCAAAGCTACACAACAAGAAATCTTGTTCGTTTTCACTCGTTCCATTATAAACAAAATGAATAAATAAATGAAAGGCGCGATAACCTCCGAAGAGATTTTAGGCCAAGTTTATCTTCCAATTTGCGTCGTGCTTCTTTTAATTTTTCCTACAAATTGGCCGGACGACACCTACATGCTTTAACGCCGATTCCGAACGGCATCTGGAAGGCGGATGAGTTATCAGTGAGGATCTTTTCATGGCAGAAATACATTCGGAGTGTACACTAAAAAAAAAGTTTTTTCAAATTACAAAGTTACTTTTTATACTCAGTTGAGCAGAGCTCACAGAGTATATTAACTTGATTGGATAACGGTTGGTTGTACAGGTATAAAGGAATTGAGACAGATATAGACTTCCATATATCAAAATCATCAGTATCGAAAAAAATTCGATTGTCCGAATCCGTCTGTCCGTTAACACGATAACTTGAGTAAATTTTGAGGTATCTTGATGAAATTTGGTATGTAGGTTTCTGGGCACTCATCTCAGATCGCTATTTAAAATGAATGATATCGGACAATAACCACGCCCACTTTTTCGATATCGAAAATTTCGAAAAATCGAAAAAGTGCGATAATTCATTACCAAATACGGATTAAGCGATGAAACTTGGTAGGTGAGATGAACTTATGACACGGAGTAGAAAACTAGTAAAATTTTGGACAATGGGCGTGGCATCGCCCACTTTTAAAAGAAGGTAAGTTAGAAGTTTTGCAAGCTGTAATTTGGCAGTCGTTGAAGATATCACAATGAAATTTGGCAGGAACGTTACTTGTATTACTATATGCCTGCTCAATAAAAATTTGCAAAATCGGAGAACGACCACGCCCACTTTTTAAAAAAAATTTTTTTAAATTCAAATTTTAAAAGAAAAATTAATATCTTTACAGTATATAAGTAAATTATGTCAACATTCAACTCCAGTAATGATATGGTGCAACAAAATACAAAAATAAAAGAAAATTTCAAAATGGGCGTGGCTCCGCCCTTTTTCATTTAATTTGTCTAGGATACTTTTAATGCCATAGGTCGAACAAAAATTTACCAATCCTTGTGAAAGTTGGGAGAGGCTTAGATTCCAGGACGATAACTGTTTTCTGTGAAAAACGGCGAAATCGGTTGAAGCCAGGCCCAGTTTTTATACACAGTCGACCGTCTGTCCTTCCGCTCGTCCGTTAGCACGAAAACTTGAACAAAAATCGATATATCTTTACTAAACTCAGTTCGCGTACTTATCTGAACTTACTTTATATTGGTGTAAAAAATGGCCGAAATCCGACTATGAACACGCCCACTTTTTCGATATCGAAAATTACGAAAAATGAAAAAAAAGCCATAACTATATACCAAATACGAAAAAAGGGATGAAACATGGTAATTGTATTGGTCTATTGATGCAAAATATAACTTTAGAAAAAAACTTGGTAAAATGGGTGTGACACCTACCATATTAAGTTGAAGAAAATGAAAAAGTTTTGCAGGGCGAAATCAAAAGCCCTTGGAATCTTGGAAGGAATACTGTTCGTGGTATTGCATATATAAATAAATTAGCGGTACCCGACAGATGATGTTCTGGATCACCCTGGTCCACATTTTGTTCGATATCTCGAAAACGCCTTCACATATACAACTAAGGGCCACTCCCTTTTAAAACCCTCATTAATACCTTTAATTTTATACCCAAATCGTACAAACACATTCTAGAGTCACCCCTGGTCCACGTCTATGGAGATATCTCGAAAAAACGTCCACATATAGAACTAAGGCCCACTCCTTTTTAAAATACTCATTAACACCTTTCATTTGATACCCATATCGTACAAAAAATTCTAGAGTCACCCCTGGCCCACCTTTATGGCGATATCTCGAAAAGGCATCCACCTATAGAACTAAGGCCCACTCCCTTTTAAAATACTCATTAACACCTTTCATTTGATACCCATATCGTACAAACAAATTCTAGAGCCACCCCTGGGCCACCTTTATGGCGATATCTCGAAAAGGCGTTCACCTATAGAACTATGGCCCACGCCCTTTTAAAATGCTCATTAACACCTTTCATTTGATACCCATAACGTACAAACAAATTCTAGAGTCACCCCTGGTCCACCTTTATGGCGATATCTCTAAAAGGCGTCCACCTATGGAACTAAGGCCCACGACCTTTTAAAATGCTCATTAACACCTTTCATTTGATACCCATATCGTACAAACAAATTCTAGAGTCACCCCTGGTCCACGTTTATGGCGATATCCCGAAAAGGCGTCCACCCATAGAACTAAGGCCACTCCCTTTTAAAACACTTATTAACACCTTTCGTTTGATACCCATATTGTACAAACGCATTCTAGAGTCAACCCTGGTCCACTTTTATAACGATATTCCGAAAAGGCGTCCACCTACAGAACTAAGGCCCACTCCTTTTAAAATACTCATTAAAACCTTTCATTTGATACCCATATAGTACAAACAAATTCTAGAGCCACCCCTGGTCCACCTTTATGGCGATATCTCGAAAAGGCGTCCACATATAGAACTAAGGCCCACGCCCTCTTACAATACTCATTAATACCTTTCATTTGATACTCATATCGTACAAACAAATTCTAGAGTCACCCCTGGTCCATCTTTATGGCGATATCTCGAAAAGGCGTCCATCTATAGAACTTAGGCCCACACCCTTTTAAAATACTCATTAATACCTTCCATTTGATACACATGTCATACAAACACATTCCAGGGTAACCCTAGGTTCTTTTTACAACATGGTGATTTTCCCTTACTTTGTCTACACAGCTCTCAACTGAGTATGTAATGTTCGGTTACACCCGATCTTAGCCTTCCTTACTTGTTGTTTATTATAAAACTAGCCTTTACCCGCGGCCCCGTCCGCAAGGAGAAAATTAAATATATGGGTTATTTACGTTATCCTGCTTATCAAGTTAAAAAAATAACTAAATGAGCTGAAAACCTGAAAGGCACGCTTACGTGAATAGTGCAATACAGTTTCCTCGAATTAAAAAAATACATTTTGTTTTTAAGTTAAATTATTAAGTTATATTTGTTCCCAAACCAATTATGTGATCTATTGTATACTGTCATAAAACCAACTTAAATACGGAAAAGCACACATACCCCACTTATTGAGTTATATTTGCTCGCAAACTAATTATGTGATCTATTGTATACTGCCATAAAACCAGCTTAAATAAGGAAAAGCACACATATCCCACTTATTAAGTTATATTTGTTCCCAAACTAATTATGTGATCTATTGTATACCGCCATAAAACCAACTTAAATACGGAAAAGCACACATACGCCACGTATTGAGTTATATTTGTTCGCAAACTAATTATGTGATCAATTGTATACTGCCATAAAACCAACTTAAATACGGAAAAGCACACATACCCAACTTATTGAGTTATATTTGTTCGCAAACTAATTATGTGATCTATTGTATACTGCCATAAAACCAGATTAAATAAGGAAAAGCACACATATCCCACTTATTAAGTTATATTTGTTCCTAAACTAATTATGTGATCTATTGTATACGGCCATAAAACCAGATTAAATACGGAAAAGCACACATACCCCACTTATTGAGTTATATTTGTTCGCAAACTAATTAAGTGATCTATTGTATACTGCCATAAAACCAGATTAAATACGGAAAAGCACACATACCCCACTTATTGAGTTATATTTGTTCGCAAACTAATTATGTGATATATTGTATACTGCCATAAAACCAGATTAAATACGGAAAAGCACACATACCCCACTTATTGAGTTATATTTGTTCGCAAACTAATTATGTGATCTATTGTACACTGCCATAAAACCAGATTAAATACAGAAAAGCATACATACCTCACTTATTAAGTTATATTTGTTCGCAAACTAATTTTGTGATCTATTGTATACTGCCATAAAACCAGCTAAAATACGGAAAAGCACACATACCCCACTTATTGAGTTATATTTGTTCGCAAACTAATTAAGTGATCTATTGTATACTGCCATAAAACCAGATTAAATACGGAAAAGCACACATACCCCACTTATTGAGTTATATTTGTTCGCAAACTAATTAAGTGATATATTGTATACTGTCATAAAACCAGATTAAATACGGAAAAGCACACATACCCCACTTATTGAGTTATATTTGTTCGCAAACTAAGTATGTGATCTATTGTACACTGCCATAAAACCAGATTAAATACAGAAAAGCATACATACCTCACTTATTAAGTTATATTTGTTCGCAAACTAATTTTGTGATCTATTGTATACTGCCATAAAACCAGCTAAAATACGGAAAAGCACACATACCCCACTTATTGAGTTATATTTGTTCGCAAACTAATTAAGTGATCTATTGTATACTGCCATAAAACCAGATTAAATACGGAAAAGCACACATACCCCACTTATTGAGTTATATTTGTTCGCAAACTAACTATGTGATCTATTGTATACTGCCACAAAACCAGCTTAAATACGGAAAAGCACACATACCCCACATATTAAGTTATATTTGTTCCCAAACCAATTATGTTATCTATTGTAGACTGCCATAAAACCATCCAGAAATGATGCCGGAAGTGACACCAAATGGTCCCGAAAAAGTCCCGAAATGACCCCGACGGGATCCCGAACGTATCCCGAAAACCATCCAGAAATGATATCGGAAGGGACCCCAAATGATCCCGAAAAAGTCCCGAAATGACCCCGACGGGATCCCGGACGGATACCGAAAGCCATCCAGAAACGATGCAGGAAGGTACACCAAATGATCCCAAAAAAGTCCTGAAATGGCCCCGACGGGATCCCGGATGGATCCCTAAAACAATCTAGAAATGATGGCGGAAGTACCCCAAATGATCCCGAAATTACCCCGACGGGATCCCGGACGATCCCTACAACCATCTAGAAATGATGCCGGAAGGTACCCCATATGACCCCGATGGGATCCCGGGCGGATCCCGAAAACTATCCAGAAATGATACCGGTAGGGACCCCAAATGATCCCGAAAAAGTCTCGAAATGACCCCGACGGGATCCCGGACGCATCCCGATGACCATCTAGAAACGATGGCGGAAGGTACCGCAAATGATCCCGAGATACCCCGACGGGATCCCGGACGGAACCCGAAAACCTTTCAGAGATGATGCCGGAAGGGACCCCAAATGATACCGAAAAAGTCTCGAAATGACCCCGCCGGGATCCCGGACGGATCCCGAAAACGATCCAGAAATGATGCCGGAAGGGACCCCAAATGATCCCGAAATAACCCCGACGGGATCCCGGACGGATCCCGAAAACGATACAGAAATGATGCCGGAAGGGATCCCAAATGATCCCGAAATAGTCCCGATGAACGGATGGATCCCGGAAACTATACAGTAATGATCCCGGAAGAGTCCCGAAAAGATCCCGAAATAGTCCCGACAAAAGTCCCGAAATGACCCCGACGGGATCCCGAACGTATCCCGAAAACCATCCAGAAATGATGTCGGAAGGGACCCCAAATGATCCCGAAAAAGTCCCGAAATGACCCCGACGGGATCCCGGACGGATACCGAAAGCCATCCAGAAACGATGCAGGAAGGTACACCAAATGATCCCAAAAAAGTCCTGAAATGGCCCCGACGGGATCCCGGATGGATCCCTAAAACAATCTAGAAATGATGGCGGAAGTACCCCAAATGATCCCGAAATTACCCCGACGGGATCCCGGACGATCCCTACAACCATCTAGAAATGATGCCGGAAGGTACCCCATATGACCCCGATGGGATCCCGGGCGGATCCCGAAAACCATCCAGAAATGATGCCGGAAGGGACCCCAAATGATCCCGAAAAAGTCCCGAAATAACCCCGACGGGATCCCGGACGGATCCCGAAAACGATCCAGAAATGATGCCGGAAGGGACCCCAAATGATCCCGAAATAACACCGACGGGATCCCGGACGGATCCCGAAAACGATACAGAAATGATGCCGGAAGGGATCCCAAATGATCCCGAAATAGTCCCGATGAACGGATGGATCCCGGAAACTATACAGTAATGATCCCGGAAGAGTCCCGAAAAGATCCCGAAATAGTCCCGACAAAAGTCCCGAAATGACCCTGACGGGATCCCAGACTGATCTCGAAAACCATCCAGAAATGACGCCGGAAGGGTCCCCGAATTATCCCAGAATAGTTCCGAAATAACCCTGACGCGACCCCGAAAGCCATCCAGAAATAATACAGGAAGGATCCCCAAATGATCCCGGAATAGTGCCAAAAATTTTCCGAAATAATCCTGAAGGGATCCCGGACGGATTCCGAAAACCATCCAGAAATGATCCCGAAAGGATCCCCAAATTATCCAGAGAGAATCCCAGAAATCATCCAGATATGATCCTTAAAGAGTCCCCAAATGATCCCGAAGGGACCGACCGACAACTATCCAGAAATGATGCCGGAAGGGTCCCAAAATCATCCCGAAAAAGTCCCGAAACTACCCTAACAGGTTCCCGAAAATCATGCAGAAATGTTGCGGGAAGGATCCCCAAATGATACCGAAATAGTCCCAAAAAACTGCCGACATTACCCTGACAGGATCCCGGACGAATCCCGAAAATCATTCCGAAATAGCCCCGTAAAGGTCCCGAAATAATACCGAAATAGTCCCGAAAAAGTCCCGATATGACCCCGACGGGATCCCGAACGGATCTCGAAACCCATCCAGAAATGATGCCGGAAGGGTCTCCAAATGATACCGATTTAGTCCCGAAGTGGCCCTGATGGGATCCCGGACGGATCCCGAAAACCATCCAGAAATGATGCCGGAAGGATCCCCAAAGGATCCCGTATTAGTCGAAAAAAAGTCGTGAAATGACCCGGACGGGATCCCGGACGGATCCCGAAAACCATCAAGAAAAGATGCCAGAAAATACCCCAAATTATCCCGAAATAGTCCCGAAAAAGTCACGAAATGACCCCGACGGGATCCCAAAAACCATCCAGAAATGATGCCAGTATGTACACCAAATGATCCCGAATTATTCCAGAAATTACCCCGTCGGGATCCCGGATGGATCTCGAAAACTATCCAGAAATGATGCCGGAAAGGCCCTCAAATGATCCCCTAATAGTCCCGAAATGGCCATGAGGGGATCCCGAAAACCATCCAGAAATGAAGCCGAAGTGGTCCCCGAATGATCCCGTATTAGTCGCGAAGAAGTCCGGAAATGAACCCAACGGGATACCGGACGGAACCCGAAAAACTTCTAGAAATGATGCCAAAAGGTACACCAAATGATCCCAAAATAGTCCCGAATTGACCCCGACGTGATCACGGACGGATACCGAAAACCATCTAGAAATGATGCCGTAAGGTACTCCAATTGATCCCGAAATAGTCCCGAAATGACCCTGACCGGATCCCGAACGTATCCCAAAATCATCCAGATATGATGCGGAAAGGGTCCCCAAATGATCCCCGTTATTCGAGAAAAATTCCCGAAATGGCCCCGGTGTGATCCCGGACGGATTCCGAAAACCATCTAGAAATGATGGCGGAAGGTATCTCAAATGATCCCGTATTAGTCGAGAAAAAGGTCCAAAATGACCCCGACGTGATCCCGGACGGAGCCCGAAAACCGTCTGGAAATGATGCCGGAAGGTACCTCAAATGATCCCGTATTAGTCGGGAAAAAGTCCCGAAATGACCCTGACGGGATCCCGGACGGATCCCGAAAACCATCAAGAAAAGATGCCAGAAAATACCCCAAATTATCCCGAAATAGTCCCGAAAAAGTAACGAAATGACCCCGACGGGATCCCAAAAACCATCCAGAAATGATGCCAGTATGTACACCAAATGATCCCGAATTATTCCAGAAATTACCCCGTCGGGATCCCGGATGGATTCCGAAAACTATCCAGAAATGATGCCGAAAGGGTCCGCAAATAATCCCGTATTAGTCGAGAAAAAGTCCCGAAATGACCCCGACGGGATCCCGGACGAATCCCAAAAACCATCCAGAAATGATGCCGGTAGGTATCCCAAATGATCCCGAAATAGTACCGAAATGACCTGGTCGGCATCCCGGACGGATCCCGAAAATTATCCAGAAATGATGCCGGAAAGGTCCCCAAATGACCCCCTAATAGTCCCGAAATTACCCTGATGGTCCCGTATTAGTCGCGAAAAAGTTCCGAAATGACCCCGACGGGATCCCGAAAACCATATAGAAATGATGCCGGAAGAGCCCCCAAATGATCCCGAAAAGGTCCCCAAATGACTCCGATGAGATCCCGGACGGATACCGCAAACCATCAAGAAATTATGCCGGAAGGGACCCCAAATGATCCCGGAAAAGTGCCGCAATAATTCCGACGGGATCCTGAACGGATACCGAAAACCATCCAGAAGTGATGCCGGAAAGGTCCTCAAATGATCACCTAATAGTCCCAAAATGACCCTGACGGCATCCCGGACAGATCTCGAAAACCATCCAGAAATGACGCCGGAAGGGTCCCCGAATTATCCCAGAATAATTTCGAAATAACCCTGACGCGATCCCGAAAGCCATCCAGAAATGATACAGGAAGGATCCCCAAATGATCCCGGAATAGTGCCAAAAATTTTCCGAAATAACCCTGACGGGATCCCGGAGGGATCCCGAAAACCATCCAGAAATGATCCCGAAAGGATCCCCAAATTATCCCGAGAGAATCCCAGAAATCATCCAGATATGATCCTTAAAGAGTCCCCAAATGTTCCCGAAGGGACCGACCGACAACTATCCAGAAATGATGCCGGAAGGGTCCCAAAATCATTCCGAAAAAGTCCCGAAACTACCCTAACAGATTCCCGAAAACCATGCAGAAATGTTGCGGGAAGGATCCCCAAATGATACCGAAATAGTCCCGAAAAACTGCCGAAATTACCCTGACAGGATCCCGGACGAATCCCGAAAATCATTCCGAAATAGCCCCGTAAAGGTCCCGAAATAATACCGAAATAGTCCCGAAAAAGTCCCGATATGAGCCCGACGGGATCCCGAACGGATCTCGAAACCCATCCAGAAATGATGCCGGAAGAGTCTCCAAATGATACCGATATAGTCCCGAAGTGGCCCTGATGGGATCCCGGACGGATCCCGAAAACCATCCAGAAATGTTGCCGGAAGGATCCCCAAAAGATCCCGTATTAGTCGAAAAAAAGTCGTGAAATGACCCGGGCGGGATCCCGGACGGATCCCAAAAACCATCTAGAAAAGATGCCGGAAAATACCCCAAATTATCCCGAAATAGTCCCGAAAAAGTCTCGAAATGACCCCGACGGGATCCCGAAAACCATCCGGAAATGATGCCAGTATGTACACCAAATAATCCCGAATTAATCCCGAAAACCATCCAAAACTGGTGCCGAAAGGGTCCCCAAATGATCCCGAAATAGTCCCGAAATGACCTTGACGCGATTCCGGACGGAGGGATCGAAAACCATCCAGAAATGATGCCGGAAGGGACCCAAAATTATCCCGAATAAGTCCCGTAATGATCCCGGAAACCATCAAGGATTTATAGTCGGAAAAAAGTCACGAAATGACCACGACGGGATGCCGGACGAATCCCAAATACCATACAGAAATGATGCCGGAAGGGACCCCAAATGATCCCGAAAAAGTCCCGCAATTATTCCGACGGGATCCTGAGCTGATACCGAAAACCATCCAGAAGTGAAGCCGGCAATTGCCTCAAATGATCACCTAAAAGTCCCAAAATGACCCTGACGGCATCCCGGACAAATCCCGAAATCCTTCCAGAAATGATCTTGGGAAGGTCCCAAAATGATCCCGAAAGTCTCGAAAAGTCCAGAAATTACCCTGACGGGTTCCCGGACGAATCCTGAAAGCCATCCTTAAATGATCCCGAAAAAGTCCCGAAATGACCCTGACGGGATCCCGAAAGGATTCCGAAAACTATCCAGAATTGATGCCGAAAGGGTCCGCAACTAATCCCGTATTAGTCGAGAAAAAGTCCCGAAATGACCCCGCCGGCTCCCGGACGAATCCCAAAAACCATCCAGAAATGATGCCGGTAGGTATCCCAAATGATCCCGAAATAGTCCCGAAATGACCTCGTCGGCATCCCGAAAATTATCCAGAAATGATGCCGGAAAGGTCCCCAAATGATCCCCTAATAGTCCCGATATTACCCTGATGGGATCCCGGACGGATCCCGAAAACCATGCCGAAAGGGTTCCCAAATTATCCCGTATTAGTCGCGAAAAAGTCCCGAAATGACCCCGACGGGATCCCGGACGGATCCCGAAAACCATCCAGAAATGATGCCGAAAGGGTTCCCAAATGATCCCGTATTAGTCGCGAAAAAGTCCCGAAATGACCCCGACTGGATCACGGACGAATCCCGAAGACCATTCAGAAATGATGCCTAAAGGGACCCAAAATAACCCCGAAAAAGTCCCGTAATGATCCCGGCAACCATCAAGAATTTATCTCTCGAAGGTACGCAAATGATCCCGAAATTACCTCGACGGGATCCCGGACGGATCCCGAAAACCATCCAGAAATAATGCCGGAAGGGTACCCAAATGATCGCGAAATAATCCCGAAATGATTCCGGAATAGTCCCGAAAATGTCCCAAAATAACCCCGACGGGATCCTGGACGGATCCCGAAAACTATACAGAAATGATCCCGGAAGGGTCCCAAAATTATCCCGAAATAGTCCCGAAAAAGTTCCGAAATTACCCCGGCGGGATCCCGGACCGATCCCGAAAACCATCCAGAAATGATCCCGGAAGGGTCTCCATATGAGGTGAAGCTAATTATAAAACCATGTTAATAAGGCAGCAGGCGCAGGAGCGAATGAAAAGTTACATAGAAACATACAGGTAAAGCTAATAAAAGCGTGCTAATAAAAACAATTGAAGGGGGTGGATGGCGGGGGTAAAAGGAGAGGACCACTGATCGTTCCTCCAAAATTGTCTAGCTCTCGATCTGTATGTGCCAGATACCAAAAACTATTGATTTAGGAGAAAATTTATATTGAGTTATAACAATTTATAGATTTTACACCAGAGTGGGTGATAAAGGGGGGAGGGGGCGGAGGGTGTCACTGCTTACTTTGTAAGCCCTCGACTTATTTGACCCCTTGAGTCTGTGATATTGGTGAAGGTCAGTATACGTAAAGTTATAATGTGTAAAAATTATTAAAAAGTAATTGCCCGAAGAGGTCGTGGGACCCCCACCCCTCTTTCCATGTTCGAAAAAAATTTCGCTAGTAGACTACTGTCTGTGTCCCATATTTCATCAAAATCCGTGTAACCATTCTGGCGTTAGTCAGTCGCAAAGACGAAAAAATATAATAATTAAATTATAACTGTTCCTAGGGGGCGGGGACCATGCCCCTTTTCAAAAATATATAGCTAGTAGATCCTTCTAGACTATTGGCTATATGTGTGCAAAATTTCATTCAAATCGGTCCAGTCGTTCTTGCGTGATTGAGTCACAAAGACAAACGTCTGGACAAACATCCAAACATCCAAACTTTTCCATTTATAATATATACTAGCCTTTACCCGCGGCCCCGTCCGCAAGGAGAAAATAAAATATATGTGCTATTCGCGTTAGCCTATTTATCAAGTTGTCTGTTTAAAAATTTTTTCTGTCAATGTATTTTATTTTTTAATACAGTAAAAAAAAAAAAATCTAACTGAGCTGATGGGCACGCTTACATGAATAGTACAATACACTTTTTTCGAATTAAAAAAAATACATTTTGTTTCAAAGTTAAATTAATTGATATGACAGGGGTGAAATAATTACTACTCATAGAACAAAGGAGTGAAACTACAATTAGCTAAAACCAAAAAGAAGTTTTTAAATAAAAGCAGTGTTGCTTTTTCGGGTATTTAGTTGGTTAAAATATTACAAAAATTTTAATTATAGTTGTAATAGTTCGTTACAGGATTCATTTAAAAATAGAACGAAAAAGCTGTGATATATTAAAGATAAAACATACCGAATTTTAATTACGAATAATTTGCCGTAAATCCACGGCCATGTGTGCTGAATTACCGGTTTCGAAGAGACCTAAAATGATCCCGGAAGTGTCCCTAAATGACACCAAATAGTCACGAAATGATGCCGACGGGATCCTGGACAAATCTCGAAAACTATCCAGAAATGATGCCGGAAGGGTCCCAAAATAATCCCGAAGTAGTCACGAAAAGTCCCGAAATGACCCTGACGGGATCCCGGACGGATCCCGAAAACCATCCAGATTTGATTCCTGAACGGTCCGCAAATGATCCCGAAAATCGCCCAGAAATTATCCCGGAGGAGTCCCAAAATGATTCCGAAATAGCAGTCACGAAAAAGGCCCGAAATGACCCTGACGGGATCCCGAAAACCATCCAGAAATGACTCTGAAGGGATACCCAAATGATCCCGGAAAAGTCCACAAACCATCCAGAATTGATCTCTGAAGGTTCCGCAAATGATCCCGAAATAGTCCCGAAAGTCACGAAAAACTCAGACCCATCCCGAAAATCATGAAGAAATTATCCTGGAAGGGTCCCAAAACTACCCCGAAATAACTCCGACGGGATCCCGGACAGATCCCGAAAATCATCCAGAACTGAGCTCTGAAACGTCCGCAAATAATCCAGAAATAGTCCGGAAAAAGTCCCGAAAAAACTCCGTCGGGATCCCGGACAGATCCCGAAAATCCCCCAGAAATTTTGCCGGAGGGGTCCCAAAATGATTCCGAAATAGTCCCGAAAAAGTCCCGAAATGACCTTGAGGGGATCCCAGACCGATACCGAAAACCATCCAGAATTTATCTCTAAAGGGTCCGCAATTTATCCCAGATAAAGTCGCGAAAAAACTACGAATGGATCCCGAACAGATCCCGAAAATCATAGAGAAATTATCCCGGAAGGGTCCCAAAATGATCCCGAAATAGTCCCGAAAAGGCGCGAAATAACCCTGACGGGATCCCGGACGGATCCCGAAAACCACCCAGGAATGATCTTTAAGGGCAACTGACCCCGAAATAGTCGTGAAAGTCCCGAAATTACCCCGACGGGATCCCGAAAACCATCCAGAAATTATCCCTGAAGGATCCCCAAATGATCCAAGAACAGTCTCGAAATTCGCTGACATTTTCCCGAAAAAGTAAAAAAATAAACCCGACGGGATCTCGGACGCATCCCGAAAACGATCCAGCAATGATGCCGGAAGGGACCCCAAATGATCCCGAAAAATTCCCGAAATTCCCCCGATGGGATCCCGGACGGATCCCGGATCATCCAGAAATGATGCCGGAATGAACCCCAAATGGTCCCGAAATGACACCGACGGGATCCCGGACGGATACCGAAAACCATCCAGAAATGATGCCGGCAGGTACCCCAAATTATCCCCTGACGGGATCGCGGACGGATTCCGAAAACCATCCAGAAATGATGCCGATAAGGTCCCCAAATGACCCTGTGTTAGTCGAGAAAAAATTCCGAAATGACTCCGACGGGATCCCGGACGGATCCCGAAAACCATCCAGAAATGATGCTGGAAGAGACCCCAAATGATCCCGCAAAAGTCCCAAAATGACCCCGACAGGATCCCGGACGGATCCCGAAAGCCATCCAGAAATGATGCCTGAAGAGACCCCAAATGATCCCGCAAAAGTCTCAAAATGACCCCGACAGGATCCCGGACGGATCCTGTAAACCATCCAGAAATGATGCCGGAAGAGACCCCAAATGATCCCGCAAAAGTCCCAAAATGACCCCGACAGGATCCCGGACGGATCCCGAAAAGCATCCAGAAATGATGCCGGAATGGACCCCAAATGGTCCCGAAATGACACCGACGGGATCCCGGACGGATACCGAAAACCATCCAGAAATGATGCCGGCAGGTACCCCAAATTATCCCGAAATAGTCCCGAAATGACCCTGACGGGATCGCGGACGGATTCCAAAAACCATCCAGAAATGATGCCGATAAGGTCCCCAAATGATCCTGTATTAGTCGAGAATAAATTCCGAAATGACTCCGACGGGATCCCGGACGGATCCCGAAAACCATCTAGAATTGATACCGGAAGGTACCCCAAATGATGCCGAAATAGTCCCGAAATGACATCGACGAGATCCAGGACGGATCCCGAAAACCATCCAGAAATGATGCCGGAGGAGACCCCAAATGATCCCGCTAAAGACCCAAAATGACCCCGACAAGGTCCCGGACGGATCCCGTAAACCATCCAGAAATGATGCCGGAAGAGACCCCAAATGATCCCGCAAAAGTTCCAAAATGATCCCGACAGGATCCCGGACGGATCCCGAAAACCATCCAGAAATGATGCCGGAGGAGACCCCAAATGATCCCGCTAAAGACCCCAAATGACCCCGACAGGGTCCCGGACGGATCCCGTAAACCATCCAGAAATGATGTCGGAAGAGACCCCAAATGATCCCGCAAAACTCCCAAAATGACCCCGACAAGATCCCGGACGGATCGCGAAAACCATCCAGAAATGATGCCGGGAGAGACCCCAAATGATTCCGCAAAAGTCCCAAAATGACCCCGACAGGATCCCGGACGGATCCCGTAAACCATCGAGAAATGATGCCGGAGGAGACCCCAAATGATCCAGCAAAAGTCTCAAAATGACCCCGACAGGATCCCGGACGGATCCCGAAAACCATCCAGAAATGATGCTGGAAGAGACCCCAAATGATCCCGAAAAAGTCCCAAAATGACCCCGATAGGATCCCGGACGGATCCCGTAAACCATCCAGAAATGATGCCGAAAGAGACCCCAAATGATCCCGCAAAAGTCCCAAAATGACGCCGACGGGATCCCGGACGGATCCCGTAAACCATCCAGAAATGATGCCGGAAGAGGCCCCAAATGATCCCGCAAAAGTCCCAAAATGACCCCGACAGGATCCCGGACGGATCCCGTAAACCATCCAGAAATGATGCCGGAAGAGACCCCAAATGATCCCGCAAAAGTCCCAAAATGACCCCGACAGGATCCCGGACGGATCCCGTAAACCATCCAGAAATGATGCCGGAAGAGACCCCAAATGATCCCGCAAAAGTCCCAAAATGACCCCGACAGGATCCCGGACGGATCCCGTAAACTATCCAGAAATGATGCCGGAAGAGACCCCAAATGATCCCGTAAAAGTCCCAAAATGACCCCGACACGATCCCGGATGGATCCGGTAAACCATCCAGAAATGATGCCGGAAGAGACCCCAAATGATCCCGAAAAAGTCCCAAAATGACCCCGGCAGGATCCCGGACGGATCCCGTAAACCATCCAGAAATGATGCCGGAGGAGACCACAAATGATCCCGCAAAAGTCTCAAAATGACCCCGACAGGATCCCGGACGGATCCCGTAAACCATCCAGAAATGATGCCGGAAGAGACCCCAAATGATCCCGCAAAAGTCCCAAAATGACCCCGACAGGATCCCGGATGGATCCAGTAAACCATCCAGAAATGATGCCGGAAGAGACCCCAAATGATCCCGCAAAAGTCCCAAAATGACCCCGACAGGATCCCGGACGGATCCCGTAAACCATCCAGAAATGATCCCGCAAAAGTCCCAAAATGACCCCGACAGGATCCCGGACGGATCCCGTAAACCATCCAGAAATGATGCCGGAAGAGACCCCAAATGATCCCGCAAAAGTCCCAAAATGACCCCGACAGGATCCCGGATGGATCCCGTAAACCATCCAGAAATGATGCCGGAAGAGACCCCAAATGATCCGAAAAAGTCCCAAAATGACCCCGACAGGATCCCGGACGGATCCCGTAAACCATCCAGAAATGATGCCGGAGGAGACCCCAAATGATCCCGCAAAAGTCTCAAAATGACCCCGACAGGATCCCGGACGGATCCCGAAAACCATCCAGAAATGATGCTGGAAGAGACCCCAAATGATCCCGCAAAAGTCCCAAAATTACCCCGACAGGATCCCGGACGGATTCCGTAAACCATCCAGAAATGATGCCGGAGGAGACCCCAAATGATCCCGCTAAAGTCCAAAAATGACCCCGACAGGGTCCCGGACGGAGCCCGTAAACCATCCAGAAATGATGCCGGAAGAGACCCCAAATGATCCCGCAAAAGTCCCAAAATGACCCCGACAGGATCCCGGACGGATCCCGTAAACCATCCAGAAATGATGCCGGAAGAGACCCCAAATGATCCCGCAAAAGTCACAAAATGACGCCGACGGGATCCCGGACAGATCCCGTAAACCATCCAGAAATGATGCCGGAAGAGACCCCAAATGATCCCGCAAAAGTCCCAAAATGACCCCGACAGGATCCCGGACGGATCCCGTAAACCATCCAGAAATGATGCCGGAAGAGACCCCAAATGATCCCGCAAAAGTCCCAAAATGACCCCGACAGGATCCCGGACGGATCCCGTAAACCATCCAGAAATGATGCCGGAAGAGACCCCAAATGATCCCGCAAAAGTCCCAAAATGACCCCGACAGGATCCCGGACGGATTCCGTAAACCATCCAGGAATGATGCCGGAAGGGTCCCCAAATGATCGCGAAATAGTCCCGAAAATGTCCCAAAATAACCCCGACGGGATCCCGGACGGATCCCGAAAACTATACAGAAATGATCCCGGAAGGGTCCCAAAATGATCCCGAAATAGTCCCGAAAAAGTCCCGAAATTACCCCGGCGTAATCCCGGACCGATCCCGAAAACCATCCAGAAATGATCCCTGAGGGTCTCGATATGACCCTTACGGGATTACAAATAAGGTGAAGCTAATTATAAAACCATGTTAATAAGGCAGCAGGCGCATTGGAGCGAATAAAAAGTTACATAGAAACATACAGGTAAAGCTAATAAAAGCGTGCTAATAAAAACAATTGATGGAGGGCGGATGGCGGGAGTAGAGGAGAGGACCACTGATCGTTCCTCCAAAATTGTCTAGATCTCGTTCTGTATGTACCAGATACCAAAAACTATTGATTTAGGAGAAAATTTATATTGAGTTATAACAATTTATAGATTTTACACCAGAGGGGGAGATAAAGGGGGGGGGGGGGCGGGAGGAGGGTGTCACTGCTTACTTTGTAAGCCCTCGACTTATTTGACCCCTTGAGTCTGTGATATTGGTGAAGGCCAGTATACGTAAAGTTATAATGTGTAAAAATTATTGAAAAATAATTTCTCGAAGGGGTCGTGGGACCCCACCCCTCTTTCCATGTTCGAAAAAAATTTCGCTAGTAGACTACTGTCCGTGTCCCAAATTTCATCAAAATCCGTGTAGCTATTCTGGCGTGATTCAGTCGCAAAGACGAAAAAATATAATAATTAAATTATAACTGTTCCTAGGGGGCGGGTACTACGCCCCTTTTCAAAAATATATAGTTAGTAGACCCTTCTAGACTATTGGCTATATGTGTGCAAAATTTCATCCAAATCGGTCCAGCCGTTCTTGCGTGATTGAGTCACAAAGACAAACGTCTGGACAAACATCCAAACATCCAAACATCTTCACATCCAAACTTTGCCATTTATAATATATATTAGATATTAGATTAGATTAGATGAAAATTTACCAAAACAATGAAGAACCGGACACTGAAACTGAATAAAAAATATTAAAATACTAAATATTAAAGCGTATTTTTTTATTATTTTTTTACAAACTTGGAAAACTGTTTGAAAAATAGTGAAAATGCTTAATTAGTAGAAGATTGTTTCCGGCCTATTAAAAAACGCAACAAAAACTAAATTGTTTACAAAAATGAATTGTTTACGTAAACAATTAGCTTGTAAACAATTACATGGTTTACATGTAAACAATTGCTGTAAACAATGTAAACAGTTTACAGGCCCAACCCTGATTTTTAGTGAATAAATACAGAAAAGTACAAAAGGTACACTTAATTAGTTTTATCTGTTTGCAAACTGCTAATAGATTCTATTGCATACTGCCAAAAAACCTGTTACGGTCTGCTGTTATGGTCTACGGTTACGGTCCACTTGGGAGCGTTCTCGTTTGAACGGTCTAGTGGCTGGGGATGGGACCTAAAAGTTACGAAGGAAAAGTATCGGAAAAAAAAGATATCGGCGATCGCTAGAAGAAGAAAACCACGAGTTTCCGGGAGATCGAGGATTCTTTCTCGTCTTTGGTTGGCACGCTGACGAAAAAGGTCAGACGAAAATTCATTCGTTCATCGTATAAAATTTGAGCACAGGCTTATTTCTGCTAACAACGTAAGATGTACCAGCAAGAAAGAAATGTATTGATGGAAATGCTCAAAAAGTGAAATACAACAGTCATAAAACTTTATTTCGCTGCCTCCATGAACATAATATATATGTCCGTAATTATGCCAGCGTCAAAATTATACGCAAATACGAGTGATTCAAGTGACTCTGGGCATTTATAGAATAAGAGGAAACATCGGGATGAAGGAAGTGTGAGTGCGACCATTAAATAGGTGGAGAACTGCCTATTGGAAAATCGGTGCATATACTTATATGCATAATACAGCGTAATTGCTCACAAACCAACGAAAAAATACCAGCGTATACATACAAACAAGCGCATCTCGCGCCATTTCCAATATTTTCACCCTTCGAATGTTGGAACTTGGTTAATTTTTGTACTAAATCATTGCAAAAGCCAGCCCCAGGCTTACCACCAGCACAAGAACCATAATAGCGGCAACAACGCCTAACTTGCAACAACACAGAGGTACACCAGCGGATGCCGCCGGACGGTCTTTTGCCGGATAAGTAGGTACCGGCCTGCTGGGTGAGTCCGTTTTTTTTGCTTTAAAACGCGTACGCATCTTTGGGCGCTGATACTTTGCCTTTTTGTTTGTGGGTCGTGCGTTTATGTACCCTATTGTATGAAGTCCTGTCAGAAGGCAAACCATTATTGTCCTAATTGTAATGCATTCATTGGCGCCTATTCAAATTGGTTTCCAGTAAACTGAAACCGAAAATTCTAATATATCCTCACTAAAGCCAAAGCAAAAAAAAATTTTGTCTTAAACAAATCAAAAGAGAGCGCGAGTATAGACCGGTTGCAGGTTATAGCTTTTCACATTACAACATTCCAAGGACGTGCACATAAATGTACTTAGACATATACGCACCCATACTTGCTATTATATGTATTCAATCCACATACGACACCAGTAATTATTATTTGTAATGTGTCATATTTATAATGTGGCAGCATTAACGATTATGAAATTAAAATAAACTTTCTACAAATATTCACTTGCATGTACACTCAAAAACAAAAAATGGGTTGCAATTTTTAAGTAAAATTTCTGAAAAATGATTCAATGCAAATTCTATTTATGTATATTTTTCTCTGTATACTACTATGCTTTTGTATTGGTATAAGCCAATTTGAAAAGAAAAAAAAAAAATTTAATTATTTAAAAAGGCTAAACTTTGGCTTAATATTCAATGTTTTCGAAAATTGTGACAAATCGCATTCTTCATGGTTTTATATTGAAATTAAATAAGCGAAATTACCATAACAAATGTTGCAAATTAGCGACAAGCTAAATCTTGCAAAGGAATTATATTCGGTTTTTTTTTATATGCATATATGTACATATGTATTAAGATGTATTGGTAAACTATGTGTTAAACATAGGAGAATTAGAAACGAAGCTAGATTTTAAACAAACAAACAGAAATTTCTCAAATTTATATTGTTTGATTTCTCAAATTTTTCATTTCTTAAATTTTTAAAAATGTTTTTCTAATATTTTAAAAAAATTAAAATGTTTATTATAAGTTTTTCAAATTCAGTTCACCTATTAAATTTATTATCGCTCAACAAGAGTACACAAAATTTAAGATAAAACTATGAATTTCATTAAAAAAATAAAAAAAAAGAACCCAGGTTTTAAAAACTTACCACATAATGTGATGTGATGGACTAAAATAAAAGAATAAGCATATGATAGCACAACTGCAATATATATTTATGTATATGGAGGATATGAGGCACATTCTAATCTACATACAAGTTTTTAGTATAGTTTTTATTACATAATTTTTTTTACATACAATTATATTATATACAATGCGTTTAAAAGAATTAAAAGTAATAATTAGACGCATTGAATACATACAAATAACTTTTTTTTTGCCCAGATGCAGGCAAAATGCATTGAACATTCTCAAGAATACTGTAGAAGTTTGACAACAATTGCAATTGTTTGAAAGCATAGTACATTTATAGCTAAATCCGCGAAAACAGGGAGCGTTTCTTATTAAAAGCTTAGAATTTTTTTTAACGTTTCCCTCTTACAAAAATTTTATATGTAGAAACCTAAGAATTTCTTCCATGAGCTGTAGGGTTATATTAATTAAGCAAACAGACCAAAATTGTATTATTGTTTTTCCTTTAAGAAAATGAATTGTCAATAAATTTGTATTTAAAATGGGAATGCTGACTTCCTTACTTATTTAGAAGGCACTTAGGGAATACAGGTAAGGGACCACCGAAATTTTAGGTGCGACGGTGGCCATGGTCTTGAGGGTGGGATATGCACCGGGCGTCGGAACAACATTCGCGGCGCCCCCAAGATACATACGGCCCTTTAAATTGTATTTTTATTTTTCAGCCTTTTTTTTGATTTTGATTTTGAACTTGTGGTAACCGGTCATTTCCGGTTCGGTAATTTTTTTTGCGTTAGATTTTTTTTTGAATTTCTTTTTTTTTGAATTTTAAATTTTGAATGTTGTAACGGTCTGTCCGTGGCATCCGGTTCGTCCGGATGTTGTTTTAGTTTGAATTATAGCGTTTTGAGTCGGTCTCTGCGCTTCTGTCGGTTTTTCTTGAAGTTGACAGCTCTTAGTTTTGATAGGCATGATAGTAATTTGTTTCTGTTTATGGCGCAGGAACAGTCAGGTTGGCAAGGACCCGCCTCAGCCGGCAATGACTAGCCACTCTGCACCACAACATCATGCCGACCGCCTTCCTTACTGCTTCCATTATGAATGCGAAACCATAACAAACCACGTCTGTTCATCTTTCACATATAGCCTAAAACCGCGTCCCAGTCCGCACGATATGCTAAGGTATGATCTTAAAAAAAAAAACGAGATCGTCCAGAAAACAATCTTTAAAAAGTCCCAACAAATCGGCAAATACTCGCAGTCGCGGAGATAAGCACACGGTGATAAAGAGAAGGAAGGGGTCCTTTAGATAATTATTTCTGTATCCGTCTGGGATCCAGTCGGGGTCATTTCGTGACTTTTTCTGGATTATTTCGGGATCATTAGAGGACCCTTCTGGGATCATTTCTGGATTCTTTTCGGGATCTGTCCGGGATTCCGTCGGGACCATTACGGGACTTTTTCGGGAATATTTTGGTATCATTTTGGGACTCTTCCGGGATCAATTAAGGACCCTTCGACACCGGTACTTCAGCACTCATGGCTTTTTAAATTATAAGTTTTTATGGAGCATGGATTTGCTGTAAATTATTTTTAATTAAAATTCGGTATGTTTCATCTTTAATATCTAACTAAGCTTTTTCGTTCTATTTTTGAGTTTTTTAAATGAATCCTGTAACGACCTGTTATAACTATAATTACACTTTTTGTAACATTTTAACTAATTAAGTACCGGAAAATGCAACACCATTTTCATCTAAAAAATCCTCTTTGGTTTTAGCTGATTATAGTTTCACTCCTTTGTTCTATGAATAGTGTAACGAATGTTAGCAGCACTGAGCGATGCTATCGTCTCTAAGCCGATGCTAAGCAGTGACGTGAATTCCATCCATAGATCAATCATTATGTATCTACATAAACGAAACAATAATTGCGTCTACACATATGTACCATGTACGTATACGAGCAGCGGAGAGTCAATACACAAACACATGCATATATCTGAGATACTCCTGAAAGTATGCAATCAGAAAAAAATCATGCAATTGTAGTTACAGCTGAGAAGTGTGAGAGCTGCTGGACTAGTAGATTCTGGAAGCGCCTAGAAGATGCGAACGTTGAAATCCGAGAGTATAAAAGGCGGCAGTATTATTTCGAATAGTAGAGTTTCATTTGAGCTATCAATTTGGTTATTAAGCAAGCTATTCGTTGCAAAGTTTGAGTGTTATTGTGAAGTACTTTAATAAAGGCCATTTTGCATTATTAAATATTGGAATCATTTATTCAACAGTTTAGTGATTCGAACTTAGCATAGGGTTGCAAATAAGAGGATTTGCAAGTAAATTCGTTACAATTGGTGTCAGAAGAGGAATTGTTGAATAAATTCCAAAGGACAACAAGGACATGGCAAAGTTCAGTGAATTGAAGATCCAGCAACTGAAGAAGGAGTTGGAGAGCCGTGGATTGACAACAAGCGGCGTTAAACTCGAACTTCAGGCACGGCTACGAGATGCAATCGAAGCAGAAGGAATTGATGTGGACGAGTATGTCTTTTATCCTGATGGGGACGAGACAACAACAAAAATTGAAGAGAAAAACGAAACATCGTAGACAGTTACTAGCACAGACTTGAACATGATATTGGCTGCAATAACTGCTCAAACATCGACAGTGGCATCTCAGCTGGAATCGCAGGAGACACGTTTAACATCCAAGATGGAAGCGCAAGAGACGCGTATTTCAGAAATGTCGACACAGATTACATCGAAGATTGAGGCACAAGAAACGCGTATGTCAGAAATGTCGACACAGATAACATCCAAGATGGAAGAACAGAAAACATATATGGCATCACAATTGGAAGAGCAGAAGGCATATATGGCATCCCAACTGGAAGAGCAAAGACATATATGGCATCCCAACTGGAATCACAAGAGACACGTATCTCAGAGATATCGTCAGAAAGAACATCTAAAATTGAAGCACAAGACGCACGAATATCCAAAATTTCGGCACAAATTTCAGCACAGGTATCATCGCAGATCTCTGCACAACTCGAAGCGCGTATGGACGAGAAAATAACACAGTTTGAAGAAAAATTCGAGGCAGAGGTGGATGCTTTGAGAGGTCGTATACAGGAGTTGCACCTAATTCGCCCAGTTGTTTCAGCAAGCAATACGAAGTTAAAAACTCCATATTTTGACGGCTCTGTTTCTTTCCAGGTCTTTAAGCTACAGTTTGAGAAGACCGCAACAGTGAACAACTGGAATGCTGAAGATAAAGTTGCTGCACTCTTCGTAGCATTGAAAGGACCAGCTGCCGAAATCTTACAGACTATTCCAGAGTACGAACGGAACAGCTATGAAGCATTGATGGCCGCTGTCGAGAGATGTTATGGAAGCGAGCATAGAAAACAGATATTCCAAATTGAGTTGCAAAACCGTCACCAAAGAGCGAATGAGACTTTGCAGGAGTTTGCCTCGGATGTTGAAAGTTTGGCACATTTGGCAAATGCGGACGCATCCGTGGAAACCACTGAACGGGTAAAGATTCAGAGCTTTATAAATGGCATACGGGACGTCGAAACAAAGCGAGCTACATACGCAAACCCAAAGCCAACATTCGCAGAAACGGTGTCACAAGCTCTGATTCAGGAAACAGTGTCGCTTCTGTGTAAGCCAGTTTACAAAGCACGCCGTGTGGAGGTGGAAAGGCCAGAGTGCGTAGACGCAATATTGGAGGCGCTGAAAGGATCGCAAAAGCGGAGTGAAAAAGTTATCAAATGTTTCAAATGCGGGAAGTCCGGTCACATTGCCCGTCATTGCGATCTTGATCCTAGTAGTTCCAACAATGTGGGTGGCCGTAAACGCAAAGCTGGAGGAGATGAGCAAGAGCAAGTAAGAGGTAGAGATCGAGAGCTAGATCCAGCTATTGCATGCCCTGTGATATCTGTGTTGCAAATTGGTAGAAAATCGAGCAGTCTTACCGTCAGAGGGAATGTGGAGGGCGAAGAACATGTACTCACTGTAGATATGGGCGCATCTCATTCCTTGATTCGATCTGATTTGGTCTACAGGAGAGTAAAGTCATTACCTGAAGCAAGATTGCGTACGGTCACAGGCGAGTATAACCAAGTCCAGGGAGAAGTGATATGTGAAGTCCTAATTGGGAAGGTCATGGTTTTACACAAATTCGTTGTGGCGGAGATCGTTCATGAAGTTATATTGGGAGTGGATTTCTTAGTTGACTATGACATCAGGATCGATATGCAGAGAAGGATTATTCAGTATAAGAAACAGGATATACCACTTAACTTCAAGTTGGAGAAAGGGTTCAGTAGTAATCGAGTAATGGTGGAAAAGACTCGACAAAGGCCACGAAAGTTAAAAGAAAAGGTTGATGGATCGAATGGGCCAAATAAAGCGAAATTAAAAGTACCTGCGAGAAAAAGACCGGCATTGACAAACCCTAATGGACGCACTAAAACGACTGAAAGAATTTTCCAGAAAAAATGCAAGGGTGGTTTCAAGCCAGCGCGCACTACTGTTGTGAAACGTCAAGAGGATACTGATGATGCAAAGTCAATACGTCAAGATCAAGCTCTGCGAAGTAACTCTTCATTGGCCAAGCAACAGAGTGCGAGGGAACGATCCAGGATAATGAGTAGTAAGATGAAACACAGGTACGACAAGGAAAATAATTCGGAAGGTTTCCGGGAGGGAGATTTGGTACTGCTATACAACACTCACCGGCGGAAAGGTGTTCCAGTCAAATTTCGGTGCAGTTGGGAAGGCCCGTACAAGGTCGTGAAGAAGTTCAGTGATACCATCTACCGCATTCAAAGCATTGAGGAACCACGGAGTAGAAGAGTGGTACATTTGGAGATGCAAGCGACGTTTATATCGCGAGATTTGTCTGATCGGGACGATCAGACTTAGGTGGAGGGCAGTGTAACGAATGTTAGCAGCACTGAGCGATGCTATCGTCCCTAAGCCGATGCTAAGCAGTGACGTGAATTCACATCCATAGATCAGTCATTATGTATCTACATAAACGAAACAATAATTGCGTCTACACATATGTACCATGTACGTATACGAGCAGCGGAGAGTCAATACGCAAACACATGCATATAATCTGAGATACTCCTGAGAGTATGCAATGAGAAAAAAATCATGTAATTGTAGTTACAGCTGAGAAGTTTGAGAGCTGCCGGACTAGTAGATTCTGGAAGCGCCTAGAAGATGCGAACGTTGAAATCCGAGAGTATAAAAGGCGGCAATTGTAGAGGCGCTGGAATTCAGTTTGATTTGAGATTTCGATTAAGATGCTATCTAGCGAGCAAGAGAAGTATTATTTTGAATAGTAGATTTTCATTTGAGCTATCAATCAGTTTGGTTATTAAGCAAGCTATTTGTTGCAAAGTTTGAGTGTTATTGTGAAGTACTTTAATAAAGGCCATTTTGCATTATTAAATATTGGAGTCATTTATTCAACAGTTTAGTGATTCGAACTTAGCAGAGGGTTGCAAATAAGAGGATTTGCAAGTAAATTGGTTACAATAGTAATTCCTTCACCCCTGTCATATCAATTAATTTAACTTAAAAACAAAATGTATTTTTTTAATTCGAAAAAATGTATTGTACTATTCACGCAATCGTGCCTTTCAAGTTATCAGCGCATTTAGTTTTTTTTTTACTCAATTATAAAAATAAAATACATTAGACAAAACAATTTTTAAACAGATAACTTAATAAGCAGGCTAACGTGAATAGCCCATATATTTTATTTTCTCCTTGCGGACGGGGCCGTGGGTAGAGGCTAGTCTAATCTAATATCTAATCTAATCTAATCAATACGAAGGTAAAAACTCCATATTTTGACGGCTCTGTTCCTTTCCAGGTCTTTAAGCTACAGTTTGAGAAGACCGCAACAGTGAACAACTGGAATGCTGAAGATAAAGTTGCTGCACTCTTCGTAGCATTGAAAGGACGAGCTGCCGAAATCTTACAGACTATTCCAGAGTACGAACGGAACAGCTAAGAAGCATTGATGGCCGCTGTCGAGAGACGTTATGGAAGCGAGCATAGAAAACAGATATTCCAAATTGAGTTGCAAAACCGTCATCAAAGAGCGAATGAGACTTTGCAGGAGTTTGCCTCGGATGTTCAAAGGTTGGCACATTTGGCAAATGCGGACGCACCCGTGGAATACACTGAACGGGTAAAGATTCAGAGCTTTATAAATGGCATATGGGACGTCGAAACAAAGTGAGCTACATACGCAAACCCAAAGCCAACATTGGCAGAAACGGTGTCACAAGCTCTGATTCAGGAAACAGCGTCGCTTCTGTGTAAGCCAGTTTACAAAGCACGCCGTGTGGAGGTAGAAAGGCCAGAGTGGGTAGACGCAATATTGGAGGCGCTGAAAGGATCGCAAAAGCGGAGCGAAAAAGTTATCAAATGTTTCAAATGCGGGAAGTCCGGTCACATTGCCCGTCATTGCGATCTTGATCCTAGTAGTTCCAACAATTTGGGTGGCCGTAAACGCAAAGCTGGAGGAGATGAGCAAGAGCGAGTAAGAGGTAGAGATCGAGAGCTAGATCCAGCTATTGAATGCCCTGTGATATCTGTGATGCAAATTGGTATAAAATCGAGCAGTCTTAACGTCAGAGGGAATGTGGATGGCAAATAACATGCACTCACAATAGATACGGGCGCATCTCATTCCTTGATTCGATCTGATTTGGTCTACAGGAAAGTAAAGTCATTACCTGGAGCAAGGTTGCATACGGTCACAGGCGAGTATAACCAAGTCCAGGGAGAAGTGATATGTGAAGTCCTAATTGGGAAGGTCATGGTTTTACACAAATTCGTTGTGGCGGGGATCGTTGATGAAGTCATATTGGGAGTGGATTCCTTAGTTGACTATGACATCAGGATCGATATGCAGAGAAGGATTATGCAGTATAAGAACCAGGATATACCACTTAACTTCAAGTTGGAGAAAGGGTTCACTAGTAATCGAGTAATGGTGGAAAAGACTCGACAAAGGCCACGAAAGTTAAAAGAAAAGCTTGATGGATCGAATGGGCCAAATAAAGCGAAATTAAAAGTACCTGCGAGAAAAAGACCGGCATTGACAAACCCTAATGGACGCACTAAAACGACTGAAAGAATTTTCCAGAAAAAATGCAAGGGTGGTTTCAAGCCAGCGCGCACTACTGTTGTGAAACGTCAAGAGGATACTGATGATGCAAAATCAATACGTCAAGATCAAGCTCTGCGAAGTAACTCTTCATTGGCCAAGCAACAGAGTGCGAGGGAACGATCCAGGATAATGAGTAGTAAGATGAAACACAGGTACGACAAGGAAAATAATCCGGAAGGTTTCCGGGAGAGAGATTTGGTACTGCTATAAAACACTCACCGGCGGAAGGTGTTCCAGCCAAATTTCGGTGCAGTTGGGAAGGCCCGTACAAGGTCGTGAAGAAGTTCAGTGATACCATCTACCGCATACAAAGCATTGAGCAACCACAGAGTAGAAGAGTGGTACATTTGGAAATGCAAGCGACGTTTAGATCGGGAGATTTATCTGATCGGGACGATCAGACTTAGGTGGAGGGCAGTGTAACGAATGTTAGCAGCACTGAGCGATGCTATCGTCCCTAAGCCGATGAAGCCGATGCTAAGCAGTGACGTGAATTCACATCCATAGATCAATGATTATGTATCTACATAAACGAAACAATAACTGCGTCTACACGTATACGAGCAGCAGAGAGTCAATACAGAAACACATGCATATATCTGAGATACTCCTGAGAGTATGCAATGAGAAAAAAATCATTTAATTGTAGTTACAGCTGAGAAGTTTGAGAGCTGCCGGACTAGTAGATTCTGGAAGCGCCTAGAAGATGCGAACGTTGAAATCCGAGAGTATAAAAGGCGGCAATTTTAGAGGCGCTGGAATTCAGTTTGATTTGCGATTTCGATTAAGATGCTATCTAGCTAGCAAGAGAAGTATTATTTTGAATAGTAGAGTTTCATTTAAGCTATCAATCAGTTTGGTTATTAAGCAAGCTATTCGTTGCAAAGTTTGAGTGTTATTGTGAAGTACTTTAATAAAGGCCATTTTGCATTATTAAATATTGGAGTCATTTATTCAACAGTTTAGTGATTAGAACTTAGCAGAGGGTTGCAAATAAGAGGATTTGCAAGTAAATTCGTTACAATAGTAATTCCTTCACCCCTGTCATATCAACTATTGTACTATTCACGCAATCGTACCTTTCAGGTTATCAGCGCATTTAGTTCTTTTTTTTACTCAATTATAAAAATAAAATACATTAGACAAAACAATTTTTAAACAGATAACTTGATACGCAGGCTAACGTGAATAGCCCATATATTTTATTTTCTCCTTGCGGACGGGGCCGTGAGTAGAGGCTAGTCTAATCTAATATCTAATCTAATCTAATATATAATATCTAATCTAATCTAATATCTAATCTAATCTATCTAATCTAATATCTAATCTAATCTAATCTAATATATATTATAAATGGGAAAGTTTGGATGTTAAGATGTTTGGATGTTTGGATGTTTGGATGTTTAGATGTTTGGATGTTTGGATGTTTGGATGTTTGGATGTTTGGATGTTTGGATGTTTGTCCAGACGTTTGTCTTTGTGACTCAATAACGCAAGAACGGCTGGACCGATTTGGATGAAATTTTGCACACATATAGCCAATAGTCTAGAAGGATCTACTAGCTATATATTTTTCAAAAGGGGCGTGGTCCCCGCCCCCTAGGAACAGTTATAATTTAATTATTATATTTTTTCGTCTTTGCGACTGAATCACGCCAGAATGGCTACACGGATTTTGATGAAATTTGGGACACAGACAGTAGTCTACTAGCGAAATTTTTTTCGAACATGGAAAGAGGGGTGGGGTCCCACGACCCTTCGAGAAATTATTTTTCATAATTTTTAACCATTATAACTTTACGTATACTGGCCTTCACCAATATCACAGACTCAAGGGGTCAAATAAGTCGAGGGCTTACAAAGTAAGCAGTGACACCCTCCGCCCGCCCCCCTTTATGTTGTTGTTGTTGTTGTAGCGATAAGGTTGCTCCCCGAAGGCTTTGGGGAGTGTTATCGATGTGACGGTCCTTTGTCGGATACAGATCCGATACGCTCCGGTAACACAGCACCATTAAGGTGCTGGCCCGATCATCTCGGGAACGATTTATACGGCCACATTGAACCTTCAGGCCATCCCTCCCTCCCCACCCCCAAGTTCCATTAGGAGCTTGGGGTCGCCAGAGCCTCGTCTGTTAGTGAAACGGGATTCGCCGCTCGAAGGTGAGGTTGACAATTGGGTTGGAGAAGCTATATATTGCGCTACACAACCCCTTGAATCCCCGCCCCCCTTTATCTCCCCCTCTGGTGTAAAATCCATAAATTGTTATAACTCAATCTAAATTTTCTCCTAAATCAATAGTTTTTGGTATCTGGTACATACAGAACGAGATCTAGACAATTTTGGAGGAACGATCAGTGGTCCTCTCCTCTACTCCCGCCATCCGCCCTCCATCAATTGTTTTTATTAGCACGCTTTAATTAGCTTTACCTGTATGTTTCTATCTAACTTTTTATTCGCTCCAATGCGCCTGCTGCCCTATTAACATGGTTTTATAATTAGCTTCACCTTATTTGTAATCCCGTAAGGGTCATATCGAGACCCTTCCGGGATCATTTCTGGATGGTTTTCGGGATCGGTCCGGGATTACGCCGGGGTAATTTCGGGACTTTTTCGGGACTATTTCGGGATCATTTTGGGACCCTTCCGGGATCATTTCTGTATAGTTTACGGGATCCGTCCGGGATCCCGTCGGGGTTATTTTGGAACATTTTCGGGACTATTCCGGAATCATTTCGGGACTATTTCGCGATCATTTGGGGATCCTTCCGGCATCATTTCTGGATGGTTCTCGGGATCCGTCCGGGATCCCGTCGGGGTACTTTCGGGATCATTTGCGTACCTTCGAGAGATAAATTCTTGATGGTTGCCGGGATCATTACGGCACTTTTTCAGGGTTATTTTGGGTCCCTTTAGGCATCATTTCTGGATGGTCTTCGGGATTTGTCCGGCATCCCGTCGGGGTCATTTCGGGACTTTTTCGCGACTAATACGGGATCATTTGTGGACCCTTTCGGCATCATTTCTGGATGGTTTTCGGGATCCGTGCGGGATCTCGTGGGGGTCATATGGGGACTTTTTCGGGATCATTTGAGGGCTCTTCCGGCATCATTTCTGGATGGTTTTCGGAATCCGTCCGGGATATTGTCGGGGTCATTTGGGGACTTTTTCGGGATCATTTGGGGGCTCTCCCGGCATCATTTCTGGATGGTTTTCGGGATCCGTCCGGGATCTCGTCGGGGTCATTTGGGGACTTTTTCGGGATCATTTTGGGGCTCATCCGGCATCATTTCTGGATGGTTTTCGGGATCCGTGCGGGATCCCGTCGGGGTGATTTCGGGACTTTTTCGCGACTAATACGGGATCATTTGGGAACCCTTTCGGTATCATTTCTGGATGGTTTTCGGGATCCGTCCGGGATCCCGTCGGGGTCATTTCGGGACTTTTTCGCGACTAATACGGGATCATTTGGGAACCCTTTCGGCATCATTTCTGGATGGTTTTCGGGATCCGTCCGGGATCACATTAGGGTAATTTCGGGACTATTAGGGGATCATTTGGGAACCTTTCCGGCATCATTTCTGGATAATTTTCGGGATCCGTCCGGGATGCCGACGAGGTCATTTCGGGACTATTTCGGGATCATTTGGTATACCTACCGGCATCATTTCTGGATGGTTTTTGGGATTCGTCCGGGATCCCGTCGTGGTCCTTTCGGGACTTTTTTTCGACTAATACGGGATCATTTGCGGACCCTTTCGGCATCATTTCTGGATAGTTGTCGGGATCCCGTCATGGTCATTTCGGGACTATTAGGGGATCATTTGAGGACCTTTCCGGCATCATTTCTGTATTGTTTTCGGAATCCTTTCGGGATCCCGTCAGGGTCATTTTGGGACTTTTTTGGGGCTAATACGGGATCATTTGGGGATCCTCTATGGGTCGTTTCGTGACTTTTTCTGTTTTATTTCGGGATCATTTGGGGACCCTTCCGGCATAATTTCTTGATGGTTTGCCGGATCCATCAGGGTCATTTCGGGACCATTTTGGGATCATTTGGAGACCCTTCCGAGATCATTTCTGGATCCGTCCGGGATGCCGTAGGAGCCATTTCGGAATTTTTTGTTACTTTTCCGGGATAGTTTTTGGACCCTTCCGGGATCATTTCTGGATCTGTGCGGGATCCCATCTGGGTCATTTCCGGACTATTTCGGGATCATTTTGGGATCCTTCCGGAATCATTTCTGTATGGTTTTCGCGATCCGTCGTTGATTCCCTCGGAGCCATTTCGGAACCTTTTCTGGAGTATGTCGGGGTCATTTGGGGACTTTTTCGGGATCATTTGGGGCTCTTCCGGCATCATTTCTGGATGGTTTTCGGGATCCGTGCGGGATCTCGTGGGGGTCATTTGGGGACTTTTTCGGGATAATTTTGGGGCTCTTCCGGCATCATTTCTGGATGGTTTTCGGGATCCGTCCGGGATATCGTCGGGGTCATTTGGGGACTTTTTCGGGATCATTTGGGGGCTCTTCCGGCATCATTTCTGGATGGTTTTCGGGATCCGTCCGGGATCACATCAGGGTAATTTCGGGACTATTAGGGGATCATTTGTGGACCTTTCCGGCATCATTTCTGGATAATTTTCGGTATCCGTCCGGGAGGCCGACGAGGTCATTTCGGGATTATTTCGGGATCATTTGGGATACCTACCGGCATCATTTCTGGATGGTTTTTGGGATTCGTCCGGGATCCCGTCGGGGTCATTTCGGGACTTTTTCTCGACTAATACGGGATCATTTGCGGACCCTTTCGGCATAATTTCTGGATAGTTGTCGGGATCCGTTCGGGATCCCGTCACGGTCATTTCGGAACTATTAGGGGATCATTTGAGGACCTTTCCGGCATCATTTCTGGATAGTTTTTGGAATCCTTTCGGGATCCCGTCAGGGTCATTTCGGGGCTTTTTCGGGATCATTTAAGGATGGCTTTCAGGATTCGTCCGGGAACCCGTCAGGTTAATTTCTGGACTTTTCCGAGACTATTTCGAGATCATTTTGGGACCTTCCCAAGATCATTTCTGGATGGATTTCGGGATTTGTCCGGGATGCCCTCAGGGTCATTTTGGGACTATTAGGTGAGCATTTGAGGACCGTTCCGGCATCACTTCTGGATGGTTTTCGGTATCCGTTCAGATTCCCGTCGGAATAATTGCGGGACTTTTTCGGGATCATTGGGGTCCCTTCCAAAATCATTTCTGGATGGTTTTTGGGATTCGTCCGGCATCCCGTCGGGGTCATTTCGGGACTTTTTCTCGACTAATACGGGATCATTTGCGGGCCCTTTCGGTATCATTTCTGGATAGTTTTCGGTATTCGTTCGGGATCCCGTCAGGGTCTTTTCGGAACTATTGGGATATCATTTGAGGACCTTTTCGGCATCATTTCTGGTTAGTTTTCGGGATCCTTTCCGGGTCCCATCAGGGTCATTTCGGGACTTTTTCGGCATCATTTAAGATTGGTTTTCAGGATTCGTCCGGTATCCGTCAGGGTAATTTCTGGACTTTTCCCAGACTATTTCGGGATAATTTTGGGACCCTCCCAAGATCATTTCTGGATGGATTTCGGGATCTGTCCGGGATGCCGTCAGGGTCATTTTAGGACTATTAGGTGATCATTTGAGGACCTTTTCGGCATCACTTCTGGATGGTTTTCGGTATCCGCTCAGGATCCCGTCGGAATTATTGCGGGACTTTTTCGGGATCATTTGGTGTCCCTTCCGGCATCATTTCTGGCTGATTTTTGGGATTCGTCCGGCATCCAGTCGGGTTCATTTCGGGACTTTTTCTCGACTAATACGGGATCATTTGCGGGCCCTTTCGGCATCATTTCTAGATAGTTGTCGGGATCCGTTCGGGATCCCGTCAGGGTCTTTTCGGAACTATTAGGTGATCATTTGAGGACATTTCCGGCATCATTTCTGGATAGTTTTCGGGATCCTTTCGGGGTCCATTCAGGGTCATTTCGGGACTTTTTCGGGATCATTTAGAGATGGCTTTCAGGATTCGTCCGGGAACCCGTCAGGGTAATTTCTGAACTTTTCCGAGACTATTTCGGGATAATTTTGGGACCTTCCCAAGATCATTTCTGGTTGGATTTTGGGATCAGTCCGGGATGCCGTCAGGGTCATTTTGGTATTAGGTGATCATTTGAGGACCTTTCCGGCATCACTTCTGGATGGTTATCGGTATCCGATCAGGATCCCCTCGGAATCATTGCGGGACTTTTTCGGGATCATTTGGGGTCTCTCCCAAGATCATTTCTGGATGGATTTCGGGATCTGTCCGGGATCCCGTCAGGGTCATTTAGGGGTGCGTTCGAGATCCCGTCAGGGTCATTTCGGGACTTCTTCGGGAATATATCGGGATCATTTCTGGATGGTTTATGGGATCCGTCCATGACCCCTTAAGGGTCATTTCGGGACTATTAGGTGATCATTTGAGGACCTTTCCGGCGTCACTTCTGGATCATTTGGGATTCCTTCCGGCATCATTTCTGGATGGTTTTCGGGATTTGTTCGGGATCCCGTCGGGGTTATTTCGGGACCTTTTCGGGGCTAATACGGGATCATTTGGGGATCCTCTAGGGGTCGTTTCGTGACTTTTTCTGTATTATTTCGGGATCATTTTGGGACCCTTTCGGCATAATTTCTTGATGGTTTGCCGGATCCATCAGGGTCATTTCGGGACCATTTTGGGATCATTTGGGGACCCTTCCGAGATCATTTCTGGATCCGTCCGGGATGCCGTAGGAGCCATTTCGGGATTTTTTGTAACTTTTCCGGGATAGTTTTTGCACCCTTCCGGGATCATTTCTGGATCTGTGCGGGATCCCATCTGGGTCAATTCCGGACTATTTCGGCATCATTTTGAAATCCTTCCGGAATCTTTTCTGTATGGTTTTCGCGATCCATCGTGGATCCCCTCGGAGCCATTTCGGAACTTTTTCTGGAGTTAGTCGGGATAATTTAGGGACCCTTCCTGGATATTTTCTGGATGGTTTCTGAGATCCGTCCGGGAGCCCGTCAGGGTAATTTCGGAACTTTTTCGGGACTATTTCGGGATCAATTTGGTACCCTTCAGGCATCATTTCTGTGTGGTTATCTGGATAAGTCTAGAATCGTGTCGTTGTCATTTCGGGTTTTTTTGGGACTACTTCGGGAACTTTTGGAAACACTTCCGGGGCGTTTCTGGATGGTTTTCGGGATCCGTCCGCGATAGCGTGGGGATCATTTCGTGGCTTTTTCTGGATAATTTCGTTATCATTTTGGGATCCTATCAGGTTATCAGCTCATAAAGTTCTTTTTTTACTCAATTACAAAAATAAAATGCATTAGACAGAAAAAAAATTTTAAACAGATAACTTTATAAGCAGGCTAACGTGAATAGCCCACTTATTTCATTTTCTCCTTGCGGACGGGGCCGCGGGTAAAGGCTAGTATATATTATAAATGGGAAAGTTTGGATGTTAAGATGTTTGGATGTTTGGATGTTTGTCCATACGTTTGTCTTTGTGACTCAATAACGCAAGAACGGCTGGACCGATTTGGATGAAATTTTGCACACATATAGCCAATAGTCTAGAAGGATCTACTAACTATATATTTTTGAAAAGGGGCGTGGTCCCCGCCCCCTAGGAACAGTTATAATTTAATTATTATATTTTTTCGTCTTTGCGACTGAATCACGCCAGAATGGCTACACGGATTTTGATGAAATTTGGGACACAGACAGTAGTCTACTAGCGAAATTTTTTTCGAACATGGAAAGAGGGGTGGGGGTCCCACGACCCCTTCGAGAAATTATTTTTCAATAATTTTTACACATTATAACTTTACGTATACTGGCTTTCACCAATATCACAGACTCAAGGGGTCAAATAAGTCGAGGGCTTACAAAGTAAGCACTGACACCCTCCGCCCGCCCACCCCCTTTATCTCCACCTCTGGTGTAAAATCTATAAATTGTTATAACTCAATATAAATTTTCTCCTAAATCAATAGTTTTTGGTATCTGGTACATACAGAACGAGATCTAGACAATTTTGGAGGAACGATCAGTGGTCCTCTCCTCTACTCCCGCCATCCGCCCTCCATCAATTGTTTTTATTAGCACGCTTTTATTAGCTTTACCTGTATGTTTCTATGTAACTTTTTATTCGCTCCAATGCGCCTGCTGCCTTATTAACATGGTTTTGTAATTAGCTTCACCTTATTTGTAATCCCGTAAGGGTCATATCGAGACCCTCCGGGATCATTTCTGGATGGTTTTCGGGATCGGTCCGGGATTACGCCGGGGTAATATCGGGACTTTTTCGGGACTATTTCGGGATCATTTTGGGACCCTTCCGGGATCATTTCTGTATAGTTTTCGGGATCCGTCCGGGATCCCGTCGGGGTTATTTTGGGACATTTTCGGGACTATTCCGGAATCATTTCGGGACTATTTCGCGATCATTTGGGGACCCTTCCGGCATCATTTCTGGATGGTTTTCGGGATCCGTCCGGGATCCCGTCGGGGTACTTTCGGGACTTTTTCAGGACTATTTCGGGATCATTTTGGGGCTCTTCCGGCATCATTTCTGGATAGTTTTCGGGATCCGTCCGGGATCCCGTCGGGGTCATTTCGGGACTTTTTCGCGACTAATACGGGATCATTTTGGAACCCTTTCGGCATCATTTCTGGATGGTTTTCGGGATCCGTCTGGGATCCCATCAGGGTAATTTCGGATATATTAGGGCTCATTTGTGGACCTTTCTGGCATCATTTCTAGATAATTTTCGGTATCCGTCCGGGATGCCGACGAGGTCGTTTCGGGATTATTTCGGGATCATTTGGGATACCTACCGGCATCATTTCTGGATGGTTTTTGGGATTCGTCCGGGATCCCGCCGGGGTTATTTCGGGACTTTTTCTCGACTAATACGGGATCATTTGCGGACCCTTTCGGCATCATTTCTGGATAGTTGCCGGGATCCGTTCGGGATCCCGTCACGGTCATTTCGGGACTATTAGGGGGTCATTTGAGAACCTTTCCGGCATCATTTCTGGATAGTTTTCGGAATCCTTTCGGGATCCCGTCAGGGTCATTTCGGGGTTTTTTCGGGATCATTTAAGGATGTCTTTCAGGATTCGTCCGGGAACCCGTCAGGGTAATTTCTGGACTTTTCCGAGACTATTTCGGGATCATTTTGGGACCTTCCCAAGATCATTTCTGGATGGATATCGGGATTTGTCCGGGATGCCCTCAGGGTCATTTTGGGACTATTAGGTGAGCATTTGAGGACCGTTCCGGCATCACTTCTGGATGGTTTTCGGTATCCGTTCAGATTCCCGTCGGAATAATTGCGGGACTTTTTCGGGATCATTGGGGTCCCTTCCGACATCATTTCTGGATGGTTTTTGGGATTCGTCCGGCATACCGTCGGGGTCATTTGGGGACTTTTTCTCGACTAATACGGGATCATTTGCGGGCCCTTTCGGTATCATTTCTGGATAATTGTCGGGATCCGTTCGGGATCCCGTCAGGGTCTTTTTGGAACTATTGGGAGATCATTTGAGGAACTTTCCGGCATCATTTCTGGTTAGTTTTCGGGATCCTTTCCAGGTCCCATCAGGGTCATTTCGGGACTTTTTCGGCATCATTTAAGATTGGTTTTCAGGATTCGCCCGGATCCGTCAGGGTAATTTCTGGACTTTTCCCAGACTATTTCGGGATAATTTTGGGACCCTCCCAAGATCATTTCTGGATGGTTTTTGGGATTCGTCCGGCATCCCTTCGGGTTCTTTTCCGGACTTTTTCTCGACTAATACGGGATCATTCGCGGGCCCTTTCGGCATCATTTCTAGATAGTTGTCGGGATCCGTTCGGGATCCCGTCAGGGTCTTTTCGACTCTATTAGGTGATCATTTGAGGACATTTCCGGCATCATTTCTGGATAGTTTTCGGGATCCTTTCGGGGTCCAGTCAGGGTCATTTCGGGACTTTTTCGGGATCATTTAGAGATGGCTTTCAGGATTCGTCCGGGAACCCGTCAAGGTAATTTCTGAACTTTTCCGAGACTATTTCGGGATAATTTTGGGACCTTCCCAAGATGATTTCTGGATGGATTTTGGGATCAGTCCGGGATGCCGTCAGGGTCATTTTGGTATTAGGCGATCATTTGAGGACCTTTCCGGCATCACTTCTTGATGGTTTTCGGTATCCGATCAGGATCCCCTCGGAATCATTGCGGGACTTTTTCGGGATCATTTGGGGTCCCTCCCAATATCATTTCTGGATGGATTTCGGGATCTGTCCGGAATCCCGTCAGGGTCATTTAGGGGTGCGTTCGAGATCCCGTCAGGGTCATTTCGGGACTATATCGGGATCATTTCTGGATGGTTTAGGGGATCCGTGCATGACCCCTAAAGGGTCATTTAGGGACTATTAGGTGATCATTTGAGGACCTTTCCGGCATCACTTCTGGATGATTTTCGGTATCCGCTCGGGATCCCGTCGGAATCAATGCGGGACTTTTACGGAATCATTTGGGATTCCTTTCGGCATCATTTATGGATGGTTTTCGGGATTTCGGGGCTAATACGGGATCATTTGGGGATCCTCTAGGGGTCGTTTCGTGACTTTTTCTGTATTATTTCGGGATCATTTTGGGACCCTTTCGGCATAATTTCTTGATGGTTTGCCGGGTCCATCAGGGTCATTTCGGGACCATTTTGGGATCATTTGGGGACCCTTCCGAGATCATTTCTGGATCCGTCCGGGATGCCGTAGGAGCCATTTCGGGATTTTTTGTTACTTTTCCGGGGTAGTTTTTGCACCCTTCCGGGATCATTTCTGGATCTGTGCGGGATCCCATCTGGGTCAATTCCGGACTATTTCGGGATCATTTTGGAATCCTTCCGGAATCATTTCTGTATGGTTTTCGCGATCCATCGTGGATCCCCTCGGAGCCATTTCGGAACTTTTTCTGGAGTTAGTCGGGATAATTTAGGGACCCTTCCTGGATATTTTCTGGATGGTTTTTGAGATCCGCCCGGAAGCCCGTCAGGGTCATTTCGGAACCTTTTCGGGATCATTTTGGAACACCTTCAGGGATCATTTCTGTGTGGTTCTCTGGATACGTCTAGAATCGTGTCGCTCTCATTTCGGGTTTTTTTGGGACTATTCGGGGAACTTTTGGAGACACTTTCGGGGCATTTCTGGATGGTTTTCGGGATCTGTCCGCGGTAGCAATGGGGTCATTTCGTAGCTTTTTCTGGATAATTTCGGGATCATTTGGGATCCTATCAGGTTATCAGCTCATTTAGTTCTTTTTTTTACGCAATTACAAAAATAAAATGCATTAGACAGAAAACAACATTCTAAACAGATAATAAGCAGGCTAACGCGAATAGCCCATATATTTAAAATTTTCCTTGCGGACGGGGCCGCGGGTAAAGGCTAGTATATTATAAATGGCAAAGTTTGGATGTGAAGATGTTTGGATGTTTGGATGTTTGGATGTTTGTCCACACGTTTGTCTTTGTGACTCAATCACGCAAGAACGGCTGGACCGATTTGGATGAAATTTTGCACACATATAGCCAATATTATAGAAGGATCTACTAGCTATATATTTTTCAAAAGGGGCGTGGTCTCCGCCCCCTAGGAACAGTTATAATTTAATTATTATATTTTTTCGTATTTGCGACTGAATCACGCCAGAATGGCTACACGGATTTTGATGAAATTTGGGACACAGACAGTGGTCGACTAGCGAAATTTTTTTCGAACATGGAAAGAGGGGTGGGGGTCCCACGACCCCTTCCAGAAATAATTTTTCAATAATTTTTACACATTATAACTTTACGTATACTGGCCTTCACCAATATCACAGACTCAAGGGGTCAAATAAGTCGGTGGCTTACAAAGTAAGCAGTGACACCCTCCGCCCGCCCCCCTTTATCACCCCCTCTGGTTTAAAATCTATAAATTGTTATAACTCAATATGAATTTTCTTCTAAATCAATAGTTTTTGGTATCTGGTACATACAGAACGAGATCTAGACAATTTTGGAGGAACGATCAGTGGTCCTCTCCTCTACTCCCGCCATCCGCCCTCCATCAATTGTTTTTATTAGCACGCTTTTATTAGCTTTACCTGTATGTTTCTATGTAACTTTTTATTCGCTCCAATGCGCCTGCTGCCTTATTAACGTGGTTTTATAATTAGCTTCACCTTATTTGTAATCCCGTAAGGGTCATATCGAGACCCTTCCGGGATCATTTCTGGATGGTTTTCGGGATCGGTCCGGGATTACACCGGGGTAATTTCGGGACTTTTTCAGGACTATTTCGGGATCATTTTGGGACCCTTCCGGGATCATTTCTGTATAGTTTTCGGGATCCGTCCGGGATCCCGTCAGGGTTATTTTGGGACATTTTCGGGACTATTCCGGAATCATTTCGGGACTATTTCGCGATCATTTGGGGACCCTTCCGGCATCATTTCTGGATGGTTTTCGTAATCCGTCCGGGATCTCGTCGGGGTACTTTCGGGATCATTTGCGTACCTTCGAGAGATAAATTCTTGATGGTTTCCGGGATCATTACGGGACTTTTTCGGGGTTATTTTGGGTCCCTTTAGACATCATTTCTGGATGGTCCTCGGGATTCGTCCGGCATCCCGTCGGGGTTATTTCGGGACTTTTTCGCGACTAATACGGGATCATTCGGCATCATTTCTGGATGGTTTTCGGGATCCGTCCGGGATCTCGTCGGGGTCATTTGGGGACTTTTTCTGGATCATTTGGGGGCTCTTCCGGCATCATTTCTGGATGGTTTGCGGGATCCGTCCGGGATCTCGTCGGGCTCATTTGGGGACTTTTTCAGGATCATTTGGGGGCTCTTCCGGCATCATTTCTGGATGGTTTTCGGGATCAGTCCGGGATCTCGTCGGGGTCATTTGGGGACTTTTTCGGGATCATTTTGGGGCTCTTCCGGCATCATTTCTGGATAGTTTTCGGGATCCGTCCGGGATCCCGTCGGGGTCATTTGGGGACCTTTTCGGGATCATTTGGGGCTCTTCCGGCATCATTTCTGGATGGTTTTCGGGATCCGTCCGGGATGCCGTCGGGGTCATTTCGGGACTTTTTCGCGACTAATACGGGATCATTTGGGAACCCTTTCGGCATCATTTCTGGATGGTTTTCGGGATCCGTCCGAGATCCCATCAGGGTAATTTCGGGACTATTAGGGGATCATTTGGGATACCTACCGGCATCATTTCTGGATGGTTTTTGGGATTCGTCCGGGATCCCGTCGGGGTCATTTTGGTACTTTTTCTTGACTAATACGGGATCATTTGCGGACCCTTTCGGCATCATTTCTGCATAGTTGTCGGGATCCGTCCGGGTCAGTTTGGGACTTTTTAGGCACTATTTCGCGATCATTTGGGTCCCTTCAGTGATACTTTCTTGATGTTTTACGGAATCCGGTCGGATTATTTCGGGATCATTTGGAGAGTTTACCGGCATCAGTTCTGCATGGCTTTCGGGATCACTCTGGATTCCGTCATGGTCTTTTCGGGATCATTTGGTGACTCTTAAGGATCATACCTGGACGGATCCCAGAAACCGTCCGGGATTACATTGGGATAATTTGGAGATCCTTTCGGGATCACATCTGGAGGGTTTTCGGCATCCGTCCGGGATCCCGACGAGGTAATTTCGTCACTTTTTCTGGACTATTTCAAGATAATTTGGGAGAGATTATTTCAGGATCCGTCCGGGATCCCGTCAGGGTCATTTCGGAACTATTAGAGGTCATTTGAGGACCTTTCCGGCATCATTTCTGGATAGTTTTCGGGATCCGTCCGGGTCATTTCGTTACTATTTCGGGATCATTTGGGGTACCTTCCCGCATCATTTCTAGATGGTTTTCGAGATCCGTCCGGGATCCCGACGGGGTCATTTCGGGACTTTTTCTCGATTGATATGGGATCATTTGAGAACCCTTTCGGGATCATATCTGGATGGTTTTCGGGATCCCGTCAGGGTCATTTCGGGACTATTAGGGGATATTTCCTGCACCATTTCTGTATAATTTTCGGGATCCCTCCGGCATCCCGTCGGGGTAATTTCGGGACTTTTTCTGGACTTTTTCGGGACTTTTTCGGGACTTTTTCGGGACTATTTCCGGATCATTTGGGGTATTTTCCGGCATAATTTCTGTGTGGTTTTCGGGATCCGCCCGGGATCTCGTCGTGGTAATTTCGTGACCTTTTCGGGATCATTTGGGGTCGCTTCCGGCATAATTTCTGTATGGTTTTCGGAATCCGTCAGGAATCCGGCGGGGTCATTTCGGGACTTTTTCGGGACTAATGTGGGATCATTTGGGGAGTCTTTCGGCATCATTTATGGATCGTTTTCGGGATCCGTACAGGATCTCGTCAGGGTCATTTCGGGACTGTTTCGGGATCATTTAAGGATGGTTTTCAGGATCCGTCCCATCAGGGTAATTTCTGGACTTTTCCAAGACGGTTTCGGGATCATTTTGGGACCCTTCCAAGATCATTTCTGTATGGTTTTCGGGATCCGTCAGGGCTGCCGTCGGATTCATTTCGTGACTTTTTCGGGATCATTTGTGGTCCCATCTGGCATAATTTCTGGATGGTTTTCGGGATCCGTCCCGGATCCTTTAGGGGTAATTTCGGACTTTTTCGGGACTAATACGGGATCATTTTGGGACCCTTGCGGAATCATTTCTGGATAGTTTTCGGGATCCGTCCGGGTCAGTTTGGGACTTTTTAGGCACTATTTCGCGATCATTTGGGTCCCTTCAGTGATACTTTCTTGATGTTTTACGGAATCCGGTCGGATTATTTCGGGATCATTTGGAGAGTTTACCGGCATCAGTTCTGCATGGCTTTCGGGATCACTCTGGATTCCGTCATGGTCTTTTCGGGATCATTTGGTGACTCTTAAGGATCATACCTGGACGGATCCCAGAAACCGTCCGGGATTACATTGGGATAATTTGGAGATCCTTTCGGGATCACATCTGGAGGGTTTTCGGCATCCGTCCGGGATCCCGACGAGGTAATTTCGTCACTTTTTCTGGACTATTTCAAGATAATTTGGGAGAGATTATTTCAGGATCCGTCCGGGATCCCGTCAGGGTCATTTCGGAACAATTTTGGTACTATTCCGGGATCATCTGAGCATCCTTCCTGTATCATTTCTGGATGGCTTTCGGGATCCCGTCAGGGTTATTTCGGGATAAATTGGTGACATTTCCGGCATCATTTCTGTATAGCTTTCGGGACCCGTACGGGATCCCGTGAGGCTTACTTCGGGACTATTTCGGGATCATTTGGGGACTCTTCCGGTATAATTTCTGTATGATTTTTGGGATCTGTCCGGGATCGCGTCGGAGTTTTTTCGGGACTTTTTCCGGACTAATTCGGGATTATTTGCGCACCCTTAAGAGATCAATTCTGTATGGTGTTCGGGATCCGTCCGTGATCCTGTCAGGGTCATTGCGGGGCTATTTCGGAACCCCTCCAAGATAATTTCTGGATGCTTTTCGGGATTCCGTTAGGGTAATTTCAGGACTTTTTAAGAATGATTTTGGGACCCATCCGGCATCATTTCTGGATGATTTTTGCGATTGGTCCGGGATCCCGACAGGATAATTTCGGGACTTTTTCGGGATCATTTCGGAATGATTTTCGGGACCCATCTGGGATCCAGTCGGTTCGGCACTTATTGGGGCCTATTTAGTAGTAATTTCGGGACTTTTTCAAGCCTATTTCGGGGTCAATTGCGGACCCTTCAGAAATCAATTCTGGATGTTTTTCGGGATCAGTCCGGGATCCCGTCAGGGTTATTTCGGTGCTTTTTCAGTTCTTGTTCCGGGATCATGAGGAGAGCCTTCCCGTATCATTCCTGGATGGTTTTATGGATCCCGTCAGTGTCATTTCGGGACTAATATGGGATCATTTGGGGAGCCTTCCGAAATAATTTCTGGATGACTTTCAGGATTCCGTCACGGTAGTTTCGGGACTTTTTCGGGACCTTACAAGAATGATTTCTTCATGGTTTTCGGATCCGTCCTGGATCCCGTAGGGATCATTTCGGGACTTCGTCAGAACTATTTCGGCATCATTTCTGGATGGTTTTCGGGATTCCGCCGAAGTCATTTCGTGACTTTTTCTGTATTATTTCGGGGTTATTTGAGGACCCTTCCGGCATCATTTCTGGATGTTTTATGGGATCCGTTCGGGATCCCATCGGGGTAATTTCGGTTCTTTTTCTCTACAATTTCGGGGTCATTTGCGGATCCTTCAGAGGTCAATTCTTTATGATTTTCGGGATCCGTCCGGGATCCCGTCGGGGTTATTTTGGGACGTTTTCGGCACTCTTCAGGGATCATTACGGGATCCTTCCCGGATCATTTCTGGATGTTTTACGGGATCCGTCCGGCATCCCATCGGGGTAATTTCGGGATTTTTTCTCTACAATTTCGGGGTAATTTGCGGATTCTTCAGAGATCAATTCTGGATGGTTTCGGAATTTTTTCGGGGCTATGTCGGGATCATTTTGGGACCCTTACCAGATTAATTTCTGGATCCGAGCGGGATCCCATCGGAGTCATTTCGGAACTTTTTGGGGACTATTTCCGGATCATTTTTGGACCCTTCCACGATAATCTCTGGATGGTTTTCGGTTCCGTTCGGGATCCCGTCATTGGAACTTTTTCGGGACTTTTTTGGGATCATTTGGGTACACTTCAGGGATCATTTCTGTGTGGTTTTCGGGATCCGTCTCCGATAACGTCGCGGTCATTTCGATTTGGATGAAATTTTGCACACATATAGCCAATAGTCTAGAAGGATCTACTAGCTATATATTTTTGAAAAGGGGCGTGGTCCCCGCCCCCTAGGAACAGTTATAATTTAATTATTATATTTTTTCGTCTTTGCGACTGAATAACGCCAGAATGGCTACACGGATTTTGATGAAATTTGGGACACAGACAGTAGTCTACTAGCGACATTTTTTTCGAACATGGAAAGAGGGGTGGGGGTCCCACGACCTCTTCGGGCAATTACTTTTTAATAATTTTTACACATTATAACTTTACGTATACTGACCTTCACCAATATCACAGACTCCAGGGGTCAAATAAGTCGAGGGCTTACAAAGTAAGCAGTGACACCCTCCGCCCCCTCCCCCCCTTTATCACCCACTCTGGTGTAAAATCTATAAATTGTTATAACTCAATATAAATTTTCTCCTAAATCAATAGTTTTTGGTATCTGGCACATACAGATCGAGAGCTAGACAATTCTGGAGGAACGATCAGTGGTCCTCTCCTTTTACCCCCGCCATCCGCCCCCCTTCAATTGTTTTTATTACCACGCTTTTATTAGCTTTACCTGTATGTTTCTATGTAACTTTTCATTCGCTCCTGCGCCTGCTGCCTTATTAACATGGTTTTATAATTAGCTTCACCTCATATGGAGACCCTTCCGGGATCATTTCTGGATGGTTTTCGGGATCGGTCCGGGATCCCGCCGGGGTAATTTCGGGACTTTTTCGGGACTATTTCGGGATAATTTTGGGACCCTTTCGGGGTCATTTCTGTATAGTTTTCGGGATCCGTCCAGGATCACGTCGGGGTTATTTTGGGACATTTTCGGGACTATTCCGGAATCATTTCGGGATTATTTCGCGATCATTTGGGTACCCTTCCGACATTATTTCTGGATGGTTTTCGGGATCCGTCCGGGATCCCGTCGGGGTACTTTCGGGATCATTTGCGTACCTTCGAGAGATAAATTCTTGATGGTTGCCGGGATCATTACAGGACTTTTTCGGGGTTATTTTGGGTCCCTTTAGGCATCATTTCTGGATGGTCTTCGGGATTCGTCCGGGATCCCGTCGGGGTCATTTCGGGACTTTTTCGCGACTAATACGGAATCATTTGGGAACCCTTTCGGCATCATTTCTGGATGGTTTTCGGGATCCGTCCGGGATCCCGTCGGGGTCATTTCGGGACTTTTTCGCGACTAATACGGGATAATTTGGGAACCCTTTCGGCATGGTTTTCGGGATCCGTCCGGGATCCCATCAGGGTAATATCGGGACTATTAGGGGATCATTTGGGGACCTTTCCGGCATCATTTCTGGATAATTTTCGGGATGCCGACGAGGTCATTTCGGGACTATTTCGGGATCATTTGGGATACCTACCGGCATCATTTCTGGATGGTTTTTGGGATTCGTCCGGGAGCCGGCGGGGTCATTTCGGAACTTTTTCTCGACTAATACGGGATTATTTGCGGACCCTTTCGGCATCATTTCTGGATAGTTTTCGGAATCCTTTCGGCATCCCGTCAGGGTCATTTCGGGACTTTTTCGGGATCATTTAAGGATGGCTTTCAGGATTCGTCCGGGAACCCGTCAGGGTAATTTCTGGACTTTTCGAGACTATTTCGGGATCATTTTGGGACCTTCCCAAGATCATTTCTGGAAGGATTTCGGGATTTGTCCGGGATGCCGTCAGGGTCATTTGCCGGCTTCACTTCTGGATGGTTTTCGGTATCCGTTCAGGATCCCGTCGGAATAATTGCGGGACTTTTTCGGGATCATTTGGGGTCCCTTCCCCTTTCGGCACCAGTTTTGGATGGTTTCGGGATTAATTCGGGATCATTTGGTGTACATACTGGCATCATTTCCGGATGGTTTTCGGGATCCCGTCGGGGTCATTTCGTGACTTTTTCGGGACTATTTCGGGATAATTTGGGGTATTTTCCGGCATCTTTTCTAGATGGTTTTCGGGATCCGTCCGGGATCCCGCCCGGGTCATTTCACGACTTTTTTTCGACTAATACGGGATCCTTTGGGGATCCTTCCGGCAAGATTTCTGGATGGTATTCGGGATCCGTCCGGGATCCCATCAGGGCCACTTCGGGACTATATCGGTATCATTTGGAGACCCTTCCGGCATCATTTCTGGATGGGTTTCGAGATCCGTTCGGGATCCCGTCGGGCTCATATCGGGACTTTTTCGGGACTATTTCGGTATTATTTCGGGACCTTTACGGGGCTATTTCGGAATGATTTTCGGGATTCGTCCGGGATCCTGTCAGGGTAATTTCGGCAGTTTTTCGGGACTATTTCGGTATCATTTGGGGATTATTCCCGCAACATTTCTGCATGGTTTTCGGGAATCTGTTAGGGTAGTCTCGGGACTTTTTCGGGATGATTTTGGGACCCTTCCGGCATCATTTCTGGATAGTTGTCGGTCGGTCCCTTCGGAAACATTTGGGGACTCTTTAAGGATCATATCTGGATGATTTCTGGGATTCTCTCGGGATAATTTGGGGATCCTTTCGGGATCATTTCTGGATGGTTTTCGGAATCCGTCCGGGATCCCGTCAGGGTTATGTCGGAAAATTTTTGGCACTATTCCGGGATCATTTGGGGATCCTTCCTGTATCATTTCTGGATGGCTTTCGGGATCGCGTCAGGGTTGTTTCGAAACTATTCTGGGATAATTCGGGGACCCTTCCGGCGTCATTTCTGGATGGTTTTCGAGATCAGTCTGGGATCCCGTCAGGGTCATTTCGGGACTTTTGTCGGGACTATTTCGGGATATTTTCGGGACTCTTTCGGGATCATTACTGTATAGTTTCCGGGATCCATCCGTCCATCGGGACTTTTTCGGGATCATTTGGGATCCCTTCCGGCATCATTTCTGGATCGTTTTCGGGATCCGTACGGGATCCCGTCGGGGTCATTTCGGGACTTTTTCGGGATAATTTGGGGTCCCTTCCGGCATCATTTCTGGATGGTTTTCGGGATCCCGGCGGGGTCATTTCGAGACTTTTTCGGTATCATTTGGGGTCCATTCCGGCATCATTTCTGGATGGTTTTCGGGATCCCGGCGGGGTTATTTCGAGACTTTTTCGGGATCATTTGGGGTCCCTTCCGGTATCATTTCTGGATAGTTTTCGGGATCCGCCCGGGATCCCATCGGGGTCATTTCGGGGTCATATGGGGTACCTTCCGGCATCATTTCTAGATGGTTGTAGGGATCCGTCCGGGATACCGTCGGGGTAATTTCGGGATCATTTGGGGTATCTTCCGCCATCATTTCTAGATTGTTTTAGGGATCCATTCGGGATCCCGTCGGGGCCATTTCAGGACTATTTTGGGATCATTTGGTGTACCTTCCTGCATCATTTCTGGATGGCTTTCGGTATCCGTCCGGGATCCCGTCGGGGTAATTTCGGGACTTTTTCGGGATCATTTGGGGTCCCTTCCGACATCATTTCTGGATGGTTTTCGGGATACGTTCGGGATCCCGTCGGGGTCATTTCGGGACTTTTTCGGGACCATTTGGTGTCACTTCCGGCATCATTTCTGGATGGTTTTATGGCAGTCTACAATAGATAACATAATTGGTTTGGGAACAAATATAACTTAATAAGTGGGGTATGTGTGCTTTTCCGTATTTAAGCTGGTTTTATGGCAGTATACAATAGATCACATAGTTAGTTTGTGAACAAATATAACTTAATAAGTTGGGTATGTGTGCTTTTCCGTATTTAATCTGGTTTTATGGCAGTATACAATAGATCACATAATTAGTTTGCGAACAAATGTAACTCAATAAGTGGGGTATGTGTGCTTTTCCGTATTTAATCTGGTTTTATGGGAGTATACAATAGATCACTTAATTAGTTTGCGAACAAATATAACTCAATAAGTGGGGTATGTGTGCTTTTCCGTATTTTAGCTGGTTTTATGGCAGTATACAATAGATCACAAAATTAGCTTCCGAACAAATATAACTTAATAAGAGAGGTATGTATGCTTTTCTGTATTTAATCTGGTTTTATGGCAGTGTACAATAGATCACATACTTAGTTTGCGAACAAATATAACTCAATAAGTGGGGTATGTGTGCTTTTCCGTATTTAAGTTGGTTTTATGGCCGTATACAATAGATCACATAATTAGTTTGGGAACAAATATAACTTAATAAGTGGGATATGTGTGCTTTTCCTTATTTAAGCTGGTTTTATGGCAGTATACAATAGATCACATAATTAGTTTGCGAACAAATATAACTCAATAAGTTGGGTATGTGTGCTTCTCCGTATTTAAGTTGGTTTTATGGCAGTATACAATAGATCACGTAATTAGTTTGCGAACAAATATAACTCAATACGTGGCGTATGTGTGCTTTTCCGTATTTAAGTTGGTTTTATGGCGGTATACAATAGATCACATAATTAGTTTGGGAACAAATATAACTTAATAAGTGGGATATGTGTGCTTTTCCTTATTTAAGCTGGTTTTATGGCAGTATACAATAGATCACATAATTAGTTTGCGAACAAATATAACTCAATAAGTGGGGTATGTGTGCTTTTCCGTATTTAAGTTGGTTTTATGACAGTATACAGTAGATCACAACGTGGTCCCCGCCCCCTAGGAACAGTTATAATTTAATTATTATATTTTTTCGTCTTTGCGACTGAATCATGCCAGAATGGCTACACGGATTTTGATGAAATTTGGGACACAGACAGTCTACTAGCGAAATTTTTTTCGAACATGGAAAGAGGAGTGGGGGTCCCACGACCTCTTCGAGCAATTACTTTTTAATAATTTTTACACATTATAACTTTACGTATATTGACCTTCACCAATATCACAGACTCAAGGGGTCAAATAAGTCGAGTTCTTACAAAGTAAGCAGTGACACCCTCCGCCCCCTCCTCTCCCCCCCCCCTTTATCACCCACTCTGGTGTAAAATCTATAAATTGTTATAACTCAATATAAATTTTCTCCTAAATCAATAGTTTTTGGTATCTGGCACATACAGATCGAGATCTAGACAATTGACATTTAGTGATTTTACGCAACAAACAACTCTTATTTTTAATTAATTAAACTATTGTTATAAAGCCATATGTCAGTGTGTAAACACTTCCCTTATTAACAAACAAAAAAAATCATAACAGTAACAATTTTTTTCCTATTGACATAAGAAGCTTTGTTGTTATTCAAAATAGTTAATTAAAATTCGCTACGTTTTATTTGATTATTCAAAAGCCCTTAATTATTCAAAAACACTTCAAACGCCACAAGTCATAAATATAATCAAACTAGCCTAAGAATTTTCCATCTTCAGATCTGATGGCATTTAGTGATTTTACGCAACAAACAACTCTTATTTTTAATTAATTAAACTATTGTTATAAAGCCATATGTCAGTGTGTGAACAATTCCCTCATTAACAAACAAAAAAAATCATAACAGTAACAATTTTTTTCCTATTGACATAAGAAGCTTTGTTGTTATTCAAAAGTGTTAACTAAAGTTCGCTACGTTTTATTTGATTATTCAAAAGCCCTTAATTATTCAAAAACACTTCAAACGTCATAAGCCATAAATATGATCAAACTAGCCTAAACATTTTCCATCTTCAGATCTGATGGCATTTAGTGATTTTACGCAGCAAACAACTCTTATTTTAACTAATTAAACTACTGTTATAAAGCCATATGTCAGTGTGTAAACACTTCCCTCATTAACAAACAAAAAAATTCATAACAGTAACAAATTTTTTCCTATTGGCATACGTAGAATCTTTGTTGTTATTCAAAAGTGTTAATTAAAATTCGCACCGTTTTATTTGATTATTCAATCGCCCTTAATTAGTCGAAAACATTTCAAACGCCATAAGTCATAAATATGATCAAACTAGCCTAAACATTTTCCATCTTCAGATCTGATGGCATTTAGCGATTTTACGCAGCAAACAACTCTTATTTTTAACTAATTAAACTATTGTTATAAAGCCATATGTCAGTGTGTAAACACTTCCCTACGTTTTATTTGATTATTCAAAAGCCCTTAATTAAGTCAAAAACACTTCAAACGCCATAAGTCATAAATATAATCAAACTAGCCTAAACATTTTCCATCTTCAGATCTGATGGCATTTAGCGATTTTATGCAGCAAACAACTCTTATTTTTAACTAATTAAACTATAGTTATGAAGCCATATGTCAGTGTGTAAACACTTCCCTCATTAACAAAAAAAAAAATTCATAACAGTAAACAAATTTTTTCCTATTGACATAAGAAGCTTTGTTGTTATTCAAAAGAGTTAATTAAAATTCGCTACGTTTTATTTGATTATTCAAAAGCCCTTAATTAGTCAAAAAAACTTCAAACGCCATAAGTCATAAATATAATCAAACTAGCCTAAACATTTTCCATCTTCAGATCTGATGGCATTTAGCGATTTTATGCAGCAAACAACTCTTATTTTTAACTAATTAAACTATAGTTATGAAGCCATATGTCAGTGTGTAAACACTTCCCTCATTAACAAAAAAAAAAATTCATAACAGTAAACAAATTTTTTCCTATTGACATAAGAAGCTTTGTTGTTATTCAAAAGAGTTAATTAAAATTCGCTACGTTTTATTTGATTATTCAAAAGCCCTTAATTAGTCAAAAAAACTTCAAACGCCATAAGTCATAAATATAATCAAACTAGCCTTAACATTTTCCATCTTCAGATCTGATGTCATTTAGTGATTTTACGCAGCAAACAACTATTATTTTTAACTAATTAAACTATTGTTATAAAGCCATATGTCAGTGTGTAAACACTTCCCTCATTAACAAACAAAAGTATTCATAACAGTAACCAAATTTTTTTTTTGGCATACGTAGAATCTTTGTTGTTATTCAGAAGTGTTAATTAAGATTTGCTACGTTTTATTTGATTATTCAAACGCCCTTAATTAGTCAAAAACACTTCAAACGCCATAAGTCATAAATATAATCAAACTAGACTAAACATTTTCCAACTTCAGATTTAATGGCATTTAGTGATTTTACGCAGCAAACAACTCTTATTTTTAACTAATTAAACTATTGTTATAAAGCCATATGTCAGTGTGTAAACACTTCCCTCATTAACAAACAAAAAAATTCATAACAGTAACCAAATTTTTTTCTATTGACATACGTAGAATCTTTGTTGTTATTCAAAAGTGTTAATTAAAATTCGCTACGATTTATTTGATTATTTAAAAGCCCTTAATTGGTCAAAAACACTTCAAACGCCATAAGTCATAAATATAATCAAACTAGCCTAAAAATTTTCCATCTTCTGATCTGATGGCATTTAGTGATTTTACGCAGCAAATAACTCTTATTTTTAACTAATTAAACTATTGTTATAAAGCTATATGTCAGTGTGTAAACACTTCCCTCATTAACAAACAAAAAAATTCATAACAGTAAGCAAATTTTTTCCTATTGACATAAGAAGCTTTGTTGTTATTCAAAAGTTTTAACTAAAATTCGCTACGTTTTATTTGATTATTCAAAAGCCCTTAATTAGTCAAAAACACTTCAAACGCCATAAGTCATAAATATAATCAAACTAGCCTTAAAATTTTCCATCTTCAGATCTGATGGCATTTAGTGATTTTACGCAGCAAACAACTCTTATCTATATATATCTAAAATCTAATATCTAATCTAATATATATTATAAATGGGAAAGTTTGGATGTTAAGATGTTTGGATGTTTGGATGTTTGGATGTTTAGATGTTTGGATGTTTGGATGTTTGGATGTTTGGATGTTTGGATGTTTGGATGTTTGGATGTTTGTCCAGACGTTTGTCTTTGTGACTCAATAACGCAAGAACGGCTGGACCGATTTGGATGAAATTTTGCACACATATAGCCAATAGTCTAGAAGGATCTACTAGCTATATATTTTTCAAAAGGGGCGTGGTCCCCGCCCCCTAGGAACAGTTATAATTTAATTATTATATATTTTCGTCTTTGCGACTGAATCACGCCAGAATGGCTACACGGATTTTGATGAAATTTGGGACACAGACAGTAGTCTACTAGCGAAATTTTTTTCGAACATGGAAAGAGGGGTGGGGGTCCCACGACCCTTCGAGAAATTATTTTTCATAATTTTTACACATTATAACTTTACGTATACTGGCCTTCACCAATATCACAGACTCAAGGGGTCAAATAAGTCGAGGGCTTACAAAGTAAGCAGTGACACCCTCCGCCCGCCCCATTTATCTCCCCCTCTGGTGTAAAATCCATAAATTGTTATAACTCAATCTAAATTTTCTACTAAATCAATAGTTTTTGGTATCTGGTACATACAGAACGAGATCTAGACAATTTTGGAGGAACGATCAGTGGTCCTCTCCTCTACTCCCGCCATCCGCCCTCCATCAATTGTTTTTATTAGCACGCTTTTATTAGCTTTACCTGTATGTTTCTATCTAACTTTTTATTCGCTCCAATGCGCCTGCTGCCTTATTAACATGGTTTTATAATTAGCTTCACCTTATTTGTAATCCCGTAAGGGTCATACCGAGACGGGACTTTTTCGGGACTATTTCGGGATCATTTTGGAACCCTTCCGGGATCATTTCTGTATAGTTTACGGGATCCGTCCGGGATCCCGTCGGGGTTATTTTGGAACATTTTCGGGACTATTCCGGAATCATTTCGGGACTATTTCGCGATCATTTGGGGACCCTTCCGGCATCATTTCTGGATGGTTTTCGGGATCCGTGTGGGATCTCGTCGGGGTCATATGGGGACTTTTTCGGGATCATTTGAGGGCTCTTCCGGCATCATTTCTGGATGGTTTTCGGGATCCGTCCGGGATATCGTCGGGGTCATTTGGGGACTTTTTCGGGATCATTTGGGGGCTCTTCCGGCATCATTTCTGGATGGTTTTCGAAATCCGTCCGGGATCTCGTCGGGGTCATTTGGGGACTTTTTCGGGATCATTTTGGGGCTCATCCGGCATCATTTCTGGATGGTTTTCGGGATCCGTCCGGGATCCCGTCCGGGATCCCGTCGGGGTCATTTCGGGACTTTTTCGCGGCTAATACGGGATCATTTGGGAACCCTTTCGGCATCATTTCTGGATGGTTTTCGGGATCCGTCCGGGATCCCGTCGGGGTCATTTCGGGACTTTTTCGCGACTAATACGGGATCATTTGGGAACCCTTTCGGCATCATTTCTGGATGGTTTTCGGGATCCGTCCGGGATCCCATTAGGGTTATTTCGGGACTATTAGGGGATCATTTGGGAACCTTTCCGGCATCATTTCTGGATAATTTTCGGGATCCGTCCGGGATGCCGACGAGGTCATTTCGGGACTATTTCGGGATCATTTGGGATACCTACCGGCATCATTTCTGGATTGTTTTTGGGATTCGTCCGGGATCCCGTCGTGGTCCTTTCGGGACTTTTTTCGACTAATACCGGATCATTTGCGGACCCTTTCGGCATCATTTCTGGATAGTTGTCGGGATCCCGTCACGGTCATTTCGGGACTATTAGGGGATCATTTGAGGACCTTTCCGGCATCATTTCTGTATTGTTTTCGGAATCCTTTCGGGATCCCGTCAGGGTCATTTTGGGACTTTTTTGGGGCTAATACGGGATCATTTGGGGATCCTCTAGGGGTCGTTTCGTGACTTTTTCTGTTTTATTTCGGGATCATTTGGGGACCCTTCCGGCATAATTTCTTGATGGTTTGCCGGATCCATCAGGGTCATTTCGGGACCATTTTGGGATCCTTCCGGAATCATTTCTGTATGGTTTTCGCGATCCGCCGTTGATTCCCTCGGAGCCATTTCGGAACCTTTTCTGGAGTATGTCGGGGTCATATGACACTATGGCAGCATTGCCAACAAACAAGTCCAATTTTCACAGCTATTCTGCAACAGATGTCGCAGTGTTGTGAATATCAATTGGCACGAACCAGAATAGAAGTAGGATTAATGAAGACAAACAAAAAACCGCTGTGGTGGCTGAATGGTTATAGCAGCGGCGCCTAAACGTTGCCGATGAAGGAATTTAGCAGTTCCCGAAATGGATCTATACAACGAGCTTTGGCAGTTGTCTAAAATTTTTTCTTTCTTCTATTCTAATTTAAAAATTTTTTCAATTAAGAAAAAATTTATCATAACAATAATAATGATAAAAAATTATTGTTAGGCCTTGAGCTCGATTCGAACCCGCGATCTTAAAATCAGTAGGCCGATATAACAACAAAAATTGTTAATACATCCCAGAGCAGGGGGAAAAAAGTGTCAATAAAATATGACACTATGGCAGCATTGCCAACAAACAAGTCCAATTTTCACAGCTATTCTGCAACAGATGTCGCAGTGTTGTGAATATCAATTGGCACGAACCAGAATAGAAGTAGGATTAATGAAGACAAACAAAAAACCGCTGTGGTGGCTGAATGGTTATAGCAGCGGCGCCTAAACGTTGCCGATGAAGGAATTTAGCAGTTCCCGAAATGGATCTATACAACGAGCTTTGGCAGTTGTCTAAAAATTTTTTCTTTCTTCTATTCTAATTTAAAAATTTTTTCAATTAAGAAAAAATTTATCATAACAATAATAATGATAAAAAATTATTGTTAGGCCTTGAGCTCGATTCGAACCCGCGATCTTAAAATCAGTAGGCCGATATAACAACAAAAATTGTTAATACATCCCAGAGCAGGGGGAAAAAAGTGTCAATAAAATATGACACTATGGCAGCATTGCCAACAAACAAGTCCAATTTTCACAGCTATTCTGCAACAGATGTCGCAGTGTTGTGAATATCAATTGGCACGAACCAGAATAGAAGTAGGATTAATGAAGACAAACAAAAAACCGCTGTGGTGGCTGAATGGTTATAGCAGCGGCGCCTAAACGTTGCCGATGAAGGAATTTAGCAGTTCCCGAAATGGATCTATACAACGAGCTTTGGCAGTTGTCTAAAATTTTTTCTTTCTTCTATTCTAATTTAAAAATTTTTTCAATTAAGAAAAAATTTATCATAACAATAATAATGATAAAAAATTATTGTTAGGCCTTGAGCTCGATTCGAACCCGCGATCTTAAAATCAGTAGGCCGATATAACAACAAAAATTGTTAATACATCCCAGAGCAGGGGGAAAAAAGTGTCAATAAAATATGACACTATGGCAGCATTGCCAACAAACAAGTCCAATTTTCACAGCTATTCTGCAACAGATGTCGCAGTGTTGTGAATATCAATTGGCACGAACCAGAATAGAAGTAGGATTAATGAAGACAAACAAAAAACCGCTGTGGTGGCTGAATGGTTATAGCAGCGGCGCCTAAACGTTGCCGATGAAGGAATTTAGCAGTTCCCGAAATGGATCTATACAACGAGCTTTGGCAGTTGTCTAAAATTTTTTCTTTCTTCTATTCTAATTTAAAAATTTTTTCAATTAAGAAAAAATTTATCATAACAATAATAATGATAAAAAATTATTGTTAGGCCTTGAGCTCGATTCGAACCCGCGGTCATTTGGGGACTTTTTCGGGATAATTTGGGGCTCTTCCGGCATCATTTCTGGATGGTTTTCGGGATCCGTGCGGGATCTCGTCGGGGTCATTTGGGGACTTTTTCGGGATCATTTGGGGGCTCTTCCGGCATCATTACTGGATGGTTTTCGGGATCCGTCCGTGATATCGTCGGGGTCATTTGGGGACTTTTTCGGGATCATTTGCGGGCTCTTCCGGCATCATTTCTGGATGGTTTTCGGGATCCGTCCGGGATCCCATCAGGGTAATTTCGGTACTATTAGGGGATCATTTGTGGATCTTTCCGGCATCATTTCTGGATAATTTTCGGTATCCGTCCGGGATGCCGACGAGGTCATTTCGGGATTATTTCGGGATCATTTAGGATACCTACCGGCATCATTTCTGGATGGTTTTTGGGATTCGTCCGAGATCCCGTCGGGGTCATTTCGGGACTTTTTCTCGACTAATACGGGATCATTTGCGGACCCTTTCGGCATAATTTCTGGATAGTTGTCGGGATCCGTTCGGGATCCCGTCACGGTCATTTCGGAACTATTAGGGGATCATTTGAGGACCTTTCCGGCATCATTTCTGGATAGTTTTTGGAATCCTTTCGGGATCCCGTCAGGGTCATTTCGGGGCTTTTTCGGGATCATTTAAGGATGGCTTTCAGGATTCGTCCGGGAACCCGTCAGGGTAATTTCTGAACTTTTCCGAGACTATTTCGGGATCATTTTTGGACCTTCCCAAGATCATTTCTGGATGGATTTCGGGATTTGTCCGGGATGCCCTCAGGGTCATTTTGGGACTATTAGGTGAGCATTTGAGGACCGTTCCGGCATCACTTCTGGATGGTTTTCGGTATCCGTTCAGATTCCCGTCGGAATAATTGCGGGACTTTTTCGGGATCATTGGGGTCCCTTCCAAAATCATTTCTGGATGGTTTTTGGGATTCGTCCGGCATCCCGTCGGGGTCATTTCGGGACTTTTTCTCGACTAATACGGGATCATTTGCGGGCCCTTTCGGTATCATTTCTGGATAGTTGTCGGGATCCGTTCGGGATCCCGTCATGGTCTTTTCGGAACTATTGGGAGATCATTTGAGGACCTTTCCGGCATCATTTCTGGTTAGTTTTCGGGATCCTTTCCGGGTCCCTTCAGGGTCATTTCGGGACTTTTTCGGCATCATTTAAGATTGGTTTTCAGGATTCGTCCGGTATCCGTCAGGGTAATTTCTGGACTTTTCCCAGACTATTTCGGGATAATTTTGGGACCCTCCCAAGATCATTTCTGGATGGATTTCGGGATCTGTCCGGGATGCCGTCAGGGTCATTTTGGGACTATTAGGTGATCATTTGAGGACCTTTTCGGCATCACTTCTGGATGGTTTTCGGTATCCGCTCAGGATCCCGTCGGAATTATTGCGGGACTTTTTCGGGATCATTTGGTGTCCCTTCCGGCATCATTTCTGGCTGGTTTTTGGGATTCGTCTGGCATCCCGTCGGGTTCATTTCGGGACTTTTTCTCGACTAATACGGGATCATTTGCGGGCCCTTTCGGCATCATTTCTAGATAGTTGTCGGGATCCGTTCGGGATCCCGTCAGGGTCTTTTCGGAACTATTAGGTGATCATTTGAGGACATTTCCGGCATCATTTCTGGATAGTTTTCGGGATTCTTTCGGGGTCCAGTCAGGGTCATTTCGGGACTTTTTCGGGATCATTTAGAGATGGCTTTCAGGATTCGTCCGGGAACCCGTCAGGGTAATTTCTGAACTTTTCCGAGACTATTTCGGGATAATTTTGGGACCTTCCCAAGATCATTTCTGGATGGATTTCGGGATCTGTCCGGGATCCCGTCAGGGTCATTTAGGGGTGCGTTCGAGATCCCGTCAGGGTCATTTCGGGACTTCTTCGGGAATATATCGGGATCATTTCTGGATGGTTTATGGGATCCGTCCATGACCCCTTAAGGGTCATTTCGGGACTATTAGGTGATCATTTGAGGACCTTTCCGGCATCACTTCTGGATGATTTTCGGGATCCCGTCGGAATCAATGCGGGACTTTTACGGAATCATTTGGGATTCCTTCCGGCATCATTTCTGGATGGTTTTCGGGATTTGTCCGGGATCCCGTCGGGGTTATTTCGGGACCTTTTCGGGGCTAATACGGGATCATTTGGGGATCCTCTAGGGGTCGTTTCGTGACTTTTTCTGTATTATTTCGGGATCATTTTGGGACCCTTTCGGCATAATTTCTTGATGGTTTGCCGGATCCATCAGGGTCATTTCGGGACCATTTTGGGATAATTTGGGGACCCTTCCGAGATCATTTCTGGATCCGTCCGGGATGCCGTAGGAGCCATTTCCGGATTTTTTGTTACTTTTCCGGGATAGTTTTTGCACCCTTCCGGGATCATTTCTGGATCTGTGCGGGATCCCATCTGGGTCAATTCCGGACTATTTCGGGATCATTTTGGAATCCTTCCGGAATCATTTCTGTATGGTTTTCGCGATCCATCGTGGATCCCCTCGGAGCCATTTCGGAACTTTTTCTGGAGTTAGTCGGGATAATTTAGGGACCCTTCCTGGATATTTTCTGGATGGTTTCTGAGATCCGTCCGGGAGCCCGTCAGGGTAATTTCGGAACTTTTTCGGGACTATTTCGGGATCAATTTGGTACCCTTCAGGCATCATTTCTGTGTGGTTATCTGGATAAGTATAGAATCGTGTCGTTGTCATTTCGGGTTTTTTTGGGACTACTTCGGGAACTTTTGGAAACACTTCCGGGGCGTTTCTGGATGGTTTTCGGGATCCGTCCGCGATAGCGTCGGGGTCATTTCGTGGCTTTTTCTGGATAATTTCGTTATCATTTTGGGATCCTATCAGGTTATCAGCTCATAAAGTTCTTTTTTTTACTCAATTACAAAAATAAAATGCATTAGACAGAAAAAAAATTTTAAACAGATAACTTTATAAGCAGGCTAACGTGAATAGCCCACATATTTCATTTTCTCCTTGCGGACGGGGCCGCGGGTAAAGGCTAGTATATATTATAAATGGGAAAGTTTGGATGTTAAGATGTTTGGATGTTTGGATGTTAAGATGTTTGGATGTTTGGATGTTTGGATGTTTGGATGTTTGGATGTTTGGATGTTTGGATGTTTGTCCAGACGTTTGTCTTTGTGACTCAATAACGCAAGAACGGCTGGACCGATTTGGATGAAATTTTGCACACATATAGCCAATAGTCTAGAAGGATCTACTAGCTATATATTTTTCAAACGGGGCGTGGTCCCCGCCCCCTAGGAACAGTTATAATTTAATTATTATATTTTTTCGTCTTTGCGACTGAATCACGCCAGAATGGCTACACGGATTTTGATGAAATTTGGGACACAGACAGTAGTCTACTAGCGAAATTTTTTTCGAACATGGAAAGAGGGGTGGGGGTCCCACGACCCCTTCGAGAAATTATTTTTCATAATTTTTACACATTATAACTTTACGTATACTGGCCTTCACCAATATCACAGACTCAAGGGGTCAAATAAGTCGAGGGCTTACAAAGTAAGCAGTGACACCCTCCGCCCGCCCTCCTTTATCTCCCCCTCTGGTGTAAAATCCATAAATTGTTATAACTCAATCTAAATTTTCTCCTAAATCAATAGTTTTTGGTATCTGGTACATACAGAACGAGATCTAGACAATTTTGGAGGAACGATCAGTGGTACTCTCCTCTACTCCCGCCATCCGCCCTCCATCAATTGTTTTTATTAGCACGCTTTTATTAGCTTTACCTGTATGTTTCTATCTAACTTTTTATTCGCTGCAATGCGCCTGCTGCCTTATTAACATGGTTTTATAATTAGCTTCACCTTATTTGTAATCCCGTAAGGGTCATATCGAGGCTCTTCCAGGATCAGTTCTGGATGGTTTTCGGGATCGTTCCGGGATCCCGCCGGGGTAATTTCGGGGCTTTTTCGGGACTATTTCGGGATCATTTTGGGACCCTTCCGGGATCATTTCTGTATAGTGTTCGGGATCCATCCGTGATCCCGTCGGGGTTATTTTGAGACATTTTCGGGACTATTCCGGAATCATTTCGGGACTATTTCGCGATCATTTGGGGACCCTTCCGGCATCATTTCTGGATGGTTTTCGGGATCCCGTCGGGGTACTTTCGGGATCATTTGCATACCTTCGAGAGATAAATTCTTGATGGTTTCCGGGATCATTACGGGACTTTTTCGGGGTTATTTTGGGTCCCTTTAGGCATCATTTCTGGATGGTCCTCGGGATTCGTCCGGCATCCCGTCGGGGTCATTTCGGGACTTTTTCGCGACTAATACGGGATCATTCGGCATCATTTCTGGATGGTTTTCGGGATCCGTCCGGGATCTCGTCGGGGTCATTTGGGGACTTTTTCGGGATCATTTGGGGGCTCTTCCGGCATCATTTCTGGATGGTTTTCGGGATCCGTCCTTGATCTCGTCGGGGCCATTTGGGGACTTTTTCGGGATCATTTGGGGGCTCTTCCCGCATCATTTCTGGATGGTTTTCGGGATCCGTCCGGGATCTCGTCGGGGTCATATGGGGACTTTTTCGGGATCATCTGGGGGCTCTTCCGGCATCATTTCTGGATGGTTTTCGGGATCCGTCCGGGATCTCGTCTGGGTCATTTGGGGACTTTTTCGGGACCATTTGGGGGCTCTTCCGGCATCATTTCTGGATGGTTTTCGGGATCCGTCCGGGATCTCGTCGGGGTCACTTGGGGACTTTTTCGGGATCATTTTGGGGCTCTTCCGGCATTATTTCTGGATGGTTTTCGGGATCCGTCCTTGATCTCGTCGGGGCCATTTGGGGACTTTTTCGGGATCATTTGGGGGCTCTTCCCGCATCATTTCTGGATGGTTTTCGGGATCCGTCCGGGATCTCGTCGGGTCATTTGGGGACTTTTCGGGATCATCTGGGGGCTCTTCCGGCATCATTTCTGGATGGTTTTCGGGATCCGTCCGGGATCTCGTCGGGGTCACTTGGGGACTTTTTCGGGATCATTTTGGGGCTCTTCCGGCATTATTTCTGGATGGTCCTCGGGATTCGTCCGGCATCCCGTCGGGGTCATTTCGGGACTTTTTCGCGACTAATACGGGATCATTCGGCATCATTTCTGGATGGTTTTCGGGATCCGTCCGGGATCTCGTCGGGGTAATTTGGGGACTTTTTCGGGAGCATTTGGGGGCTCTTCCGGCATCATTTCTGGATGGTTTTCGGGATCCGTCCTTGATCTCGTCGGGGCCATTTGGGGACTTTTTCGGGATCATTTGGGGGCTCTTCCCGCATCATTTCTGGATGGTTTTCGGGATCCGTCCGGGATCTCGTCGGGGTCATTTGGGGACTTTTTCGGGATCATCTGGGGGCTCTTCCGGCATCATTTCTGGATGGTTTTCGGGATCCGTCCGGGATCTCGTCGGGGTCACTTGGGGACTTTTTCGGGATCATTTTGGGGCTCTTCCGGCATTATTTCTGGATGGTTTTCGGGATCCGTCCGGGATCCCGTCGGGGTCATTTCGGGACTTTTTCGCGACTAATACGGGATCATTTGGGAACCCTCTCGGCATCATTTCTGGATGGTTTTCTTTATCCGTCCGGGATCCCGTCGGGGTCATTTCGGGACTTTTTCGCGACTAATACGGGATCATTTGGGAACCCTTTCGGCATCATTTCTGGATAGTTGTCGGGATCCCGTCACGGTAATTTCGGGACTATTAGGGGATCCTTTGAGGACCTTTCCGGCTTCATTTCTGGATTGTTTTCGGAATCCTTTCGGGATCACGTCAGGGTCATTTTGGGACTTTTTCGGGGCTAATACGGGATCATTTGGGGATCCTCTAGGGGTCGTTTCGTGACTTTTTCTGTTTTATTTCGGGATAATTTGGGGACCCTTCCGGCATAATTTCTTGATGGTTTGCCGGATCCACCAGGGTCATTTCGGGACCATTTTGGGATCATTTGGGGACCCTTCCGAGATCATTTCTGGATCCGTCCGGGATGCCGTAGGAGCCATTTCGGGATTTTTTGTTACTTTTCCGGGATAGTTTTTGGACCCTTCCGGGATCATTTCTGGATCTGTGCGGGATCCCATCTGGGTCATTTCCGGACTATTTCGGGATCATTATGGGATCCTTCCGGAATGATTTGTGTATGGTTTTCGCGATCCGTCGTTGATTCCCTCGGAGCCATTTCGGAACTTTTTCTGGAGTATGTCGGGGTCATTTGGGGACTTTTTCGGGATCATTTGGGGGCTCTTCCGGCATCATTTCTGTATGGTTTTCGGGATCCGTTCGGGATCCTGTCACGGTCATTTCGGGACTATTAAGGGATCATTTGAGGACCTTTCCGGCATCATTTCTGGATAGTTTTCGGAATCCTTTCGGGATCCCGTCAGGGTCATTTCGGGGCTTTTTCGGGATCATTTAAGGATGGCTTTCAGGATTCGTCTGGACTTTTCCGAGACTATTTCGGGATCATTTTGGGACCTTCCCAAGATCATTTCTGGATGGATTTCGGGATTTGTCCGGGATGCCGTCAGGGTCATTTTGGGACTATTAGATGAGCATTTGAGGACCTTTCCGGCATCACTTCTGGATGGTTTTCGGTATCCGTTCAGGATCCCGTCGGAATAATTGCGGGACTTTTTCGGGATCATTGGGGTCCCTTCCGACATCATTTCTGGATGGTTTTTGGGATTCGTCCGGCATCCCGTCGGGGTCATTTCGGGACTTTTTTTCGACTAATACGGGATCATTTTCGGGCCCTTTCGGTAACATTTCTGGATAGTTGTCGGGATCCATTCGGGATCCCGTCAGGGTCTTTTCGGAACTATTGGGAGATCATTTGAGGACCTTTCCGGCATCATTTCTGGTTAGTTTTCGGGATCCTTTCCGGGTCCCATCAAGGTCATTTCGGGACTTTTTCGGCATCATTTAAGATTGGTTTTCAGGATTCGTCCGGGATCCCGTCAGGGTAATTTCTGGACTTTTCCGAGACTATTTCGGGATAATTTTGGGACCCTCCCAAGATCATTTCTGGATGGATTTCGGTATCTGTCCGGGATGGGGATGCCGTCAGGGTAATTTTGGGACTATTAGGTGATCATTTGAGGACCTTTCCGGCATCACTTCTGTATGGTTTTCGGTATCCGTTCAGGATCCCGTCGGAATAATTGCGGGACTTTTTCGGGACCATTTGGTGTCCCTTCCGGCATCATTTCTGGATGGTTTTTGGGATTCGTCCGGCATCCCGTCGGGGTCTTTTCGGAACTATTAGGAGATCATTTGAGGACCTTTCCGGCATCATTTCTGGATAGTTTTCGGGATTTGTCCAGGATCCCGTCGGGGTTATTTCGGGACCTTTCCGGTTCTAATACGGGATCATTTGGGGATCCTCTAGGGGTCGTTTCGTGACTTTTTCTGTGTTATTTCGGGATCATTTTGGGACCCTTTCGGCATAATTTCTTGATGGTTTGCCGGATCCATCAGGGTCATTTCGGGACCATTTTGGGATCATTTGGGGACCCTTTCGAGATCATTTCTGGATCCGTCCGGGATGCCGTAGGATCCATTTCGGGATTTTTTGTTACTTTTCCGGAATAGTTTTTGCACCTTTCCGGGATCATTTCTGGATCTGTGTGGGATCCCATCTGGGTCATTTCCAGACTATTTTGGGATCATTTTGGGATCCTTCCGGAATCATTTCTGTATGGTTTTCGCGATCCGTCGTGGATCCCCTCGGAGCCATTTCGGAACTTTTTCTGGAGTATGTCGGGATAATTTAGGGAGGGTCCTGGATATTTTCTGGATGGTTTTTGAGATCCGCCCAGGAGCCCGTCAGGGTCATTTCGGAACCTTTTCGGGATCATTTTGGAACACCTTCAGGGATCATTTCTGTGTGGTTCTCTGGATACGTCTAGAGTCGGTTTTTTTGGGACTATTCGAGGAACTTTTGGAGACCCTTTCGGGGCATTTCTGGATGGCTTTAGGGATCCGTCCGCGATAGCGTGGTGGTCATTTCGTATCTTTTTCTGGATAATTTCGGGATCATTTGGGATCCTATCAGGTTATCAGCTCATTTAGTTATTTTTTTACTCAATTACAAAAATAAAATGCATTAGACAGAAAACAAAATTTTAAACAGATAATAAGCAGGCTAACGCGAATAGCCCATATATTTAAATTTCTCCTTGCGGACGGGGCCGCGGGTAAAGGCTAGTATATTATAAATGGGAAAGTTTGGATGTTAAGATGTTTGGATGTTTGGATGTTTGGATGTTTGGATGTTTGTCCAGACGTTTGTCTTTGTGACTCAATAACGCAAGAACGGCTGGACCGATTTGGATGTAATTTTGCACACATATAGCCAATAGTCTAGAAGGATCTACTAGCTATATATTTTTCAAAAGGGACGTGGTCCCCGCCCCCTAGGAACAGTTATAATTTAATTATTATATTTTTTCGTCTTTGCGACTGAATCACGCCAGAATGGCTACACGGATTTTGATGAAATTTGGGACACAGACAGTAGTCTACTAGCGAAATTTTTTTCGAACATGGAAAGAGGGGTGTGGGTCCCACGACCCTTCGAGAAATTATTTTTCATAATTTTTACACATTATAACTTTACGTATACTGGCCTTCACCAATATCACAGACTCAAGGGGTCAAATAAGTCGAGGGCTTACAAAGTAAGCAGTGACACCCTCCACCCGCCCCCCCCTTTATCTCCTCCTCTGGTGTAAAATCCATAAATTGTTATAACTCAATCTAAATTTTCTCCTAAATCAACAGTTTTTGGTATCTGGTACATACAGAACGAGATCTAGACAATTTTGGAGGAACGATCAGTGGTCCTCTCCTCTACTCCCGCCATCCGCCCTCCATCAATTGTTTTTATTAGCACGCTTTTATTAGCTTTACCTGTATGTTTCTATCTAACTTTTTATTCGCTCCATTGCGCCTGCTGCCTTATTAACATGGTTTTATAATTAGCTTCACCTTATTTGTAATCCCGTAAGGGTCATATCGAGACCCTTCTGGGATCATTTCTGGATGGTTTTCGAGATCGGTCCGGGATTACGCCGGGGTAATTTCGGGACTTTTTCGGGACTATTTCGGGATCATTTTGGGACCCTTCCGGGATCATTTCTGTATAGTTTACGGGATCCGTCCGGGATCCCGTCGGGGTTATTTTGGAACATTTTCGGGACTATTCCGGAATCATTTCGGGACTATTTCGCGATCATTTGGGGACTCTTCCGGCATCATTTCTGGATGGTTTTCGGGATCCGTGCGGGATCTCGTCGGGGTCATATGGGGACTTTTTCGGGATCATTTGGGGGCTCTTCGGGCATCATTTCTGGATGGTTTTCGGGATCCGTCCGGGATATCGTCGGGGTCATTTGGGGACTTTTTCGGGATCATTTGGGAGCTCTTCCGGCATCATTTCTGGATGGTTTTTGGGATCCGTCCGGGATCTCGTCGGGGTCATTTGGGGACTTTTTCGGGATCATTTTGGGGCTCATCCGGTATCATTTCTAGATGGTTTTCGGGATCCGTCCGGGATCCCGTCGGGGTCATTTCGGGACTTTCTCGCGACTAATACCGGATCATTTGGGAACCCTTTCGGCATCATTTCTGGATGGTTTTCGGGATCCGTCCGGGATCCCATTAGGGTAATTTCGGGACTATTAGGGGATCATTTGGGAACGTTTCCGGCATCATTTCTGGATAATTTTCGGGATCCGTCCGGGATGCCGACGAGGTCATTTCGGGATCATTTGGGATACCTACCGGCATCATTTCTGGATGGTTTTTGGGATTCGTCCGGGATCCCGTCGTGGTCCTTTCGGGACTTTTTTTCGACTAATACGGGATCATTTGCGGACCCTTTCGGCATCATTTCTGGATAGTTGTCGGGATCCCGTCACGGTCATTTCGGGACTATTAGGGGATCATTTGAGGACCTTTCCGGCATCATTTCTGTATTGTTTTCGGAATCCTTTCGGGATCCCGTCAGGGTCATTTTGGGACTTTTTCGGGGCTAATACGGGATCATTTGGGGATCCTCTAGGGGTCGTTTCGTGACTTTTTCTGTTTTATTTCGGGATCATTAGGGGACCCTTCCGGCATAATTTCTTGATGGTTTGCCGGATCCATCAGGGTCATTTCGGGACCATTTTGGGATCATTTGGGGACCCTTCCGAGATCATTTCTGGATCCGTCCGGGATGCCGTAGGAGCCATTTCGGGATTTTTTGTTACTTTTCCGGGATAGTTTTTGGACCCTTCCGGGATCATTTCTGGATCTGTACGGGATCCCATTTGGGTCATTTCCGGACTATTTCGGGATCATTTTGGGATCCTTCCGGAATCATTTCTGTATGGTTTTCGCGATCCGTCGTTGATTCCCTCGGAGCCATTTCGGAACCTTTTCTGGAGTATGTCGGGGTCATTTGGGGACTTTTTCGGGATCATTTGGGGGCTCTTCCGGCATCATTTCTGGATGGTTTTCGGGATCCGTCCGGGATCCCATCAGGGTAATTTCGGGACTATTAGGGGATCATTTGTGAACCTTTCCGGCATCATTTCTGGATAATTTTCGGTATCCGTCCGGGATGCCGACGAGGTCATTTCGGGATCATTTGGGATACCTACCGGCATCATTTCTGGATGGTTTTTGGGATTCGTCCGGGATCCCGTCGGGGTCATTTCGGGACTTTTTCTCGACTAATACGGGATCATTTGTGGACCCTTTCGGCAAAATTTATGGATAGTTATCGGGATCCGTTCGGGATCCCGTCAGGGTCTTTTCGGAACTATTAGGTGATCATTTGAGGACATTTCCGGCATCATTTCTGGATAGTTTTCGGGATCCTTTCGGGGTTCAGTCAAGGTCATTTCGGGACTTTTTCGGGATCATTTAGAGATGGCTTTCAGGATTCGTCCGGGAACCCGTCAGGGTAATTTCTGAACTTTGCCGAGACTATTTCGGGATCATTGTGGGACCTTCCCAAGATCATTTCTGGATGGATTTCGGGATTTGTCCGGGATGCCCTCAGGGTCATTTTGGGACTATTAGGTGATCATTTGAGGACCGTTCCGGCATCACTTCTGGATGGTTTTCGGTATCCGTTCAGATTCCCGTCGGACTAATTGCGGGACTTTTTCGGGATCATTGGGGTCCCTTCCGACATCATTTCTGGATGGTTTTTGGGATTCGTCCGGCATCCCGTCGGGGTCATTTCGGGACTTTTTCTCGACTAATACGGGATCATTTGCGGGCCCTTTCGGTATCATTTCTGGATAGTTGTCGGGATCCGTTCGGGATCCCGTCAGGGTCTTTTCGGAACTATTGGGAGATCATTTGAGGACCTTTCCGGCATCATTTCTGGTTAGTTTTCGGGATCCTTTCCGGGTCCCATCAGGGTCATTTCGGGACTTTTTCGGCATCATTTAAGATTGGTTTTCAGGATTCGTCCGGGATCCGTCAGGGTAATTTCTGGACTTTTCCCAGACTATTTCGGGATAATTTTGGGACCCTCCCAAGATCATTTCTGGATGGATTTCGGGATCTGTCCGGTATGCCGTCAGGGTCATTTTGAGACTTTTAGGTGATCATTTGAGGACCTTTTCGGCATCACTTCTGGATGGTTTTCGGTATCCGCTCCGGATCCCGTCGGAATTATTGCGGGACTTTTTCGGGATCATTTGGTGTCCCTTCCGGCATCATTTCTGGATGGTTTTTGGGATTCGTCCGGCATCCCGTCGGGTTTATTTCGGGACTTTTTCTCGACTAATACGGGATCATTTGCGGGCCCTTTCGGCATCATTTCTAGATAGTTGTCGGGATCCGTTCGGGATCCCGTCAGGGTCTTTTCGGAACTATTAGGTGATCATTTGAGGACATTTCCGGCATCATTTCTGGATAGTTTTCGGGATCCTTTCGGGGTTCAGTCAAGGTCATTTCGGGACTTTTTCGGGATCATTTAGAGATGGCTTTCAGGATTCGTCCGGGAAACCGTCAGGGTAATTTCTGAACTTTGCCGAGACTATTTCGGGATAATTTTGGGACCTCCCCAAGATCATTTCTGGATGGATTTTGGGATCAGTCCGGGATGCCGTCAGGGTCATTTTGGCATTAGGTGATCATTTGAGGACCTTTCCGGCATCACTTCTGGATGGTTTTCGGTATCCGATCAGGATCCCCTCGGAATCAGTGCGGGACTTTTCGGGATCATTTGGGGTCCCTCCCAAGATCATTTCTGGATGGATTTCGGGATCTGTCCGGTATCCCGTCAGGGTCATTTAGGGGTGCGTTCGAGATCCCGTCAGGGTCATTTCGGGACTTCTTCGGGACTATATCGGGATAATTTCTGGATGGTTTATGGGATCCGTCCATGACCCCTTAAGGGTCATTTCGGGACTATTAGGTGATCATTTTAGGACCTTCCCGGCATCACTTCTGGATGATTTTCGGTATCCCATCGGAATCAATGCGGGACTTTTACGGAATCATTTGGGATTCCTTCCGGCATCATTTCTCGATGGTTTTCGGGATTTGTCCGGGATCCCGTCGGGGTTATTTCGGGACCTTTTCGGGGCTAATACGGGATCATTTGGGGATCCTCTAGGGGTCGTTTCGTGACTTTTTCTGTATTATTTCGGGATCATTTTGGGACCCTTTCGGCATAATTTCTTGATGGTTTGCCGGATCCATCAGGGTCATTTCGGGACCATTTTGGGATCATTTGGGGACCCTTCCGAGATCATTTCTGGATCCGTCCGGGATGCTGTAGGAGCCATTTCGGGATTTTTTGTTACTTTTCCGGGATAGTTTTTGCACCCTTCCGGGATCATTTCTGGATCTGTGCGGGGTCCCATCTGGGTCAATTCCGGACTATTTCGGGATCATTTTGGAATCCTTCCGGAAACATTTCTGTATGGTTTTCGCGATCCATCGTGGATCCCCTCGGAGCCATTTCGGAACTTTTTCTGGAGTTAGACGGGATAATTTAGGGACCCTTCCTGGATATTTTCTGGGTGTTTTTTGAGATCCGCCCGGGAGCCTGTCAGGGTCATTTCGGAACCTTTTCGGGATCATTTTGGAACACCTTCAGGGATCATTTCTGTGTGGTTCTCTGGATACGTCTAGAATCGTGTCGCTCTCATTTCGGGTTTTTTGGGACTATTCGGGGAACTTTTGGAGACTCTTTCGGGGCATTTCTGGATGGTTTTCGGGATCCGTCCGCGATAGCGTTGGGGTCATTTCGTAGCTTTTTCTGGATAATTTCGGGATCTTTTGGGATCCTATCAGGTTATCAGCTCATTTAGTTCTTTTTTTTACTCAATTACAAAAATAAAATGCATTAGACAGAAAACAAAATTTTAAACAGATAATAAGCAGGCTAACGCGAATAGCCCATATATTTAAAATTTTCCTTGCGGACGGGGCCGCGGGTAAAGGCTAGTATATTATAAATGGGAAAGTTTGGATGTTAAGATGTTTGGATGTTTGGATATTTGGATGTTTGTCCAGACCTTTGTCTTTGTGACTCAATAACGCAAGAACGGCTGGACCGATTTGGATGAAATTTTGCACACATATAGCCAATAGTCTAGAAGGATCTACTAGCTATATATTTTTCAAAAGGGGCGTAGTCCCCGCCCCCTAGGAACAGTTATAATTTAATTATTATATTTTTTCGTCTTTGCGACTGAATCACGCCAGAATGGCTACACGGATTTTGATGAAATTTGGGACACAGACAGTAGTCTACTAGCGAAATTTTTTTCGAACATGGAAAGAGGGGTGGGGGTCCCACGACCCCTTCGAGAAATTATTTTTCATAATTTTTACACATTATAACTTTACGTATACTGGCCTTCACCAATATCACAGACTCAAGGGGTCAAATAAGTCGAGGGCTTACAAAGTAAGCAGTGACACCCTCCGCCCGCCCCCCTTTATCCTCCCCTCTGGTGTAAAATCCATAAATTGTTATAACTCAATCTAAATTTTCTCCTAAATCAATAGTTTTTGGTATCTGGTACATACAGAACGAGATCTAGACAATTTTGGAGGAACGATCAGTGGTCCTCTCCTCTACTCCCGCCATCCGCCCTCCATCAATTGTTTTTATTAGCACGCTTTTATTAGCTTTACCTGTATGTTTCAATCTAACTTTTTATTCGCTCCAATGCGCCTGCTGCCTTATTAACATGGTTTTATAATTAGCTTCACCTTATTTGTAATCCCGTAAGGGTCATATCGAGACCCTTCCGGGATCATTTCTGGATGGTTTTCGGGATCGGTCCGGGATTACGCCGGGGTAATTTCGGGACTTTTTCGGGACTATTTCGGGATCATTTTGGGACCCTTCCGGGATCATTTCTGTATAGTTTACGGGATCCGTCCGGGATCCCGTCGGGGTTATTTTGGAACATTTTCGGGACTATTCCGGGATCATTTCGGGACTATTTCGCGATCATTTGGGAACCCTTCCGGCATCATTTCTGGATGGTTTTCGGGATCCGTGCGGGATCTCGTCGGGGTCATATGGGGACTTTTTCGGGATCATTTGGGGGCTCTTCAGGCATCATTTCTGGATGGTTTTCGGGATCCGTCCGGGATCTCGTCGGGGTCATTTGGGGACTTTTTCGGGATCATTTTGGGGCTCATCCGGCATCATTTCTGGATGGTTTTCGGGATCCGTCCGGGATCCCGTCGGGGTCATTTCGGTACTTTTTCGCGACTAATACGGGATCATTTGGGAACCCTTTCGGCATCATTTCTGGATGGTTTTCGGGATCCGTCCGGGATCCCGTCGGGGTCAATTCGGGACTTTTTCGCGACTAATACGGGATCATTTGGGAACCCTTTCGGCATCATTTCTGGATGGTTTTCGGGATCCGTCCGGGATCCCATTAGGGTAATTTCGGGACTATTAGGGGATCATTTGGAACCTTTCCGGCATCATTTCTGGATAATTTTCGGGATCCGTCCGGGATGCCGACGAGGTCATTTCGGGACTATTTCGGGATCATTTGGGATACCTACCGGCATCATTTCTGGATGGTTTTTGGGATTCGTCCGGGATCCCGTCGTGGTCCTTTCGGCACTTTTTTTCGACTAATACGGGATCATTTTCGGACCCTTTCGGCATCATTTCTGGATAGTTGTCGGGATCCCGTCACGGTCATTTCGGGACTATTAGGGGATCATTTGAGGACCTTTCCGGCATCATTTCTGTATTGTTTTCGGAATCCTTTCGGGATCCCGTCAGGGTAATTTTGGGACTTTTTCGGGGCTAATAAGGGATCATTTGGGGATCCTCTAGGGGTCGTTTCGTGACTTCTTCTGTTTTATTTCGGGATCATTTGGTGATCCTTCCGGCATAATTTCTTGATGGTTTGATGGATCCATCATGGTCATTTCGGGACCATTTTGGGATCATTTGGGGACCCTTCCGAGATCATTTCTGGATCCGTCCGGGATGCCGTAGGAGCCATTTCGGGATTTTTTGTTACTTTTCCGGGATAGTTTTTGGACCCTTCCGGGATCATTTCTGGATCTGTGCGGGATCCCATCTGGGTCATTTCCTGACTATTTCGGGATCATTTTGGGATCCTTCCGGAATCATTTCTGTATGGTTTTCGCGATCCGTCGTTGATTCCCTCGGAGCCATTTCGGAACCTTTTCTGGAGTATGTCGGGGTCATTTGGGAACTTTTTCGGGATCATTTGGGGCTCTTCCGGCATCATTTCTGGATGGTTTTCGGGATCCGTGCGGGATCTCGTCGGGGTCATTTGGGGACTTTTTCGGGATCATTTGGGGGCTCTTCCGGCATCATTTCTGGATGGTTTTCGGGATCCGTCCGGGATCCCATCACGGTAATTTCGGGACTATTAGGGGATCATTTGTGGACCTTTCCGGCATCATTTATGGATAATTTTCGGTATCCGTCCGGGATGCCGACGAGGTCATTTCGGGATTATTTCGGGATCATTTGGGATACCTACCGGCATCATTTCTGGATGGTTTTTGGGATTCGTTCGGGACTTTTTCTCGACTAATACGGGATCATTTGCGGACCCTTTCGGCATAATTTCTGGATAGTTGTCGGGATCCGTTCGGGATCCCGTCACGGTCATTTCGGAACTATTAGGGGATCATTTGAGGACCTTTCCGGCATCATTTCTGGATAGTTTTTGGAATCCTTTCGGGATCCCGTCAGGGTCATTTCGGGGATTTTTCGGGATCATTTAAGGATGGCTTTCAGGATTCGTCCGGGAATCCGTCAGGGTAATTTCTGGACTTTTCCGAGACTATTTCGGGATCATTTTGGGACCTTCCCAAGATCATTTCTGGATGGATTTCGGGATTTGTCCGGGATGCCCTCAGGGTCATTTTGGGACTATTAGGTGAGCATTTGAGGACCGTTCCGGCATCACTTCTGGATGGTTTTCGGTATCCGATCAGGATCCCCTCGGAATCATTGCGGGACTTTTTCGGGATCATTTGGGGTCCCTCCCAAGATCATTTCTGGATGGATTTCGGGATCTGTCCGGGATCCCGTCAGGGTCATTTAGGGGTGCGTTCGAGATCCCGTCAGGGTCATTTCGGGACTTCTTCGGGACTATATCGGGATCATTTCTGGATGGTTTATGGGATCCGTCCATGACCCCTTAAGGGTCATTTCGGGACTATTAGGTGATCATTTGAGGACCTTTCCGGCATCACTTCTGGATGATTTTCGGTATCCGTTCGGGATCCCGTCGGAATCAATGCGGGACTTTTACGGAATCATTTGTGATTCCTTCCGGCATCATTTCTGCCCTTTTCGGGGCTAATACGGGATCATTTGGGGATCCTCTAGGGGTCGTTTCGTGACTTTTTCTGTATTATTTCGGGATCATTTTGGGACACTTTCGGCATAATTTCTTGATGGTTTGCCGGATCCATCAGGGTCATTTCGGGACCATTTTGGGATCATTTGGGGACCCTTCCGAGATCACTTCTGGATCCGTCCGGGATGCCGTAGGAGCCATTTCGGAATTTTTTGTTACTTTTCCGGGATAGTTTTTGCACCCTTCCGGGATCATTTCTGGATCTGTGCGGGATCCCATCTGGGTCAATTCCGGACTATTTCGGGATCATTTTGGAATCATTCCGGAATCATTTCTGTATGGTTTTCGCGATCCATCGTGGATCCTCTCGGAGCCATTTCGGAACTTTTTTTGGAGTTAGTCGGGATAATTTAGGGACCCTTCCTGGATATTTTCTGGATGGTTTTTGAGATCCGCCCGGGAGCCCGTCAGGGTCATTTTGGAACACCTTCAGGGATCATTTCTGTGTGGTTCTCTGGATACGTCTAGAATCGTGTCGCTCTCATTTCGGGTTTTTTTGGGACTATTCGGGGAACTTTTGGAGACCCTTTCGGGGCATTTCTGGATGGTTTTCGGGATCCGTCCGCGATAGCGTTTGGTGTAATTTCGTAGCTTTTTCTGGATAATTTCGGGATCATTTGGGATCCTATCAGGTTATCAGCTCATTTAGTTCTTTTTTTTACTCAATTACAAAAATAAAATGCATTAGACAGAAAACAAAATTTTAAACAGATAATAAGCAGGCTAACGCGAATAGCCCATATATTTAAAATTTTCCTTGCGGACGGGGCCGCGGGTAAAGGCTAGTATATTATAAATGGGAAAGTTTGGATGTTAAGATGTTTGGATGTTTGGATGTTTGTCCAGACGTTTGTCTTTGTGACTCAATAACGCAAGAACGGCTGGACCGATTTGGATGAAATTTTGCACACATATAGCCAATAGTCTAGAAGGATCTACTAGCTATATATTTTTCAAAAGGGGCGTGGTCCCCGACCCTTAGGAACAGTTATAATTTAATTATTATATTTTTTCGTCTTTGCGACTGAATCACGCCAGAATGGCTACACGGATTTTGATGAAATTTGGGACACAGACAGTAGTCTACTAGCGAAATTTGTTTCGAACATAGAAAGAGGGGTGGGGGTCCCACGACCCCTTCCAGAAATTATTTTTCATAATTTTTACACATTATAACTTTACGTATACTGGCCTTCACCAAAATCACAGACTCAAGGGGTCAAATAAGTCGAGGGCTTACAAAGTAAGTATCACCCTCTGGTGTAAAATCCATAAATTGTTATAACTCAATCTAAATTTTCTCCTAAATCAATAGTTTTTGGTATCTGGTACATACAGAACGAGATCTAGACAATTTTGGAGGAACGATCAGTGGTCCTCTCCTCTACTCCCGCCATCCGCCCTCCATCAATTGTTTTTATTAGCACGCTTTTATTAGCTTTACCTGTATGTTTCTCTGTAACTTTTTATTCGCTCCAATGCGCCTGCTGCCTTATTAACATGGTTGTATAATTAGCTTCACCTTATTTGTAATCCCGTAAGGGTCATGTCGAGACCCTTCCGGGATCATTTCTGGATGGTTTTCGGGATCGGTCCGGGATTACGCCGGGGTAATTTCGGGACTTTTTCGGGACTATTTCGGGATCATTTTGGGACCCTTCCGGGATCATTTCTGTTTAGTTTACGGGATCCGTCCGGGATCCCGTCGGGGTTATTTTGGAACATTTTCGGGACTATTCCGGAATCATTTCGGGACTATTTCGCGATCATTTGGGGACCCTTCCGGCATCATTTCTGGATGGTTTTCGGGATCCGTGCGGGATCTCGTCGGGGTCATATGGGGACTTTTTCGGGATCATTTGAGGGCTCTTCCGACATCATTTCTGGATGGTTTTCGGGATCCGTCCGGGATATCGTCGGGGTCATTTAGGGACTTTTTCGGGATCATTTGGGGGCTCTTCCGGCATCATTTCTGGTTGGTTTTCGGGATCCGTCCGGGATCTCGTCGGAGTCATTTGGGGACTTTTTCGGGATCATTTTGGGGCTCATCCGGCATCATTTCTGGATGGTTTTCGGGATCCGTCCGGGATCCCGTCGGGGTCATTTCGGGACTTTTTCGCGACTAATACGGGATCATTTGGGAACCCTTTCGGCATCATTTCTGGATGGTTTTCGGGATCCGTCCGGGATCCCGTCGGGGTCATTTCGGGACTTTTTCGCGACTAATACGGGATCATTTGGGAACCCTTTCGGCATCATTTCTGGATGGTTTTCAGGATCCGTCCGGGATCCCATTAGGGTAATTTCGGGACTATTAGGGGATCATTTGGGAACCTTTCCGGCATCATTTCTGGATAATTTTCGGGATCCGTCCGGGATGCCGACGAGGTCATTTCGGGACTATTTCGGGATCATTTGGGATACCTACCGGCATCATTTCTGGATGGTTTTTGGGATTCGTCCGGGATCCCGTCGTGGTCCTTTCGGGACTTTTTTTCGACTAATACGGGATCATTTGCGGACCCTTTCGGCATCATTTCTGGATAGTTGTCGGGATCCCGTCACGGTCATTTCGGGACTATTAGGGGATCATTTGAGGACCTTTCCGGCATCATTTCTGTATTGTTTTCGCAATCCTTTCGGGATCCCGTCAGGGTCATTTTGGGACTTTTTCGGGGCTAATACGGGATCATTTGGGGATCCTCTAGGGGTCGTTTCGTGACTTTTTCTGTTTTATTTCGGGATCATTTGGGGACCCTTCCGGCATAATTTCTTGATGGTTTGCCGGATCCATCAGGGTCATTTCGGGACCCTTCCGAGATCATTTCTGGATCCGTCCGGGATGCCGTAGGACCCATTTCGGGATTTTTTGTTACTTTTCCGGGATAGTTTTTGGACCCTTCCGGGATCATTTCTGGATCTGTGTGGGATCCCATCTGGGTCATTTCCGGACTATTTCGGGATCATTTTGGGATCCTTCCGGAATCATTTCTGTATGGTTTTCGCGATCCGTCGTTGATTCCCTCGGAGCCATTTCGGAACCTTTTCTGGAGTATGTCGGGGTCATTTGGGGACTTTTTCGGGATCATTTGGGGCTCTTCCGGCATCATTTCTGGATGGTTTTCGGGATCCGTGCGGGATCTCGTCGGGGTCATTTGGGGACTTTTTCGGGATCATTTGGGGGCTCTTCCGGCATCATTTCTGGATGGTTTTCGGGATCCGTCCGGGATATCGTCGGGGTCATTTGGGGACTTTTTCGGGATCATTTGGGGGCTCTTCCGGCATCATTTCTGGATGGTTTTCGGGATCCGTCCGGGATCCCATCAGGGTAATTTCGGGACTATTAGGGGATCATTTGTGGACCTTTCCGGCATCATTTCTGGATAATTTTCGGTATCCGTCCGGAATGCCGGCGAGGTCATTTCGGGATTATTTCGGGATCATTTGGGATACCTACCGGCATCATTTCTGGATGGTTTTTGGGATTCGTCTGGGATCCCGTCGGAGTCATTTCGGGACTTTTTCTCGACTAATACGGGATCATTTGCGGACCCTTTCGGCATAATTTCTGGATAGTTGTCTGGATCCGTTCGGGATCCCGTCACGGTCATTTCGGAACTATTAGGGGATCATTTGGGGACCTTTCCGGCATCATTTCTGGATAGTTTTTGGAATCCTTTCGGGATCCCGTCAGGGTCATTTCGGGGCTTTTTCGGGATCATTTAAGGACGGCTTTCAGGATTCGTCCGGGAACCCGTCAGGGTAATTTCTGGACTTTTCCGAGACTATTTCGGGATCATTTTGGGACCTTCCCAAGATCATTTCTGGGTGGATTTCGGGATTTGTCCGGGATGCCCTCAGGGTCATTTTGGGACTATTAGGCGAGCATTTGAGGACCGTTCCGGCATCACTTCTGGATGGTTTTCGGTATCCGTTCAGATTCCCGTCGGAATAATTGCGGAACTTTTTCGGGATCATTGGGGTCCCTTCCGACATCATTTCTGGATGGTTTTTGGGATTCGTCCGACATCCCGTCGGGGTCATTTCGGGACTTTTTCTCGACTAATACGGGATCATTTGCGGGTCCTTTCGGCATCATTTCTAGATAGTTGTCGGGATCCGTTCGGGATCCCGTCAGGGTCTTTTCGGAACTATTAGGAGATCATTTGAGGACCTTTCCGGCATCATTTCTGGATAGTTTTCGGGATACTTTCGGGGTCCCGTCAGGGTCATTTCGGGTCGTTTTCGGGATCATTTAAGGGTGGCTTTCAGGATTCGTCCGGGAACCCGTCAGGGTAATTTCTGGACTTTTCCGAGACTATTTCGGGATCATTTTGGGACCTTCCCAAGATCATTTCTGGATGGATTTCGGGATCAGCCCGGGATGCCGTCAGGGTCATTTTGGAACTATTAGGTGATCATTTGAGGACCTTTCCGGCATCACTTCTGCATGGTTTTCAGTATCCGTTCAGGATCCCGTCGGAATAATTGCGGGATTTTTTCGGGATCATTTGGGGTCCCTTCCGGCATCATTTCTGGATGGTTTTTGGGATTCGTCCGACATCCCGTCGGGGTCATTTCGGGACTTTTTCTCGACTAATACGGGATCATTTGCGGGCCCTTTCGCCATCATTTCTAGATAGTTGTCGGGATCCCGTCAAGGTCTTTTCGGAACTATTAGGAGATCATTTGAGGACCTTTCCGGCATCATTTCTGGATAGTTTTCGGGATCCTTTCGGGGTCCCATCAGGGTCATTTCGGGACTTTTTCGGCAACATTTAAGATTGGTTTTCAAGATTCGTCCGGGATCCCGTCAGGGTAATTTCTGGACTTTTCCGAGACTATTTCGGGATCATTTTGGGACCTTCCCAAGATCATTTCTGGATGGATTTCGGGATCTGTCCGGGATGCCGTCAGAATCATTTTGGGACTATTAGGTGATCATTTGAGGACCTTTCCGACATCACTTCTGCATGGTTTTCGGTATCCGTTCAGGATCCCGTCGGAATAAGTGCGGGACTTTTTCGGGATCATTTGGGGTCCCTTCCGGCATCATTTCTGGATGGTTTTTGGGATTCGTCCGACATCCCGTCGGGGTCATTTCGGGACTTTTTCTTGACTAATACGAGATCTTTTACGGGCCGTTTCGGCATCATTTCTAAATAGTTGTCGGGATCCGTTCGGGATCCCGTCAGGGTCTTTTCGTAACTATTAGGAGATAATTTGAGGACCTTTCCGGCATCATTTCTGGATAGTTTTCGGGACTTTTTCGGGATCATTTAAGGATGGCTTTCAGGATTCGTCCGGGAATCCATCAGGGTAATTTCTGGACTTTTACGAGACTATTTCGGGATCATTTTGGGACCTTCCCAAGATCATTTCTGGATGGATTTCGGGATCAGTCCGGGATGCCGTCAGGGTCATTTTTGGACTATTAGGTGATCATTTGAGGACCTTTCCGGCATCACTTCTGGATGGTTTTCGGTATCCGTTCAGGATCCCGTCGGAATCATTGCGGGACTTTTTCGGGATCATTTGGGATCCCTTCCGGCATTATTTTTGGATGGTTTTCGGGATTTGTCCGGCTTCCCGTCGGGGTTATTTCGGGACCTTTTCGGGGCTAATACGGGATCAGTTGGGGATCCTCTAGGGGTCGTTTCGTGACTTTTTCTGTTTTATTTCGCGATCATTTGGGGACCCTTCCGGCATAAATTCTTGATGGTTTGCCGGATCCATCTGGGTCATTTCGGGACCATTTTGGGATCATTTGGGGACCCTTCCGAGATCATTTCTGGATCCGTCCGGAATGCCGTAGGAGCCATTTCGGGATTTTTTGTTACTTTTCCGGGATAGTTTTTGCACCCTTCCGGGATCATTTCTGGATCTGTGCGGGATCCCATCTGGGTCATTTCCGAACTATTTCGGGATCATTTTGGGATCCTTCCGGAATCATTTCTGTATGGTTTTCGCGATCCGTCGTGGATCCCCTCGGAGCCATTTCGGAACTTTTTCTGGAGTATGTCGGGATAATTTGGGGACCCTTCCTGGATATTTTCTGGATGGTTTTTGAGATCCGCCCGGGAGCCCGTCAGGGTCATTTCGGAACGTTTTCGGGATCATTTTGAAACACCTTCAGGGATCATTTCTGTGTGGTTCTCTGGATACGCCTAGAATCGTGTCGCTGTCATTTCGGGTTTTTTGGGACTATTTGGGGAACTTTTGCAGACCCTTTCGGGGCATTTCTGGATGGTTTTCGGGATCCGTCCGCAATAGCGTGGGGGTCATTTCGTAGCTTTTTCTGGATAATTTCGGGATCATTTGGGATCCTATCAGGTTATCAGCTTATTTAGTTCTTTTTTTTTAGTCAATTACAAAAATAAAATGCATTAGACAGAAAACAAAATTTTAAACAGATAATAAGCAGGCTAACGCGAATAGCCCATATATTTAAAATTTTCCTTGCGGACGGGGCCGCGGGTAAAGGCTAGTATATTATAAATGGCAAAGTTTGGATGTGAAGATGTTTGGATGTTTGGATGTTTGTCCAGACGTTTGTCTTTGTGACTCAATCACGCAAGAACGGCAGGACCGATTTGGATGAAATTTTGCACACATATAGCCAATAGTCTAGAAGGATCTACTAGCTATATATTTTTGAAAAGGGGCGTGGTCCCCGCCCCTAGGAACAGTTATAATTTAATTATTATATTTTTTTGTCTTTGCGACTGAATCACGCCAGAATGGCTACACGGATTTTCATGAAATTTGGGACACAGACAGTAGTCTACTAGCGAAATTTTTTTCGAACATGGAAAGAGGGGTGGAGGTCCCACGACCTCTTCGAGCAATTACTTTTTAATAATTTTTACACATTATAACTTTACGTATACTGGCCTTCACCAATATCAAAGACTCAAGGTGTCAAATAAGTCGAGGGCTTACAAATTAAGCAGTGACACCCTCCGCCCCCTCCCCCCTTTATCTCCCACTCTGGTGTAAAATCTATAAATTGTTATAACTCAATATAAATTTTCACCTAAATCAATAGTTTTTGGTATCTGGCACATACAGATCGAGATCTAGACAATTTGGAGGAACGATCAGTGGTCCTATCCTTTTACTCCCGCCATCCGCCCTCCTTCAATTGTTTTTATTAGCACGCTTTTATTAGCTTTACCTGTATGTTTCTATGTAACTTTTCATTCGCTCCTACGCCTGCTGCCTTATTAACATGGTTTTATAATTAGCTTCACCTCATATGGAGACCCTTGCGGGGTCATTTCTGGACGGTTTTCGGGATTCGTCCGGGATCCCGCCGGGGTAATTTGGGGACTTTTTCGGGACTATTTCGGGAACATTTTGGACCCTTCCGGGATCATTTCTGTATAGTTTTCGGGATCCGTCCGGGATCCCGTCGGGGTTATTTTGGGACATTTTCGGGACTATTCCGGAATCATTTCGGGATTATTTCGCGATCATTTGGGGACCCTTCCGGCATCATTTCTGGATGGTTTTCGGGATCAGTCCGGGAACCCGTCGGGGTACCTTCGGGATCATTTGCGTGCCTTCGAGAGATAAATTCTTGATGGTTGCCGGGATCATTACGGGACTTTTTCGGGGTTATTTTGGGTCCCTTTAGGCATCATTTCTGGATGGTCTTCGAGATTCGTCTGGCATCCCGTCGGGGTCATTTCGGGACTTTTTCGCGACTAATACGGGATCATCTGGGGACCCTTTCGGCATCATTTCTGGATGGTTTTCAGGATCCGTCCGGGATCTCGTCGGAGTAATTTGGGGACTTTTTCGGGATCATTTGGGGGCTCTTCCGGCATCATTTCTGGATGGTTTTCGGGATACGTCTGAGATATCATCGGGGTCATTTGGGGACTTTTTCGGGATCATTTGGGGGCTCTTCCGGCATCATTTCTGGATCGTTTTCGGGATCCGTCCGGGATCTCGTCGGGATCATTTGGGGGCTCTTCAGGCATCATTTCTGGATGGTTTTCGGGATCCGTCCGGGATCCCATCGGGGTCATTTCGGGACTTTTTCGCGACTAATACGGGTTCATTTGGGAACCCTTTCGGCATCATTTCTGGATGGTTTTCGGGATCCGTCTCGGATCTCGTCGGGGTCATTTGGGGACTTTTTCGGGATCATTTGGGGGCTCTTCCGGCATCATTTCTGGATGGTTTTCGGGATCCGTCCGGGATCTCGTCGGGATCATTTGGGGGCTCTTCCGGCATCATTTCTGAATGGTTTTCGGGATCAGTCCGGGAACCCGTCGGGGTACTTTCGGGATCATTTGCGTGTCTTCGAGAGATAAATTCTTGATGGTTGCCGGGATCATTACGGGACTTTTTCAGGGTTATTTTGGGTCCCTTTAGGCATCATTTCTGGATGGTCTTCGAGATTCGTCTGGCATCCCGTCGGGGTCATTTCGGGACTTTTTCGCGACTGATACGGGATCATCTGGGGACCCTTTCGGCATCATTTCTGGATGGTTTTCGGGATCCGTCCGGGATCTCGTCGGAGTAATTTGGGGACTTTTTCGGGATCATTTGGGGGCTCTTCCGGCATCATTTCTGGATGGTTTTCGGGATCCGTCCGAGATATCGTCGGGGTCATTTGGGGACTTTTTCGGGATCATTTGGAGGCTCTTCCGGCATCATTTCTGGATCGTTTTCGGGATCCGTCCGGGATCTCGTCGGGATCATTTGGGGGCTCTTCCGGCATCATTTCTGGATGGTTTTCGGGATCCGTCCGGGATCCCGTCGGGGTCATTTCGGGACTTTTTCGCGACTAATACGGGATAATTTGGGAACCCTTTCGGCATCATTTCTGGATGGTTTTCGGGATCCGTCCGGGATCCCGTCGGGGTCATTTCGGGACTTTTTCGCGACCAATACGGGATCATTTGGGAACCCTTTCGGCATGGTTTTCGGGATCCGTCCGGGATCCCATCAGGGTAATACCGGGACAATTAAGGAATCATTTGAGGACCTTTCCGGCATCATTTCTGGATAACTTTCGGGATCCGTCCGGGATGCCGACGAGGTCATTTCGGGAATATTTCGGGATCATTTGGGATACCTACCGGCATCATTTCTGAATGGTTTTTGGGATTCGTCCGGGATCCCGTCGAGGTCATTTCGGGACTTTTTCTCGACTAATACGGGATCATTTGCGGACCCTTTCGGCATCATTTCTGGATAGTTGTCGGGATCCGTTCGGGATCCCGTCACGGTAATTTCGGGACTATTAGGGGATCATTTAGGGACCTTTCCTGGCATCATTTCTGGATAGTTTTCGGAATCCTTTCGGGATCCCGTCACGGTCATTTCGGGACTACTTCGGGATCATTGCGTGACTTTTTCGGGGTCATTTGGGGTCCGGGGGTTTCCGGCATCATTTCTATATGGTTTTTGGGATTCGTCCGGCATCCCGTTGGGGTCATTTCGGGACTTTTACTCAACTAATACGGGATAATTTGCGGGCCCTTTCTGTATCATTTCTGGATAGTTGTCCTGAACGGATCCCGTCAGGGTCTTTTCGGAACTATTAGGGGATCATTTGAGGACCTTTCCGGCATAATTTCTGGATAGTTTTCGGGATCCTTTCGGGGTCCCATCAGGGTCATTTCGGGACTTCTTCGGGACTATATCGGGATCGTTTCTGGATGGTTTACGGGATCCGTAAAGGGCCCCTTAAGGCTAATTTCGGGACTATCAGGTGATCATTTGAGGACCTTTCCGGCATCACTTCTGGATGATTTTCGGTATCCGTTCGGGATCCCGTCGGAATCAATGCGGGACTTTGTCGGAATAATTTGGGATCCCTTCCGGCATTATTTCTGGATGGTTTTCGGGATTTGCTCGGGATCCCGTCGGGGTTATTACGGGACCTTTTCGTGGCTAATACGGGATCATTTGGGGATCCTCTAGGGGTCGTTTCGTGACTTTTTCTGTATTATTTCGGGATCATTTGGGGACCTTTCCTGCATAATTTCTTGATGGTTTGCCAGACCCATCAGGGTCGTTTCGGGACCATTTTGGGATCATTTGGGGACCCTTCCGAGATCATTTCTGGATCCGTCCGCGATGCCGTAGGAGCCATTTCGGGATTTTTTGTTACTTTTCCGGGATAGTTTTTGGACCCTTCCGGGATCATTTCTGGATCTGTGCGGGATCCCATTTGGGTCATTTCCGGACTATTTCGGGATCAATTTGGGACCCTTCCGGGTTCATTTCTGTATGGGTTTAGCGATCCGTCGTGGATCCCCTCGGAGCAATTTCGGAACTTTTTCTGGAGTATGTCGGGATAATTTAGGAACCCTTCCTGGATATTTTCTGGATGGTTTTTGAGATCCGCCCGGGAGCCCGTCATGGTAATTTCGGAACCTTTTCGGGATCATTTTGGAACACCTTCAGGGCTCATTTCTGTGTGGTTCTCTGGATACGTCTAGAATCGTGTGGTTGTCATTTCTGGTTTTTTTTGGGACTATTCCGGGAACTTTTGGAGACCCTTCCGGGGCATTTCTGGATGGTTTTCGGGATCCGTCCGCGATAGCGTGGGGTCATTTCGTAGCTTTTTCTGGATAATTTCGGGATCATTTGGGATGCTATCAGGTTATCAACTCATTTAGTTCTTTTTTTACTCAATTACAAAAATAAAATGCATTAGACAAAAAAAAAAAAAATTTTAAACAGATAACTTGATAAGTAGGCTAACGCGAAAAGCCCATATATTTAAATTTCTCCTTGCGGACGGGGCCGCGGGTAAAGGCTAGTTTTTAACTAATTAAACTATTATTATAAAGCCATATGTCAGTGTGTAAACACTTCCCTCATTAACAAACAAAAAAATTCATAACAGTAACCAAATTTTTTCCTATTGGCATACGTAGAATCTTTGTTGTTATTCAAAAGTGTTAATTAAGATTCGCTACGTTTTATTTGATTATTCAAACGCCCTTAATTAGTCAAAAACATTTCAAACGCCATAAGTCATAAATATAATCAAACTAGCCTTAAAATTTTCCATCTTCAGATCTGATGGCAAACACACTTCAAACGCCATAAGTCATAAATATAATCAAACTAGCCTAAACATTTTCCATCTTCAGATCTGATGGCACTTAGTGATTTTACGCAACAAACAACTCTTATTTTAATTAATTAAACTATTGTTATAAAGCCATATGTCAGTGTGTGAACACTTCCCTCATTAACAAACAAAAAAATTCATAACAGTAACAAATTTTTTCCTATTGACATATGAGCTTTGTTGTTATTCAAAAGAGTTAATTAAAATTCGCTACGTTTTATTTGATTATTCAAAAGCCCTTAATTAGTCAAAAACACTTCAAACGCCATAAGTCATAAGTATAATCAAACTAGCCTAAGAATTTTCCATCTTTAGATCTGATGGCATTTAGTGATTTTACGCAACAAACAACTCTTATTTTTAATTAATTATACTATTGTTATAAAGCCATATGTCAGTGTGTAAACACTTCCCTCATTAATAAACAAAAAAATTCATAACAGTAACAATTTTTTTCCTATTGACATAAGAAGCTTTGTTATTCAAAAGTGTTAACTAAAGTTCGCTACGTTTTATTTGAATATTCAAAAGCCCTTAATTAGTCAAAAACACTTCAAACGTCATAAGTCATAAATATGATCAAACTAGCCTAAACATTTTCCATCTTCAGATCTGATGGCATTTAGTGATTTTACGCAGCAAAAAACTCTTATTTTTAACTAATTAAACTATGTCATAAGTCGTAAATATGATCAAACTAGCCTAAACATTTTCCATCTTCAGATCTGATGGCATTTAGTGATTTTACGCAACAAAGAACTCTTATTTTTAACTAATTAAACTATGTCATAAAACGTAAATATGATCAAACTAGCCTAAACATTTTCCATCTTCAGATCTGATGGCATTTAGCGATTTTACGCAGCAAACAACTCTTATTTTTAACTAATTAAACTATTGTTATAAAGCCATATGTCAGTGTGTAAACACTTCCCTTATTAACAAACAAAAAAAATCATAACAGTAACAATTTTTTTCTTATTGACATAAGAAGCTTTGTTGTTATTCAAAAGAGTTAATTAAAATTCGCTACGTTTTATTTGATTATTCAAAAGCCCTTAATTAGTCAAAAACACTTCAAACGTCATAAGTCCTAAATATGATCAAACTAGCCTAAACATTTTGCATCTTCAGATCTGATGGCACTTAGTGATTTTACGCAGCAAACAACTCTTATTTTAACTAATTAAACTACTGTTATAAAGCCATATATCAGTGTGTAAACACTTCCCTCATTAACAAACAAAAAAATTCATAACAGTAACAAATTTTTTCCTATTAGCATACGTAGAATCTTTGTTGTTATTCAAAAGTGTTAATTAAAATTCGCTACGTTTTATTTGATTATTCAATCGCCCTTAATTAGTCGAAAACACTTCAAACACCATAAGTCATAAATATAATCAAACTAGCCTAAACATTTTCCATCTTCAGATCTGATGGCATTTAGCGATTTTACGCAGCAAACAACTCTTATTTTTAACTAATTAAACTATTGTTATAAAGCCATATGTCAGTGTGTAAACACTTCCCTCATTAACAAAAAAAAATTATTCAAAGCTCTTAATTAGTCAAAAAAACTTCAAACGCCATAAGTCATAAATATAATCAAACTAGCCTTAACATTTTCCATTTCATATCTGATGTCATTTAGTGATTTTACGCAGCAAACAACTATTATTTTTAACTAATTAAACTATTGTTATAAATCCATATGTCAGTGTGTAAACACCTCCCTCATTAACAAACAAAAATATTCATAACATTAACCAAATTTTTTCCTATTGGCATACGTAGAATCTTTGTTGTTATTCAAAAGTGTTAATTAAAATTCGCTACGTTTTATTTGATTATTCAAAAGCCCTTAATTAGTCAAAAACACTTCAAACGCCATAAGTCATAATATAATCAAACTAGCCTAAGAATTTTCCATCTTCATATCTAATGGCATTTAGTGATTTTACGCAGCAAACAACTCTTATTTTTAACTAATTAAACTATTGTTATAAAGCCATATGTCAGTGTGTAAACACTTCCCTCATTAACAAACAAAAAAATTCATAACAGTAACCAAATTTTTTCCTATTGTCATAAGAAGCTTTGTTGTTATTCAAAAGTGATAATTAAAATTCGCTACGTTTTATTTGATTATTCAAAAGCCCTTAATTAGTCAAAAACACTTCAAACGCCATAAGTCATAATATAATCAAACTAGCCTAAGAATTTTCCATCTTCAGATCTAATGGCATTTAGTGATTTTACGCAGAAAACAACTCTTATTTTTAACTAATTAAACTATTGTTATAAAGCCATATGTCAGTGTGTAAACACTTCCCTCATTAACAAACAAAAAAATTCATAACAGTAACCAAATTTTTTCCTATTGGCATACGTAGAATCTTTGTTGTTATTCAAAATTGTTAATTAAGATTCGCTACGTTTTATTTGATTATTCAAACGCCCTTAATTAGTCAAAAACATTTCAAACGCCATAAGTCATAAATATAATCAAACTAGCCTAAAAAATTTCCATCTTCAGATCTGATGGCATTTAGTGATTTTACGCAGCAAATAACTCTTATTTTTAACTAATTAAACTATTGTTATAAAGCTATATGTCAGTGTGTAAACACTTCCCTCATTAACAAACAAAAAAATTCATAACAGTAACCAAATTTTTTCCTATTGACATAAGAAGCTTTGTTGTTATTCAAAAGTGTTAACTAAAATTCGCTACGTTTTATTTGATTATTCAAATGCCCTTAATTAGTCAAAAACACTTCAAACGCCATAAGTCATAAATATAATCAAACTAGCCTTAAAATTTTCCATCTTCAGATCTGATGGCATTTAGTGATTTTACGCAGCAAAACTCTTATTTTTAACTAATTAAACTATTATTATAAAGCCATATGTCAGTGTGTAAACACTTCCCTCATTAACAAACAAAAAAATTCATAACAGTAACCAAATTTTTTCCTATTGGCATACGTAGAATCTTTGTTGTTATTCAAAAGTGTTAATTAAGATTCGCTACGTTTTATTTGATTATTCAAACGCCCTTAATTAGTCAAAAACACTTCAAACGCCATAAGTCATAAATATAATCAAACTAGCCTTAAAATTTTTCATCTTCAGATCTGATGGCATTTAGTGATTTTACGCAGCAAACAACTCTTATTTTTAACTAATTAAACAATTATTATAAAGCCATATGTCAGTGTGTAAACACTTCCCTCATTAACAAACAAAAAAATTCATAACAGTAACCAAATTTTTTCCTATTGACATACGTAGAATCTTTGTTGTTATTCAAAAGTGTTAATTAAAATTCGCTACGTTTTATTTGATTATTCAAAAGCCCTTAATTAGTCAAACACACTTCAAACGCCATAAGTCATAAATATAATCAAACTAGCCTAAACATTTTCCATCTTCAGATCTGATGGCACTTAGTGATTTTACGCAACAAACAACTCTTATTTTAATTAATTAAACTATTGTTATAAAGCCATATGTCAGTGTGTGAACACTTCCCTCATTAACAAACAAAAAAATTCATAACAGTAACAAATTTTTTCCTATTGACATATGAGCTTTGTTGTTATTCAAAAGAGTTAATTAAAATTCGCTACGTTTTATTTGATTATTCAAAAGCCCTTAATTAGTCAAAAACACTTCAAACGCCATAAGTCATAAATATAATCAAACTAGCCTAAGAATTTTCCATCTTTAGATCTGATGGCATTTAGTGATTTTACGCAACAAACAACTCTTATTTTTAATTAATTAAACTATTGTTATAAAGCCATATGTCAGTGTGTAAACACTTCCCTCATTAACAAACAAAAAAATTCATAACAGTAACCAAATTTTTTCCTATTGACATAAGAAGCTTTGTTGTTATTCAAAAGTGTTAACTAAAGTTCGCTAGGTTTTATTTGATTATTCAAAAGCCCTTAATTAGTCAAAAACACTTCAAACGCCATAAGTCATAAATATGATCAAACTAGCCTAAACATTTTCCATCTTTAGATCTGGTGGCATTTAGTGATTTTACGCAGCAAACAACCCTTATTTTTAACTAACTAAACTATGTCATAAGTCGTAAATATGATCAAACTAGCCTAAACATTTTCCATCTTCAGATCTGATGGCATTTAGTGATTTTACGCAACAAACAACTCTTATTTTTAATTAATTAAACTATTGTTATAAAGCCATATGTCAGTGTGTAAACACTTCCCTTATTAACAAACAAAAAAAATCATAACAGTAACAATTTTTTTCCTATTGACATAAGAAGCTTTGTTGTTATTCAAAAGAGTTAATTAAAATTCGCTACGTTTTATTTGATTATTCAAAAGCCCTTAATTAGTCAAAAACACTTCAAACGCCACAAGTCATAAATATAATCAAACTAGCCTAAGAATTTTCCATCTTCAGATCTGATGGCATTTAGTGATTTTACGCATTGTTATAAAGCCATATGTCAGTGTGTAAACACTTCCCTCATTAACAAACAAAAAAAATTCATAACAGTAACAAATTTTTTCCTTTTGGCATACGTAGAATCTTTGTTGTTATTCAAAAGTGTTAATTAAAATTCGCTACGTTTTGTTTGATTATTCAAACGCCCTTAATTAGTCAAAAACACTTCAAACGCCATAAGTCATAATATAATCAAACTAGCCTAAGAATTTTCCATCTTCAGATCTAATGGCATTTAGTGATTTTACGCAGAAAACAACTCTTATTTTTAACTAATTAAACTATTGTTATAAAGCCATATGTCAGTGTGTAAACACTTCCCTCATTAACAAACAAAAAAATTCATAACAGTAACCAAATTTTTTCCTATTGGCATACGTAGAATCTTTGTTGTTATTCAAAATTGTTAATTAAGATTCGCTACGTTTTATTTGATTATTCAAACGCCCTTAATTAGTCAAAAACATTTCAAACGCCATAAGTCATAAATATAATCAAACTAGCCTAAAAAATTTCCATCTTCAGATCTGATGGCATTTAGTGATTTTACGCAGCAAATAACTCTTATTTTTAACTAATTAAACTATTGTTATAAAGCTATATGTCAGTGTGTAAACACTTCCCTCATTAACAAACAAAAAAATTCATAACAGTAACCAAATTTTTTCCTATTGACATAAGAAGCTTTGTTGTTATTCAAAAGTGTTAACTAAAATTCGCTACGTTTTATTTGATTATTCAAATGCCCTTAATTAGTCAAAAACACTTCAAACGCCATAAGTCATAAATATAATCAAACTAGCCTTAAAATTTTCCATCTTCAGATCTGATGGCATTTAGTGATTTTACGCAGCAAAACTCTTATTTTTAACTAATTAAACTATTATTATAAAGCCATATGTCAGTGTGTAAACACTTCCCTCATTAACAAACAAAAAAATTCATAACAGTAACCAAATTTTTTCCTATTGGCATACGTAGAATCTTTGTTGTTATTCAAAAGTGTTAATTAAGATTCGCTACGTTTTATTTGATTATTCAAACGCCCTTAATTAGTCAAAAACACTTCAAACGCCATAAGTCATAAATATAATCAAACTAGCCTTAAAATTTTTCATCTTCAGATCTGATGGCATTTAGTGATTTTACGCAGCAAACAACTCTTATTTTTAACTAATTAAACAATTATTATAAAGCCATATGTCAGTGTGTAAACACTTCCCTCATTAACAAACAAAAAAATTCATAACAGTAACCAAATTTTTTCCTATTGACATACGTAGAATCTTTGTTGTTATTCAAAAGTGTTAATTAAAATTCGCTACGTTTTATTTGATTATTCAAAAGCCCTTAATTAGTCAAACACACTTCAAACGCCATAAGTCATAAATATAATCAAACTAGCCTAAACATTTTCCATCTTCAGATCTGATGGCACTTAGTGATTTTACGCAACAAACAACTCTTATTTTAATTAATTAAACTATTGTTATAAAGCCATATGTCAGTGTGTGAACACTTCCCTCATTAACAAACAAAAAAATTCATAACAGTAACAAATTTTTTCCTATTGACATATGAGCTTTGTTGTTATTCAAAAGAGTTAATTAAAATTCGCTACGTTTTATTTGATTATTCAAAAGCCCTTAATTAGTCAAAAACACTTCAAACGCCATAAGTCATAAATATAATCAAACTAGCCTAAGAATTTTCCATCTTTAGATCTGATGGCATTTAGTGATTTTACGCAACAAACAACTCTTATTTTTAATTAATTAAACTATTGTTATAAAGCCATATGTCAGTGTGTAAACACTTCCCTCATTAACAAACAAAAAAATTCATAACAGTAACCAAATTTTTTCCTATTGACATAAGAAGCTTTGTTGTTATTCAAAAGTGTTAACTAAAGTTCGCTAGGTTTTATTTGATTATTCAAAAGCCCTTAATTAGTCAAAAACACTTCAAACGCCATAAGTCATAAATATGATCAAACTAGCCTAAACATTTTCCATCTTTAGATCTGGTGGCATTTAGTGATTTTACGCAGCAAACAACCCTTATTTTTAACTAACTAAACTATGTCATAAGTCGTAAATATGATCAAACTAGCCTAAACATTTTCCATCTTCAGATCTGATGGCATTTAGTGATTTTACGCAACAAACAACTCTTATTTTTAATTAATTAAACTATTGTTATAAAGCCATATGTCAGTGTGTAAACACTTCCCTTATTAACAAACAAAAAAAATCATAACAGTAACAATTTTTTTCCTATTGACATAAGAAGCTTTGTTGTTATTCAAAAGAGTTAATTAAAATTCGCTACGTTTTATTTGATTATTCAAAAGCCCTTAATTAGTCAAAAACACTTCAAACGCCACAAGTCATAAATATAATCAAACTAGCCTAAGAATTTTCCATCTTCAGATCTGATGGCATTTAGTGATTTTACGCATTGTTATAAAGCCATATGTCAGTGTGTAAACACTTCCCTCATTAACAAACAAAAAAAATTCATAACAGTAACAAATTTTTTCCTTTTGGCATACGTAGAATCTTTGTTGTTATTCAAAAGTGTTAATTAAAATTCGCTACGTTTTGTTTGATTATTCAAACGCCCTTAATTAGTCGAAAACACTTCAAACGCCAAAAGTCATAAATATAATCAAACTAGCCTTAACATTTTCCATCTTCAGATCTGATGTCATTTAGTGATTTTACGCAGCAAACAACTATTATTTTTAACTAATTAAACTATTGTTATAAAGCCATATGTCAGTGTGTAAACACTTCCCTCATTAACAAGCAAAAATATTCATAACAGTAACCAAATTTTTTCCTATTGGCATACGTAGAATCTTTGTTGTTATTCAAAAGTGTTAATTAAAGTTCGCTACGTTTTATTTGATTATTCAAAAGCCCTTACTTAGTCAAAAACACTTCAAACGCCATAAGTCATAAATATAATGAAACTAGCCTAAACATTTTCCAACTTCAGATTTAATGGCATTTAGTGATTTTACGCAGCAAACAACTCTTATTTTTAACTAATTAAACTATTGTTATAAAGCCATATGTCAGTGTGTAAACACTTCCCTCATTAACAAACAAAAAAATTTATAACAGTAACCAAATTTTTTCCTATTGATATACGTAGAATCTTTGTTGTTATTCAAAAGTGTTAATTAAAATTCGCTACGTTTTATTTGATTATTTAAAAGCCCTTAATTGGTCAAAAACACTTCAAACGCCATAAGTCATAAATATAATCAAACTAGCCTAAAAATTTTCCATCTTCTGATCTGATGGTATTTAGTGATTTTACGCAGCAAACAACTCTTATTTTTAACTAATTAAACTATTGTTATAAAGCCATATGCCAGTGTGTAAACACTTCCCTCATTAACAAACAAAAAAATTCATAACAGTAACCAAATTTTTTCCTATTGACATACGTAGAATCTTTGTTGTTATTCAAGAGTTTTAATTAAAATTCGCTACGTTTTATTTGATTATTTAAACGCCCTTAATTGGTCAAAAACACTTCAAACGCCATAAGATAAATATAATCAAACTAGCCTTAAAATTTTCCATCTTCACATCTGATGGCATTTAGTGATTTTACGCAGCAAACAACTCTTATTTTAACTAATTAAACTATTGTTATAAAGCCAAATTGTGACGGAATTTTCCATTGACTTTGCCGGGGTTAGCCTCAGTCCGTCCAGGGTTCCTGAAAGTAGAAATTCCTACCGGTCCTTCTAAAAGAATAACCCTGTTTATTTCTTATAAAATTTTATAAAAGTATTTATTAAATAAAAATTCTATTCTACTCCTAGCTGATTCCCTTGCTTTGTAAGAGGTGACTGAGGTGATAAAGCCCTCGGCCAACCTCGTCGGTCGAATGGAGTAATAAAGCCTCCAGACGAATATACTTTTAGTACAAATGAAGTCAAAAAAACCTTCAGGTGTACCCTTGGTCGGTAGTGATAAAACCTACCGACTCGTATGCCTGTCTCCTAATCTCTGAATTTCAATGCGAATTAGTATATTAGTATATAAGGGCGACGAGTTATATACTAATTTTTGCACTCAGGCAAACGGTTATTTTATAATAACAACTTTTAACTAATGGTATTAACAATATAAAACAACTGTTATTCCGGTGAATATTGTAGCGGCGCTTATTTTGACGACTTGCTGCTGATCTCCGTTCACTTAAGTTATTATGTATGTTGTATTTGTAGCTGGATGTATTGGATTTTGAGATTGCAAAGGGTTGGTTGACCGCTGCATTTTTATGTTTTGTGGGTATCTACCTTCCTTCCAAATATTCAATGCATGTTAGGGTGATCCTATGTTTAAAATTTATGCTTGCGAAAATGTAAATATTTTGCTTGCGTGCAAAAGGGCGCAAGTCAAATTTGTCCAGAATACATGTATTTAGGGTATAATTCATAAAGGTATACATATGTATATTTCATATAAAATGTATACGTGATAAATTCAAATATAAATTTCAAGTTATTTCATAATGTATGTTGTTTACAAAAATATATAGATATGTGTATGTTGTGAGGATACAAAGCCCTCAGCTTTGGGGTCCTCACAAAATGTCAGTGTGTAAACACTTCCCTCATTAACAAACAAAAAAATTCATAACAGTAACCAAATTTTTTCCTATTGGCATACGTAGAATCTTTGTTGTTATTCAAAAGTGTTAATTAAAATTCGCTACGTTTTATTTGATTATTCAAAAGCCTTTAATTAGTCAAAAACACTTCAAACTCCATAAGTCATAAATATAATCAAACTAGCCTAAGAATTTTCCATCTTCAGATCTGATGGCATTTAGTGATTTTAAACAGCAAACAACTCTTATTTTTAACTAATTAAACTATAGTTATAAAGCCATATGTCAGTGTGTAAACACTTCCCTCATTAACAAACAAAAAAATTCATAACAGTAACCAAATTTTTTCCTATTGACATACGTAGAATCTTTGTTGTTATTCAAAAGTGTTCATTAAAATTCGCTACGTTTTATTTGATTATTCAAAAGCCCTTAATTAGTCAAAAACACTTCAAAACGCCATAAGTCATAAATATAATCAAACTAGACTTAAAATTTTCAATCTTCAGATCTGATGGAATTTAGTGATTTTACGCAGCAAACAACACTATTTTTAACTAATTAAACTATTGTTATAAAGCCATAAAATCAGTGTGTAAACACTTCCCTCATTAACAAAAAAAAAAAATTCATAACAGTAACAAAATTTTTTCCTATTGTCATAAGAAGCTTTGTTGTTATTCAAAAGTGTTAATTAAAATTCGCTACGATTTATTTGATTATTTAAAAGCCCTTAATTGGTCAAAAACACTTCCAACGCCATAAGTCATAAATATAATCAAACTAGCCAAAAAATTTTCCATCTTCAGATCTTATGGTAATTAGTGATTTTACGCAGCAAACGACTCTTATTTTTAACTAAATAAACTATTGTTATAAAGCCATATGTCAGTGTATAAACACTTTCTTCATTAACAAACAAAAAAATTCATAACAGTAAACAAGATATACTTCCTATTGCTTTACGTAGAATCTTTGTTGTTATTCAAAAGTGTTCATTAAAATTCGCTACGTTTTATTTGATTATTCAAAAGCCCTTAATTAGTCAAAAACACTTCAAAACGCCATAAGTCATAAATATAATCAAACTAGACTTAAAATTTTCCATCTTCAGATCTGATGGCATTTAGTGATTTTACGCAGCAAACAACTATTATTTTTAACTAATTAAACTATTGTTATAAAGCCATATGTCAGTGTGTAAACACTTTCCTCATTAACAAACAAAAAATTCATAACAGTAACCAAGATTTTTCCTATTCACATAAGAAGCTTTGTTGTTATTCAAAAGTGTTAATTAAAATTCGCTATGTTTTATTTGATTATTCAAAAGCCCTTAATTAGTCAAAAACACTTCAAACGCCATATGTCATAAATATAATCAAACTAGCCTAAGAATTTTCCATCTTCAGATCTGATGGCATTTAGTGATTTTACGCAGCAAACAACACTATTTTTAACTAATTAAACTATTGTTATAAAGCCATATGTCAGTGTGTAAACACTTCCCTCATTAACAAAAAAAAAAATTCATAACAGTAACCAAATTTTTTCCTATTGTCATAAGAAGCTTTGTTGTTATTCAAAAGTGTTAATTTAACGATGTTTAAACTTTTTCCAAATTTTTTAATAAAATTGGCTACGCTTTATTTGATTATTCAAAAGCCCTTAATTAGTCAAAGACACTTGAAACGCCATAAGTCATAAATATAATCAAAATAGCCTAAACATTTTCCATCTTCAGATCTGATGGCATTTAGTGATTTTACGCAGCAAACAACTCTTATTTTTAACTAATTAAACAATTGTTATAAAGCCACATGTCAGTGTGTAAACACTTCCTTCATTAACAAACAAAAAAAAATGCATAACAGTAAACAAGATATACTTCCTATTGCCTTACGTAGAATCTAATTGTTATTCAAAAGTGTTAATTTAACGTTGTTTAAACTTTTCCCAAATTTTTTAATAAAATTCGCTACGCTTTATTTGATTATTCAAAAGCCCTTAATTAGTCAAAAACACTTGAAACGCCATAAGTCATCAATATAATCAAACTAGCCTAAAAATTTTCCATCTTCAGATCTGATGGCATTTAGTGATTTTACGCAGCAAACAACTCTTATTTTTAACTAATTAGACTATTGTTATAAAGCCATATGTCAGTGTGTAAACACTTCCCCCATTAATAAACAAAAAAATTCATAACAGTAACCAAATTTTTTCCTATTGACATAAGAAGCTTTGTTGTTATTCAAAAGTGTTAATTAAAATTCGCTACGTTTTATTTGATTATTCAAAAGCCCTTAATTAGTCAAAAACACTTCAAACGCCATAAGTCATAAATATAATCAAACTAGCCTTAACATTTTCCATCTTCAGATCTGATGTCATTTAGTGATTTTGCGCAGCAAACAACTATTATTTTTAACTAATTAAACTATTGTTATAAAGCCATATGTCCGTGTGTAAAGACTTCCCTCATTAACAAACAAAAATATTCATAACAGTAACCAAAATTTTTCCTATTGGCATACGTAGAATCTTTGTTGTTATTCAAAAGTGTTAATTAAAATTCGCTACGTTTTATTTGATTATTCAAAAGCCCTTAATTAGTCAAAAACACTTCAAACGCCATAAGTCATAAATATAATCAAACTAGCCTTAACATTTTCCATCTTCAGATCTGATGTCATTTAGTGATTTTGCGCAGCAAACATCTATTATTTTTAACTAATTAAACTATTGTTATAAAGCCATATGTCGGTGTGTAAACACTTCCCTCATTAACCCTTTCGCCCCTACTGGGACAATACGTCCCAGCAAACTTCAAATATGTGTATAACTTTTAATTTTTATCCAACTACGCATTGAAATGTGCCCAATAAAACATTGAAGCCTTTTTTGATGATCAGTAACCGCATTCCGTCATTATTTACATCAAATTTCCCGTTACGCAATATTTTGCACAGACATGTCGCGAAATTTCATCAATAACGCGTTGTATTTCAGTGTAGAACGTCTATCTGGTACCGTTTTTATTAGTAATATACCGGTTGCTGTAAAATTTAGGTGTGAATAAATATTATTCCTTCGAAATTGGAAAGAAATTATAATGAAAAAGGTAAGTTTTTTATATTTATAACTGCATTGGGACATATGATCCCAATAATGCGTTTGTTTGGGATAATAATATCCCAATATTTGTTTATACCTTTAGATGTGTACAAATTTTTGGCCCTTTTGGTATTATTGGGACTTATTCGTCCCACCTATAAATGTTAATAAATGTTATTGGGATTATATATACTGCCAGCCCTGACCCACATTATCAACCACTGCATCACAACCTCGTGCTTTCCTGATGCCTGGAAGATCGCGTCTGTCCTTACTGTAGCTAAAAATAAGTCCGCCTGCCGTTTAAGTGATTTTCGTCCCATAAGCATCCTTCCTGCGTTGTCGAAGACCTTTCAGAGCTTGTTATCAGAACAGATCCATGCTTATATTGACGAGTTCAATCTACTTTCCCCATTCCAGTCTGGATTTAGAGCAAAGCATAGCTGTTCAACTGCAATAATCAAAATCTTGGATGATATTCGGGCGCCCTATGATAGTAACAAGATAACTATGTTGTGTCTGCTCGACTTTTCCAAAGCGTTTGATTCTGTTAACCACACGTTTTTGTGCATAAAGCTAAAGTCTTATTTTGGTTTTGGAGACTCTGCCTTAGGTCTCATGAGGAGTTACTTGGGTAGTAGAGCGCAACGAGTGAAGGTGGGATCGCAAGTATCTAGTCTTAAGATGTTATCAAATGGTGTCCCCCAAGGTTCTATAGTTGGACCGTTATTATTTAGCCTATTTATTAATGACATATTTACCACCTGCAGGTATGCTCAAATGCATGCTTATGCAGATGATATTCAACTTTATATGTCTGGAACACATATGCAAGTTTCTGAACTTTGTTGTATTGTAGATCATATTAACGCTGTTATCAGTAAAGTTTACTACACTCTACGTAATCTACGAATGTCTGCCCCCTTCACCCCACTTGGAATTAGGAAGCGGCACATAAGATTGATGTCGCCTTTAATTATATCACGCGGTATGTCTTCGGGTTGGCTAGGTATGCTCATATATCAGCGTGGCGAACGAGTCTCTTGGGTTGTGAAATATCTGAGTATCTTAAGGCAAGGAACTGTATATTTTTGTGTTGCGTGATTGCTGATAAAATGCCTACTTATTTATATAACAAGCTAACATTCTCTAGATCTGCTCGCATAAATGACTTGATCTTGCCCAGCTACAATTATCTAAACTCTACAAGACTTTTCTTTGTCAATGCTATCCGCATTTGGAACTCTATCCCCAACTCGGTTCGCAATAGCTTAAGTAGAAGCAACCTTAAGTATGTTATATTTTCTTTCTTTGGTAAAGTTTATACAAATTATAATCTGAGTTTAGCTACTTATTTATCTCGTCAATCATTGTTGCTAAATGTCCTTGTCACAATTCTTGTGAAACTTATATATTATCACTTTTATTACTTTATGGAATAATATATACATTTTTAAGTTTTAAGTTTTAAAAATTATACTCATTATTATGTAACCATTGTTGCACTTTAAAAGATCATACAAGATCCTATTGTGCTAATACTGTCGATAAATAAATGAAATGAAATATATCCCAGGATAACGGTAAGGATTCAGGTATGCCAAACATCTTATATTTTAGTCATATTACAGGATTAGCTGTCGTAATGATGAAAACACCGTCTGATTTCGAAAAAACTCAGGGGTGAAAGGGTTTACAAACAAAAAAATTCATAACAGTAACCAAATTTTTTCCTATTGACATACGTAGAGTCTTTGTTGTTATTCAAAAGTGTTAATTAAAATTCGCTACGTTTTATTTGATTATTCAAACGCCTTTAATTAGTCAAAAAAACTTCAAACGCCATAAGTCATAAATATAATCAAACTAGCCTAAATATTTTCCATCTTCAGATCTGATGGCATTTAGTGATTTTACGCAGCAAACAACTATTATTTTTAACTAATTAAACTATTGTTATAAAGCCATATGTCAGTGTGTAAACACTTCCCTCATTAACCAACAAAAAAATTCATAACAGTAACAAAATTTTTTCCTATTGTCATAAGAAGCTTTGCTGTTATTCAAAAGTGTTAATTAAAATTTGCTACATTTTATTTGATTATTTAAACGCCCTTAATTAGTCAAAAACACTTCAAACGCCATAAGTCATAAATATAACCAAACTAGCCTAAAAATTTTCCATCTTCACATCTGATGGAATTAGTGATTTTACGCCGCAAACAACTCTTATTTTAACTAATTAAACTATTGTTATAAAGCCAAATGTCAGTGTGTAAACACTTCCCTCATTAACAAACAAAAAACCTCATAACAGAAACCAAATTTTTTCCTATTGGCATACGTAGAATCTTTGTTGTTATTCAAAAGTGTTAATTAAAATTCGCTACGTTTTATTTGATTATTCAAACGCCCTTAATTATTAAAAAACACTTCAAACGCCATAAGTCATAAATATAATCAAACTAGCCTAAAAATTTTCCATCTTCAGATCTGATGGCACGTAGTGATTTTACACAACAAACAACTCTTATTTTTAATTAATTAAACTATTGTAATAAAGCCATATGTCAGTGTTTAAACACTTTCTCATTAACAAGCAAAAAAAATTCATAACACTAACCAAATTTTTTCCTATTGACATACGTAGAATCTTTGTTGTTATTCAAAAGTGGTAATTAAAATTTGTAACGTTTTATTTGATTATTCAAAAGCCCTTATTTAGTCAAAAACATTTCAAACGCCATAAGTCATAAATATAATCAAACTAGCCTAAAAATTTTCCATCTTCAGATCTGATGGCATTTAGTGATTTTACGCAGCAAACAACTCTTATTTTTAACTAATTAAACTATTGTTACAAAGCCATATGTCAGTGTGTAAACACTTTCCTCATTAACAAACAAAAAAAAATTCATAACAGTAACCAAATTTTTTCCTATTGACATACGTAGAATCTTTGTTATTATTCAAAAGTGTTAATTAAAATTCGCTACGTTTTATTTGATTATTCAAAAGCCCTTAATTAGTCAAAAACACTTGAAACACCATAAGTCATAAATATAATCAAACTAGCCTAAAATTTTCCATCTTCAGATCTGATGGCATTTAGTGATTTTTCGCAGCAAACAACTCTTATTTTTAACTAAATAAACTATTGTTATAAAGCCATTTGTCAGTGTGTAAACACTTTCTTCATTAACAAACAAAAAAATTCATAACAGTAAACAAGATATACTTCCTATTGACTTACGTAGAATCTTTGTAGTTATTCAAAAGTGTTAATTTAACGTTGTTTAAACTTTTCCCAATTTTTTTAATAAAGTTCGCTACGCTTTATTTGATTATTCAAAAGCCCTTTATTAGTCAAAAACATTTCAAACGCCATAAGTCATAAATATAATCAAACTAGCCTAAAAATTTTCCATCTTCAGATCTTATGGTATTTAGTGATTTTACGCAGCAAACAACTCTTATTTTTAACTAAATAAACTACTGTTATAAAGCCATATGTCAGTGTGTAAACACTTTCTTAATTAACAAACAAAAAAAAAGTCATAACAGTAAACAAGATATAGTTCCTATTGACTTACGTAGAATCTTTGTTGTTATTCAAAAGTGTTAATTTAACGTTGTTAAACTTTTTCCAATTTTTTTTTTTAATAAAATTCGCTACGCTTTATTTGATTATTCAAAAGCCGTTAATTAGTCAAAAACACTTGAAACACCATAAGTCATAAATATAATGAAACTAGCCTAAAATTTTCCATCTTCAGATCTGATGGCATTTAGTGATTTTATGCAGCAAACAACTCTTATTTTTAACTAAATAAACTATTGTTATAACGCCATTTGTCAGTGTGTAAACACTTTCTTCATTAACAAACAAAAAAATTCATAACAGTAACCAAGATATACTTCCTACTGACTTACGTAGAATCTTTGTAGTTATTCAAAAGTGTTAATTTAACGTTGTTTAAACTCTTCCCAATTTTTTAATAAAGTTCGCTACGCTTTATTTGATTATTCAAAAGCCCTTTATTAGTCAAAAACATTTCAAACGCCATAAGTCATAAATATAATCAAACTAACCTAAGAATTTCCCATCTTCAGATCTGATGGCATTTAGTGATTTTACACAGCAAACAACTCTTATTTTTAACTAATTAAACTATTGCCATATGTCAGTGTGTAAACACTTCCCTCATTAACAAACAAAAAAATTCATAACAGTAACCAAATTTTTTCCTATTGACATACGTAGAATCTTTGTTGTTATTCATAAGTTTTAATTAAAATTCGCTACGTTTTATTTGATTATTCAAAAGCCCCTAATTAGTCAAAAACACTTCAAACGCCATAAGTCATTAATATAATCAAACTAACCTAAATATTTTCCATCTTTAGATCTGATGGCATTTAGTGATTTTACGCAGCAAACAACCCTTATTTTTAACTAATTAAACTATTGTTATAAAACCATATGTCAGTGTGTAAACACTTCCTTCATTAACAAACAAAAAAATTCATAACAGTAACCAAATTTTTTCCTATTGTCATAAGAAGCTTTGTTGTTATCCAAAAGTGTTAATTAAAATTCGGTACGTTTTATTTGATTATTTAAAAGCCCTTAATTGGTCAAAAACACTTCAAACGCCATAAGTCATAAATATAATCAAACTAGCCTAAAAATTTTCCATCTTCAAATCTTATGGTAATTAGTGATTTTACGCAGCAAAGGACTCTTATTTTTAACTAAATAAACTATTGTTATAAAGCCATATGTCAGTGTGTAAACACTTTCTTCATTAACAAACAAAAAAATTCATAACAATAAACAAGATATACTTCCAATTGCTTTACGTAGAATCTTTGTTGTTATTCAAAAGTGTTAATTTAACGATGTTTAAACTTTTCCCAATTTTTTTAATAAAATTCGCTACGCTTTATTTGATTATTCAAAAGCCCTTTATTAGTCAAAAACATTTCAAACGCCATAAGTCATAAATATAATCAAACTAACCTAAGAATTTCCCATCTTCAGGTCTGATGGCATTTAATGATTTTACGCAGCAAACAACTCTTATTTTTAACTAAATAAACTATTGTTATAAAGCCATATGTCATTGTGTAAACACTTTCTTCATTAACAAACAAAAATTTCATAACAGTAAACAAGATATACTTCCTATTGCCTTACGTAGAATCTTTGTTGTTATTCAAAAGTGTTAATTTAACATTGTTTAAACTTTTCCCAAATTTTTTAATAAAATTCGCTACGCTTTATTTGATTATTCAGAAGCCCTTAATTAGTCAAAAACACTTGAAACGTCATAAGTCAAAAATATAATCAAACTAGCCTAAACATTTTCTATCTTCAGATCTGATGGCATTTAGTGATTTTACGCAGCAAACAACTCTTATTTTTAACTAAATAAACTATTGTTATAAAACCATATGTCAGTGTGTAAACACTTTCTTCATTAACTAACAAAAAAAAACATAACAGTAAACAAGATATACTTCCTATTGCCTTACGTAGAATCTTTGTAGTTATTCAAAAGCGTTAATTTAACGTTGTTTAAACTTTTCCCAATTTTCTAATAAAGTTCGCTACGCTTTATTTGATTATTCAAAAGCCCTTTATTAGTCAAAAACATTTCAAACGCCATAAGTCATAAATATAATCAAACTAGCCTAAAAATGTTCCATCTTCAGATCCTATGGTATTTAGTGATTTTACGCAGCAACCAACTCTTATATTTAACTAATTAAACTATTGTAATAAAGCCATATGTCAGTGTTTAAACACTTTCTCATTAACAAACAAAAAAAAATTGATAACAGTAACCAAATTTTTTCCTATTGACATACGTAGAATCTTTGTTGTTATTCAAAAGTGTTAATTAAAATTCGCTAAGTTTTATTTGACTATTCAAAATCCCTTAATTAGTCAAAAACACTTCAAAACGCCATAAGTCATAAATATAATCAAACTAGCCTTAAAATGTTCCATCTTCAGATCTGATGGCATTTAGTGATTTTACGCAGCAAACAACTGTTATTTTTAACTAATTAAACTATTGTTATAAAGCCATATGTCAGTGTGTAAACACTTCCCTCATTAACAAACAAAAAAATGCATAACAGTAACCAAATTTTTTCCTATTGACATACGTAGAATCTTTGTTGTTATTCAAAAGTGTTAATTAAAATTCGCTACGTTTTATTTGACTATTCAAAAGCCCTTAATTAGTCAAAAACACTTCAAAACGCCATAAGTCATAAATATAATCAAACTAGCCTTAAAATGTTCCATCTTCAGATCTGATGGCATTTAGTGATTTTACGCAGCAAACAACTGTTATTTTTAACTAATTAAACTATTGTTATAAAGCCATATGTCAGTGTGGAAACACTTCCCTCATTAACAAACAAAAAATTCATAACAGTAACCAAATTTTTTCCTATTGACATACGTAGAATCTTTGTTGTTATTCAAAAGTTTTAATTAAAATTCGCTGCGTTTTATTTGATTATTCAAAAGCCCTTAATTCGTCAAAAACACTTCAAACGCCATAAATCATAAATATAATCAAACTAACCTAAGAATTTTCCATCTTCAGATCTGATGGCATTTAGTGATTTTACACAGCAAACAACTCTTATTTTTAACTAATTAAACTATTGCCATATGTCAGTGTGTAAACACTTCCCTCATTAACAAACAAAAAAATTCATAACAGTAACCAAATTTTTTCCTATTGACATACGTAGAATCTTTGTTGTTATTCAAAAGTTTTAATTAAAATTCGCTACGTTTTATTTGATTATTCAAAAGCCCTTAATTCGTCAAAAACACTTCAAACGCCATAAATCATAAATATAATCAAACTAACCTAAGAATTTTCCATCTTCAGATCTGATGGCATTTAGTGATTTTACACAGCAAACAACTCTTATTTTTAACTAATTAAACTATTGCCATATGTCAGTGTGTAAACACTTCCCTCATTAACAAACAAAAAAATTCATAACAGTAACCAAATTTTTTCCTATTGACATACGTAGAATCTTTGTTGTTATTCAAAAGTTTTAATTAAAATTCGCTGCGTTTTATTTGATTATTCAAAAGCCCTTAATTCGTCAAAAACACTTCAAACGCCATAAATCATAAATATAATCAAACTAACCTAAGAATTTCCCATCTTCAGATCTGATGGCATTTAGTGATTTTACACAGCAAACAACTCTTATTTTTAACTAATTAAACTATTGCCATATGTCAGTGTGTAAACACTTCCCTCATTAACAAACAAAAAAATTCATAACAGTAACCAAATTTTTTCCTATTGACATACGTAGAATCTTTGTTGTTATTCAAAAGTTTTAATTAAAATTCGCTACGTTTTATTTGATTATTCAAAAGCCCTTAATTAGTCAAAAACACTTCAAACGCCATAAGTCATTAATATAATCAAACTAACCTAAATATTTTCCATCTTCAGATCTGATGGCATTTAGTGATTTTACGCAGCAAACAACTCTTATTTTTAACTAATTAAACTTTTGTTATAAAACCATATGTCAGTGTGTAAACACTTCCCTCATTAACAAACAAAAAAATTCATAACAGTAACCAAATTTTTTCCTATTGACATACGTAGAATCTTTGTTGTTATTCAAAAGTTTTAATTAATCAAAAGCCCTTAATTAGTCAAAAACACTTCAAACGCCATAAGTCATTAATATAATCAAGCTAGCCGAAATATTTTCCATCTTCAGATCTGATGGCATTTAGTGATTTTACGCAGCAAACAACCCTTATTTTTAACTAATTAAACTATTGTTATAAAACCATATGTCAGTGTGTAAACACTTCCTTCATTAACAAACAAAAAAATTCATAACAGTAACCAAATTTTTTCCTATTGTCATAAGAAGCTTTGTTGTTATCCAAAAGTGTTAATTAAAATTCGGTACGTTTTATTTGATTATTTAAAAGCCCTTAATTGGTCAAAAACACTTCAAACGCCATAAGTCATAAATATAATCAAACTAGCCTAAAAATTTTCCATCTTCAAATCTTATGGTAATTAGTGATTTTACGCAGCAAAGGACTCTTATTTTTAACTAAATAAACTATTGTTATAAAGCCATATGTCAGTGTGTAAACACTTTCTTCATTAACAAACAAAAAAATTCATAACAATAAACAAGATATACTTACAATTGCTTTACGTAGAATCTTTGTTGTTATTCAAAAGTGTTAATTTAACGATGTTTAAACTTTTCCCAAATTTTTTAATAAAATTCGCTACGCTTTATTTGATTATTCAGAAGCCCTTAATTAGTCAAAAACACTTGAAACGCCATAAGTCATTAATATAATCAAGCTAGCCTAAATATTTTCCATCTTCAGATCTGATGGCATTTAGTGATTTTACGCAGCAAACAACTCTTATTTTTAACTAAATAAACTATTGTTATAAAACCATATGTCAGTGTGTAAACACTTTCTTCATTAACTAACAAAAAAAAAAACATAACAGTAAACAAGATATACTTCCTATTGCCTTACGTAGAATCTTTATTGTTATTCAAAGATGTTAATTTAACGTTGTTTAAACTTTTCCCAAATTTTTTAATAAAATTCGTGACGCTGTATTTGATTATTCAAAAGCCCTTAATTAGTCAAAAACACTTGGCGTTTCCAAGTATAATGTTAAGGACTTGGCAGAATTTAAAAACAAAGTGGGGGGCACGTACATATATGATGATGAATGCTTGGTGTCCTTCGACGTAGTCTCCCTGTTCCCAAGCATTCCAGTTGATGTGGCCTTGGAAATCATTTCTTCAAAGTGGGATGAAATAAAAGAGAACACAACGTTAACAACGGAACTTTTTTTAACGATTGTCAAATTTTGTATAAAGGAGAATAGATATTTCAAATACAATGAAAAGATATATGAACAACGGACAGGAATGCCCATGGGTTCCCCAGCCTCCCCGGTCATAGCAGACATCGTCATGGAAGAGCTGCTAACAAGATTTGAGATAGAAGCCAAATGTAAACCACGCCTACTAACTAAATATGTAGATGATTTATTTGCGATTGTCAAAACGGATGAAGTAGAGAATATGCTGAAGGAACTCAACAGCTACAACAAGAACATCAGATTTACAGTGGAGGTCGAAAAATACGGTCAACTACCATACCTTGCCACGCTAATAAACACGCACAACAATAAAATATATTTTGACTGGTACAAAAAACCCACAGCTTCGGGAAGATTAATCAACTACAACTCACACCATGAAAGGAAAACAATTTTAAATACAGCCAAAAACTTCATCAGTGGGTACTCACTATTAGCGACAGAATATACCACGGAAAGAATATTGCGATTATAAAGAAAACTCTAGAAGAAAATGAATTCCCCAGTAATCTCATCAACAAACTCATACGAAATTTCAAAATTAGAACCTCTAATGATGAGGTAACACGTGAAACGAAAAGTAAAATATACAAGTCTATAGTATATGTTCCAGGAATATCGGAGAGAATAAAGACAATGCAATTATATGATAAAGAGAAAATTATACTAGCGTTCACATATAACAACACGTTACGACAGGTTTACAGCAATACTAAGGACAGAATCTCGAAAGATGAGAAATCCAACATCATTTATAAAATTCCATGCAACGGTGACGGGTCCCACTTATGCGATAAGGTATGTGTGGGGACAACCAAATTAAAGCTAAAGACAAGGATTTCCGGTCATAAGACCAATATAAAGCTTAGAAACAATGCTTCGGACAATAAGACGGCCTTGACAGCGCATTGTAAGGATACTGGTCACTATCCTGACTTCAAACATGTTTCTATTTTGGATATTGAGAAACATTATAATAAGCGTTTTACTTTGGAAATGCTCCATATTATGAGCACACCTAATGATAAGAGAATGAATTTTAAAAGCGACACCGACCAATGTGCATATGCATATCGACATCTATTGCTGAAACAACAACAAAATGCAGTGCAAGCTTCACGGTGCTCAGCAAATTCAAACAGCGTCCAGCCAACATCACGCTAAAAATCTATCCAATGACAACAACTAAACACCATAGTTATGGCTCATGCATTTTTTTCTATCTTATTGTTGTTGTTGTTGTTGTAGCAATGCTCGCCCCACCTAATAGCCGCGACCGATCACAAATTGTCATCAATATCCTCTAACGGGAGTCCAAGGAAACTTGCCGTTTCAACAGGGGTGGACCATAAGGAAAGGGGTGTTAGAGGCGTTGGTTCCACATTACAATTAAAGAGATGGTTGGTGTCATGTGGGGACACATTGCAAGCGGGGCATACATTTTGTATGTCGGGGTTGATTCTGGATAGGTAAGAGTTTAACCTGTTACAGTATCCAGAACGAAGTTGAGCAAGAGTGACACGCGTTTCCCTGGGGAGTATGCGTTCCTCTTCCGCGAGTTCTGGATATTTTTCTTCAAGTACTGGATTCACCGGGAAATTCCCGACATAAATGTCCGACGCCTGTCTATGGAGTTCAGCAAGGACCTGCTTGTGTTTTTTCGCTTCATACGGCTGGGTTCTCAGGTGCCGTATTTCCTCAAAATGCTTACGGAGATGACTCCTTAGGCCCCTAGGCGGTGCTGGTTCGTCAATCAGATGTCTGTTGGGATGCCCAGGTTTCTGGGTATTCAACAGAAACTGTTTGGTCAGCATCTCATTTCTCTCCCTGATGGGGAGTATTCTCGCCTCATTATGCAGATGGTGTTCTGGGGACATAAGAAGACAGCCCGTGGCGATTCTGAGAGCAGTATTTTGGCAGGCCTGTAGTTTCTTCCAGTGGGTGGTTTTTAGGTTTGGCGACCATATGGGTGACGCGTAGCACGTAATCGGCTGGCTAATTGCTTTGTATGTGGTCCAGAGCGTTTCTTTATCTTTTCCCCAGGTACTGCCAGCAAGGGATTTGAGGATTTTATTACGGCTCTGAATTCTTGGAACAATTGCGGTTGCGTGCGCACCAAAATGTAGATCCTGATCAAACGTCACACCCAAGATTTTGGGGTGTAGGACAGTCGGTAGCGTAGTGCCATCGACGTGGATGTTCAATATGGTCGACATTTGGGGCGTCCATGTTGTAAATAAGGTCGCGGAAGATTTAGTCGGTGACCATGCCAGGTTTCGCGAGGCGAAAAAACTGGAGAGATCAGGGAGATAGCCGTTTATTTTATTGCATAGCTCATCGATCTCTGGGCCTGGGCCTGTGGCCATTATTGTGCATTCATCGGCGTAGGAAACGATTGTGACTCCTTCCGGTGGTGAAGGTAGCTTAGATATGTAGAAATTAAACAAAAGCGGGGATAGGACACCACCCTGTGGCACCCCTTGTTTAATTCTCCTTTGTTTTGATGTTTCGTTTCTGAATTGCACCGATGCCTGCCGACCACCCAGATAATTTGCGGTACACCTTTTAAGACATGGGGGAAGGGTAGACCCTTCCAGGTCTTGCAGTAACGAGCCATGGTTGACCGTATCAAAAGCTTTTGATAGGTCTAGCACTACGAGTACTGTTCTATGGTGTGGGTATTGATTCAAACCGCAATTTATCTGGGTGCTAATGACATTTAGCGCGTAGGTAGTGCTATGGAGTTTTCTGAAGCCATGCTGATGAGGGGCTAGCTGCAAATGAGCTTGGAAATAAGGGAGCAAAATGGCTTCAAGCGTCTTTGCCACTGGCGATAGGAGAGATATCGGACAATATGACTCACCTACGTTAGCTGGTTTCCCAGGCTTTAGTAGCGGGACCACCTTGGCCATTTTCCATTTCTCGGGTATGAAAAAGGTGGAAAGAGACACGTTGAAGACATGCGCTAAATATTTGAAACCCTCTTTCCCTAGGTTTTTAAGCATCGGCATGGCTATGCCGTCTGGGCCCACTGCTTTGGATGGTTTAGCGCGACCAATGGCGTCCTCAACCTCTCTAGCGGTGGTGGTAATTGGTGACGCGCTGAATTTGTGTTTATGTGCGTGTCTATTGGCTCTCCGTCTATCTTTGTCGACCGTAGGATGCATTATATATTGTCGGCAGAAAGCGCTCGCGCATTTTTCGCATCCGACAGCAACTTATCGCCAAAGGCGATGGAAACTTTGTCTTTGTACTTAGTCGGATTCGATAGGAACTTTACGGTGGACCAAAGTTTACCTACACCGGTAGAGAGGTTACAACCTCTTAGGTGCTCTTCCCATTTCGCCCGCTTGTGTTCGTCCACAAGCAATCTGATGCGTTGGTTTATATCCCTTATTTGGGGGTCGCCTGGATCAAGCTGTCTTATAAGGTCGCGTTCCCTCGCTAAACTCGCGGCCTCCGCCGGGAAGTGGGGCCGGATTTCGGGAATTCTCCCGGCGGGAATGAAATGTGCCGAGGCGGATTCAATGACCTTACGAAAGGCACGCTCCCTTTGGCGGGCATCAGTCGGGATAGGGAGGGCAGCAAAGCTGCTGTCTGTTGCAGATTTATATTCTTCCCACTTTCCTTTTTTGAAGTTTATGAAAGTGCGTTTTTCGGTGACGATGAAGTCGGCGGTACGCTCGAACGAAATAAGTATGGGCAGGTGGTCGGATGCCAATGTTACCATCGGCTGCCAGTTGACGCAGTTTACGAGTTCTGCGCTCACGATTGAGATATCTGGCGAGCTATGACAGCTTCCTACCATACGTGTGGGGGCGTCTCCGTTTATTGTGCAGAACGTCGTTTCGTCTATTTGATCCGCCAACATCTCACCCCTACTGTCCGCCCGCAAGTTTCAATGCCATAGGTCGTGATGGGCATTGAAATCGCCTAAGATAATGCGATTGTTGCCAGTGAGTAAGGCCTCGATATTAGGGTGGTATCCACTGGGGCAACAGGTGACAGGAGGGATGTAGATGTTGATGATTTCTAGATTTGCATCGCCTGACCGGACAGATAGGCCTTGACGTTCTAAGACATTGTCCCTGCGGTCGATGCCAGGATCAAATATATAATATTGCACAGAGTGGTGTATAATAAACGCGAGGCCGCCTCCATTTCCGCTCTCGCGGTCTTTCCTGTGGACATTATTACCAGAGCAGGTCTGCAATGCAGATCTTGCTGTGAGTTTAGTCTCTTGAATCGCAGCAATGCGGATGTTGTGCCGCTTCATGAAATCGACTATCTCCGTAATCTTCCCAGTTAGTCCATTACAGTTTAACTGCAGAATTCTGAAGTGCATGAGGGGTGACGCCGCCACTCTAGGGGTAAGTGTCGGGTGACTACGCCTAGGTTGTGGAAGGCCTGGACGCAATTGCTGTTGTGGCCTTGTGACTGGGCGCCCTTGGGCAAGCATTGGGAAACCTGGATGATTTGGGTTTGTGACCTGGCAACATGGCGCGATGAAACCCGTGGAGGGGTTGCCGTCGCGGAGACCAGAACATCTAGGAAAGTGGCACCACCCAAGGCAGGAGCTGCATTGAGCGGATGTCGCAAACCTATATATTCTGTGCTGGCAGACGGTGCAAACGGAGGCAGGGACTAAGAGTCTGTTTCCCTGACCTGCACGATTGCTGCCAGAAAAGAGGGGGGGGGGGGGAGAAGAAGACGGGGGCAGGGGCTGATGCTCAGCATTGCTACCAGCTCTACTACGAAGGTAGTAGTTATGAGTGGTATCAGCTGTTTGAGTTGTTGGCGCCGTGGGGCGCGAGCAGCAGCGGGTACTTGTTGTGGCTTGCTGAGCAGCGAAGCTGCTGGAAGGTACTGGGGATACGCTTAGGCGTAGACTACGGAACGCCCTTGGGCGTGAGCAGCAAGGAGCCACAAAAGATTTATAAAAGTTACGTGGACGTCGGATTTTGGGATCAAGCCCAGAACAGCCTGTCCGATGCAACCATCCCTTGCACGAGACACACTGAACAGAGTATGACCGTCTTAAAAAGATTCTTTTCTGGCAAATGCAGCAAAACCATTTCTCAGGACCGGGGTCAGGAGACGGACCCGGATTGGGTTCAATACCTTCCCGGAGTAAGAGGATATGTAGCAGTCCTGCTGCAAGGAGCTGCTGGGAGGATGACAATTTGTGGGAGGGACGAAACAAATTAAATGGGGTCACACTGAAATGACAGTCCTTGGTCGGGAAAAATCCCGAGTCGCTCCGGTACATAGAACCGACTGCCTTGGGAAGCGTCTATCTTATTGTTCTTTGTCCTATGTATTATTGTTATTATGTATTATTGTTATGTATTATTGTTATTGCAAAAATTTGTTTACACTTGCGGTATTTTCTATTGTTTACTTTCGTTCTTATGCTTTTTTATACTTAATTTTTGAACATCTAATCACTCGATCAAACATAGTCATATGTGTAAGTTCCTTTATTATATACCTATATGCAAAATAGAATATTATTCTAATAGTCCTTTTTTCTATTTGTGTTTGACAGTCATGAAGATGATTTCAGACTGAAATCGAAATATCGACGAAGTAAAACTAAAACACAACTTTAAATATGGTGTTTTATTTAACTAAGGCCTATCAGCTCATTAAATTTTTTACAATAAATAAACTATTGTTATAAAGCCATATGCCAGTGTGAAAACACTTTCTTCATTAACAAACAAAAAAAATTCATAACAGTAAACAAGATATACTTCCTATTGCCTTACGTAGAATCTTTGTTGTTATTCAAAAGTGTTAATTTAACGTTGTTTAAACTTTTCCCAAATTTTTTAATAAAATTCGCTACGCTTCATTTGATTATTCAACAGCCCTTAATTAGTCAAAAACACTTGAAACGCCATAAGTCATAAATATAATCAAAATAGCCTAAACATTTTCCATCTTCAGATCTGATGGCATTTAGTGATTTTACGCAGCAAACAACTCTTATTATACTCAGTTGAGCAGAGCTCACTGAGTATATTAAGATTGATTGGATAACGGTTGGTTGTACATATATAAAGGAATCGAGATAGATATAGACTTCCATATATCAAAATAATCAGGATCGAAAAAAAATTTGATTGAGCCATGTCCGTCCGTCCGTCCGTTAACACGATAACTTGAGTAAATTTTTAGGTATCTTGATGAAATTTGGTATGTAGGTTCCTGAGCACTCATCTCAGATCGCTATTTAAAATGAACGATATCGGACTATAACCACGCCCACTTTTTCGATATCGAAAATTTTGAAAAACGGAAAAAGTGCGATAATTCATTACAAAAGACCGATGAAGCGACGCAACTTGGTAGATGAGTTGAACTTATGACGCAAAATAGAAAATTAGTAAAATTTTGGACAATGGGCGTGGCACCGCCCACGTTTAAAAGAAGGTAATTTAAAACTTTTGCAAGCTGTAATTTGGCAGTCGTTGAAGATATCATGATGAAATTTGGCAGGAACGTTACTTTTATTACTATATGTACGCTTAATAAAAATTAGCAAAATCTGAGAAGGACCACGCCCACTTTAAAAAAAAAATTTTTTTAAAGTAAAATTTTAACAAAAAATTTAATATCTTTACAGTATATAAGTAAATTATGTCAAGATTCAACTCCAGTAATGATATGGTGCAACAAAATGCAAAAATAAAAGAAAATTTAAAAATGGGCGTGGCTCCGCCCTTTTTCCTTTAATTTGTGTAGGATACTTTTAACGCCATAAATCGAACAAAAATTAACCAATCCTTTTGAAATTTGGTAGGAACATAGGTTTTTTGGCGTTAACTGTTTTCTGTGAAAATGGGCGAAATCGGTTGATGTCACGCCCAGTTTTTATACACAGTCGTCCGTCTGTCCTTCCGCATGGCCGTTAACACGATAACTTGAGCAAAAATCGATATATCTTTACTAAACTCAGTTCACGTCCTTATCTGAACTCACTTAATCTTGGTATGAAAAATGAACGAAATCCGACTATGACCACGCCCACTTTTTCGATATCGAAAATTACGAAAAATGAAAAAAGGGTTGAAATATGTTAAGGTAATTGGATTGTTTTATTGACGCGAAATATAACTTTAGAAAAAACTTTATAAAATGGTTGTGACATCTACCATATTAAGTAGAAGAAAATGAAAAAGTTCTGCAGGGCGAAATAAAAAACCCTTAAAACCTTGGCAGGTATTACATATATAAATAAATTAGCGGTATCCAACAGATGATGTTCTGGGTCACCCTGGTCCACATTTTGGTCGATATCTGGAAAACGCCTTCACATATACAACTAAGGGCCACTCCCTTTTAAAACCCTCATTAATACCTTTAATTTGATACCCATATCGTACAAACTCATTCTAGAGTCACCCATGGGCCACCTTTATGGCGATATTTCGAAAAGGCGAACACCTATAGAACGAAGGCCCACTCCCTTTTAAAAATACCCATTAACACCTTTCATTTGATACCCATATCGTACAAACAAAGTCTAGAGTCACCCCTGGTCCAGAAAGGCCCACTCCCTCTTAAAATACTCATTAACTCCTTTCGTTTGATACCCATATTGCACAAACGAATTCTGGAGTCACCCCTGGACCACCTTTATGGCGATATCTCGAAACGGCGTCCACCTATGGAACTAAGGCCCACTCCCTCTTAAAATACCCATTAACTCCTTTCGTTTGATACCCATATTGCACAAACGAATTCTAGAGTCACCCCTGGTCCACCTTTATGGCGATATCTCGAAAAGGGGTCCACCTATAGAACTAAGCCCCACGCCGTTTTAAAATAATCATTAACACCTTTCGTTTGGTACCCATATCATACAAACAAATTCTAGAGTCACCCCTGGTCCACCTTCATGGCGATATCTCGAAAAGGCGTCCACCTATAGAACTAAGGCCTAATCCCTTTTAAAATATTGATTAACACCTTTCATTTGACATCCATATCTCGTACAAACAAATTCTAGAGTCACCCCTGGTCCACCTTTATGGCGATATCTCGAAAAGGCGTCCACCTATAGACCTAATGCCCACTCCCTCTTAAAATGCTCAGTAACACCTTTCGTTTGATACCCATATCGTACAAACATTCTAGAGTCACACCTGGCCCACCCTAATGGCGATATCTCGAAAAGGCGTCCACCTATAGACCTAATGCCCACTCCCTCTTAAAATGCTCAGTAACACCTTTCGTTTGATACCCATATCGTACAAACAAATTCTAGAGTCAACCCTGGTCCACCTTTATGGTGATATCTCGAAAAGACGTCCACCTATAGAACTAAGGTCCACTCCCTTTTAAAATACTCATTAACACCGTTCATTTGATACTCATATCGTACAAAAAAATTCTAGAGTCACCCCTGGTCCACCTTCATGGCGATATCTCGAAAAGGCGTCCACCTATAGAACTAAGGCCTACTCCCTTTTAAAATATTGATTAGCACCTTTCATTTGATACCCATATTGTACAAACAAATTCTAGAGTCACCCCTGGTCCACCTTTATGACGATATCTCGAAAAGACGTCCACCTATAGAACTAAGGCCCACGCCCTTTTAAAATACTCATTAACACCTTTTATTTAATACCCATATCATACAAACAAATTCTAGAGTCACCCCTGGTCCACCTTCATGGCGATATCTCGAAAAGGCGTCCACCTATAGAACTAAGGCCTAATCCCTTTTAAAATATTGATTAACACCTTTCATTTGACATCCATATCTCGTACAAACAAATTCTAGAGTCACCCCTGGTCCACCTTTATGGCGATATCTCGAAAAGGCGTCCACCTATAGAACTAAGGCCCACTCCCTTTTAAAAGACACATTAACACCTTTCATTTGATACCCGTATCGTACAAAAAAATTCTAGAGTCACCCCTGGTCCACCTTTATGGTCATAGCTCGAAAAGGCGTCCACCTATTGAACTAAGGCCCACACCCATTTAAAATACTCATTAACACCTTTTATTTAATACCCATATAGTACAAATAAATTTTAGGGTCACCCCTGGTCTACCTTTCACCCCTGGTCCACCTTTATGGCGATATCTCGAAAAGAAGTCCACCTATAGAACTAAGGTCCACTCCCTTTTAAAATACTCATTAACACCTTTCATTTGATACCCATATCATACAAACAAATTCTAGAGTCACCCCTGGTCCACCTTTATGGCAATATCTCGAAAAGACGTCCACCTATAGAACTAATGGCATTTAGTGATTTTACGCAGCAAACAACTCTTATTATACTCAGTTGAGCAGAGCTCACAGAGTATATTAAGTTTGATTGGATAACGGTTGGTTGTACATATATAAAGGAATCGAGATAGATATAGACTTCCATATATCAAAATAATCAGGATCGAAAAAAAATTTGATTGAGCCATGTCCGTCCGTCCGTCCGTTAACACGATAACTTGAGTAAATTTTTAGGTATCTTGATGAAATTTGGTATGTAGGTTCCTGAGCACTCATCTCAGATCGCTATTTAAAATGAACGATATCGGACTATAACCACGCCCACTTTTTCGATATCGAAAATTTTGAAAAACGGAAAAAGTGCGATAATTCATTACAAAAGACCGATGAAGCGACGCAACTTGGTAGATGAGTTGAACTTATGACGCAAAATAGAAAATTAGTAAAATTTTGGACAATGGGCGTGGCACCGCCCACGTTTAAAAGAAGGTAATTTAAAACTTTTGCAAGCTGTAATTTGGCAGTCGTTGAAGATATCATGATGAAATTTGGCAGGAACGTTACTTTTATTACTATATGTACGCTTAATAAAAATTAGCAAAATCTGAGAAGGACCACGCCCACTTTAAAAAAAAAAATTTTTTAAAGTAAAATTTTAACAAAAAATTTAATATCTTTACAGTATATAAGTAAATTATGTCAAGATTCAACTCCAGTAATGATATGGTGCAACAAAATGCAAAAATAAAAGAAAATTTAAAAATGGGCGTGGCTCCGCCCTTTTTCCTTTAATTTGTGTAGCATACTTTTAACGCCATAAATCGAACAAAAATTAACCAATCCTTTTGAAATTTGGTAGGAACATAGGTTTTTTGGCGTTAACTGTTTTCTGTGAAAATGGGCGAAATCGGTTGATGTCACGCCCAGTTTTTATACACAGTCGTCCGTCTGTCCTTCCGCATGGCCGTTAACACGATAACTTGAGCAAAAATCGATATATCTTTACTAAACTCAGTTCACGTACTTATCTGAACTCACTTAATCTTGGTATGAAAAATGAACGAAATCCGACTATGACCACGCCCACTTTTTCGATATCGAAAATTACGAAAAATGAAAAAAGGGTTGAAATATGTTAAGGTAATTGGATTGTTTTATTGACGCGAAATATAACTTTAGAAAAAACTTTATAAAATGGTTGTGACATCTACCATATTAAGTAGAAGAAAATGAAAAAGTTCTGCAGGGCGAAATAAAAAACCCTTAAAACCTTGGCAGGTATTACATATATAAATAAATTAGCGGTATCCAACAGATGATGTTCTGGGTCACCCTGGTCCACATTTTGGTCGATATCTGGAAAACGCCTTCACATATACAACTAAGGGCCACTCCCTTTTAAAACCCTCATTAATACCTTTAATTTGATACCCATATCGTACAAACTCATTCTAGAGTCACCCATGGGCCACCTTTATGGCGATATTTCGAAAAGGCGAACACCTATAGAACGAAGGCCCACTCCCTTTTAAAAATACCCATTAACACCTTTCATTTGATACCCATATCGTACAAACAAAGTCTAGAGTCACCCCTGGTCCAGAAAGGCCCACTCCCTCTTAAAATACTCATTAACTCCTTTCGTTTGATACCCATATTGCACAAACGAATTCTGGAGTCACCCCTGGCCCACCTTTATGGCGATATCTCGAAACGGCATCCACCTATGGAACTAAGGCCCACTCCCTCTTAAAATACTCATTAACTCCTTTCGTTTGATACCCATATTGCACAAACGAATTCTAGAGTCACCCCTGGTCCACCTTTATGGCGATATCTCGAAAAGGGGTCCACCTATAGAACTAAGCCCCACGCCGTTTTAAAATAATCATTAACACCTTTCATTTGGTACCCATATCATACAAACAAATTCTAGAGTCACCCCTGGTCCACCTTCATGGCGATATCTCGAAAAGGCGTCCACCTATAGAACTAAGGCCTAATCCCTTTTAAAATATTGATTAACACCTTTCATTTGACATCCATATCTCGTCCAAACAAATTCTAGAGTCACCCCTGGTCCACCTTTATGGCGATATCTCGAAAAGGCGTCCACCTATAGACCTAATGCCCACTCCCTCTTAAAATGCTCAGTAACACCTTTCGTTTGATACCCATATCGTACAAACATTCTAGAGTCACACCTGGCCCACCCTAATGGCGATATCTCGAAAAGGCGTCCACCTATAGACCTAATGCCCACTCCCTCTTAAAATGCTCAGTAACACCTTTCGTTTGATACCCATATCGTACAAACAAATTCTAGAGTCAACCCTGGTCCACCTTTATGGTGATATCTCGAAAAGACGTCCACCTATAGAACTAAGGTCCACTCCCTTTTAAAATACTCATTAACACCGTTCATTTGATACTCATATCGTACAAAAAAATTCTAGAGTCACCCCTGGTCCACCTTCATGGCGATATCTCGAAAAGGCGTCCACCTATAGAACTAAGGCCTACTCCCTTTTAAAATATTGATTAGCACCTTTCATTTGATACCCATATTGTACAAACAAATTCTAGAGTCACCCCTGGTCCACCTTTATGACGATATCTCGAAAACACGTCCACCTATAGAACTAAGGCCCACGCCCTTTTAAAATACTCATTAACACCTTTTATTTAATACCCATATCATACAAACAAATTCTAGAGTCACCCCTGGTCCACCTTCATGGCGATATCTCGAAAAGGCGTCCACCTATAGAACTAAGGCCTAATCCCTTTTAAAATATTGATTAACACCTTTCATTTGACATCCATATCTCGTACAAACAAATTCTAGAGTCACCCCTGGTCCACCTTTATGGCGATATCTCGAAAAGGCGTCCACCTATAGAACTAAGGCCCACTCCCTTTTAAAAGACACATTAACACCTTTCATTTGATACCCGTATCGTACAAAAAAATTCTAGAGTCACCCCTGGTCCACCTTTATGGTCATAGCTCGAAAAGGCGTCCACCTATTGAACTAAGGCCCACACCCATTTAAAATACTCATTAACACCTTTTATTTAATACCCATATAGTACAAATAAATTTTAGGGTCACCCCTGGTCTACCTTTCACCCCTGGTCCACCTTTATGGCGATATCTCGAAAAGAAGTCCACCTATAGAACTAAGGTCCACTCCCTTTTAAAATACTCATTAACACCTTTCATTTGATACCCATATCATACAAACAAATTCTAGAGTCACCCCTGGTCCACCTTTATGGCAATATCTCGAAAAGACGTCCACCTATAGAACTAAGGTCCACTCCCTTTTAAAATACTCATTAACACCTTTCATTTGATACCCATATCGTACAAAAAAATTCTAGAGTCACCCCTGGTCCACCTTTATGGCGATATCTCGAAAAGGCGTCCACCTATAGAACTAAGGCCCACGCCCTTTTAAAATATTGATTAACACCTTTCATTTGATATCCATATCTCGTACAAACAAATTCTAGAGTCACCCCTCGTCCACCTTTATGGCGATATCTCGAAAAGGCGTCCACGTATAGAACTAAGTTCCACTCCCTTTTAAAATACTCATTAACACCTTTCATTTGATACCCATATCATACAAAAAAATTCTAGAGTCACCCCTGGTCCACCTTTATGGCGATATCCCGAAATGGCATCCACCTACAGAACTATGGCCCACTCCCTTTTAAAATACTCTTTAATAACTTCCATTTGATACCAATGTCATACAAACACATTCCAGGGTTACCCTAGGTTCATTTTCCTACATGGTGATTTTCCCTTATTTTGTCTCCATAGCTCTCAACTGAGTATGTAATGTTCGGTTACACCCGAACTTAGCCTTCCTTACTTGTTTTTAACTAAGTAAACTATTGTTATAAAGCCATATGTCAGTGTGTAAACACTTCCCTCATTAACAAACAAAAAAATTCATAAGAGTAACCAAATTTTTTCCTATTGACATACGTAGAATCTTTGTTGTTATTCAAAAGAGTTAATTAAAATTCGCTACGTTATATTTGATTATTCAAAAGCCCTTAATTAGTCAAAAACACTTCAAACGCCATAAGTCATAAACATAATCAAACTAGCCTAAAAATTTTCCATCTTCAGATCTTATGGTATTTAGTGATTTTACGCAGCAAACAACTCTTATTTTTAACTAAATAAACTATTGTTATAAAGCCATATGTCAGTGTGTAAACAATTTCTTCATTAACAAACAAAACAAATTCATAACAATAAACAAAATATACTTCCTATTGACTTACGTAGAATCTTTGTTGTTATTCAAAAGTGTTAATTTAACGTTGTTTAAACTTTTCCCAAATTTTTTAATAAAATTCGCTACGCTTTATTTGATTATTCAAAAGCTCTTAATTAGTCAAAAACACTTGAAACGCCATAAATCAGAAATATAATCAAACTAGCCTAAGAATTTTCCATCTTCAGATCTGATGGCATTTAGTGATTTTACGCAGCAAACAACTATTATTATACTCAGTTGAGCAGATCTCACAGAGTATATTAAGTTTGATTGGATAACGGTTGGTTGTACATATATAAAGGAATCGAGATAGATATAGACTTCCATATATCAAAATAATCAGGATCGAAAAAAAATTTGATTGAGCCATGTCCGTCCGTCCGTCCGTTAACACGATAACTTGAGTAAATTTTGAGGTATCTTGATGAAATTTGGTATGTAGATTCCTGGGCACTCATCTCAGATCGCTATTTAAAATGAACGATATCGGACTATAACCACGCCCACTTTTTCGATATCGAAAATTTCGAAAAACCGAAAAAATGCGATAATTCATTGCCAAAGGCGGTTAAAGCGATGAAACTTGGCAGATGGGTTGAAGTTATGACGTAGAATAGAAAATTAGTAAGATTTTGGACAATGGGCGTGGCACCGCCCACTTTTACAAGAAGGTAATTTAAAAGTTTTGCAAGCTGTAATTTGGCACTCGTTGAAGATATCATGATGAAATTTGGCAGGCACGCTACTACTATTACTATATATGTGCTAAATAAAAATTAGCAAAATTGGATGAAAAACACGCCCACTTTTTAAAAAAAATTTTTTTTTAATTCAAATTTTAACAAAAAATTTAATATCTTTACTGTATATAAGTAAATTAAGTCAAAATTCAACTCCTGTAATGATATGATGCAACAAAATACAAAAATAAAAGAAAATTTCAAAATGGGCGTGGCTCCGCCCATTTTCATTTAGTTTGTCTAGAATACTTTTAATGCCATAAGTCGAACAAAAATTTACCAATCCTTCTCAAATTTGGTAGGGACATAGACTCTGTGACGGTAACTATTCTCTGTGAAAATGGGCGAAATCGGTGGAAGCCACGCCCAGTTTTTATACACAGTCCACCGTCTGTCCTTCCGCTCGGCCGTTAACACAATAACTTGAACAAAAACCGATATATCTTTGCTAAACTTAGCCCACCTACTTATCTGAACTCACTTTATCTTGGTATAAAAAATGGCCGAAATCCGACCATAACCACGCCCACTTTATCGATATCGAAAATTACGAAAAATGAAAAAAATGCCATAATTCTATACCAAATACGAAAAAAGGGATAAAATATGGTAACTGGATTGGTTTATTGACGCAAAATATAACTTTGGAAAAAACTTTGTAAAATGGGTGTGACACCTACCATATTAAGTAGAAGAAAATGAAAAAGTTTTGCAGGGCGAAATCAAAAGCCCTTGGAATCTTGGCAGGAATACTGTTTATGGTATTACATATATAAATAAATTAGCGGTTCCCGACAGATGATTTTCTGGATCACCTGGTCCACATTTTGGTCGAAATCGCGAGAACACCTTCACATATACATCTAAGGGCCACTCGCTTTTAAAACCCTCATTAATACCTTTAATTTGATATCCATATCGTACAAACACATTCTAGAGTCACCCCTGGCCCACACTAATGGCGATATCTCGAAAAGACGTCCACCTATAGACCTAATGCCCACTCCCTCTTAAAATGCTCAGTAACACCTTTCGTTTGATACCCATATCGTACAAACACAGTCTAGAGTCACCTCTGGCCCACCCTAATGACGATATCTCGAAAAGGCGTCCACTTATAGACCTAATGCCCATTCCCTTTTAAAATACTCATTACCATCTTTCATTTGATACCCATATCATACAAACACATTCTAGAGTCACCCCTGGCCCACCCTAATGGCGACATTTCGAAAAGGCGTCCACCTATAGACCTATTGCCCACTCCCTCTTAAAATGCTCAGTAACACTTTTCGTTTGATACCAATATCGTACAAATATTCTAGAGTCACCCCTGGCCCACTCTAATGGCAATATCTCGAAAAGGCTTCCACCTATAGACCTAATGCCCACTCCCTCTTAAAATGCTCAGTAACACCTTTCATTTGATTCCCATATCGTACAAACACATTCTAGAGACACCCCTGATCCACCTTTATGGCGATATCTCGAAACGGCGTCCACCTATGGAACTAAGGATCACTCCTTTTCAAAATACTCATTAACAGCTTTCATTTGATACCCATATCGTACAAACATATTCTAGAGTCACCCCTGGTCCACCTTTATGGCGATTTCTCGAAAAGGCGTCCACCGATAGACCTAAGGCCCACTCCCTCTTAAAATGCTCAGTAACACCTTTCATTTGATACCCATATCGTACAAACAAATTCTAGAGTAAGCCCTGGTCCACCTTTATGGCGATATCCCTAAATGGCGTCCATCCATAGAACTATGGTCTACTCTCTCTTAAAATACTCTTTAATACCTTCCATTTGATACACATGTCATACAACCACATTCCAGGGTTACCCTAGGTTCATTTTCCTACATGGTGATTTTCCTTATTTTGTCTCCATAGCTCTCAACTGAGTATATAATGTTCGGTTACACCCGAACTTAGCCTTCCTAACTTGTTTTTATACTCAGTTGAGCAGAGCTCACAGAGTATATTAAGTTTGATTGGATAACGGTTGGTTGTACATATATAAAGGAATCGAGATAGATATAGACTTCCATATATCAAAATAATCAGGATCGAAAAAAAATTTGATTGAGCCATGTCCGTCCGTCCGTCCGTCCGTCCGTCCGCCCGTTAACACGATAACTTGAGTAAATTTTGAGGTATCTTGATGAAATTTGGTATGTAGATTCCTGGGCACTCATCTCAGATCGCTATTTAAAATGAACGATATCGGACTATAACCACACCCGCTTTTTCGATATCGAAAATTTCGAAAAACCGAAAAAATGCGATAATTCATTGCCAAAGGCGGTTAAAGCGATGAAACTTGGTAGATAGGTTGACGTTATAACACAGAATAGCAAATTAGTAAGATTTTGGACAATGGGCGTGGCACCGCCCACTTTTACAAGAAGGTAATTTAAAAGTTTTGCAAGCTGTAATTTGGCAGTCGTTGAAGATATCATGATGAAATTTGGCATGAGCGTTACTACTATTACTGTATATGTGCTAAATAAAAATTAGAAAAATTGGATGAAGAACACGCCCACTTTTTAAAAAAAAAATTTTTAAATTCAAATGTTTAACAAAAAATTTAATATCTTTACTGTATATAAGTAAATTAAGTCAAAATTCAACTCCAGTAATGATATGATGCAACAAAATACAAAAATAAAAGAAATTTTCAAAATGGGCGTGGCTCCGCCCATTTTCATTTAGTTTGTCTAGAATACTTTTAATGCCATAAGTCGAACAAAAATTTACCAATCCTTCTCAAATTTGGTAGAGGCATAGATTCTATAACGGTAACTGTTCTCTGTGAAAATGGGCGAAATCGGTGGAAGCCACGCCCAGTTTTTATACACAGTCCACCGTCTGTCCTTCCGCTCGGCCGTTAACACAATAACTTGAGCAACAACCGATATATCTTTACTAAACTTAGCCCACGTACTTATCTGAACTAACTTTATCTTGGTATAAAAAATGGCCGAAATCCGACCATAACCACGCCCACTTTATCGATATCGAAAATTACGAAAAATTAAAAAAATGCCATAATTCTATACCAAATACGAAAAAAGGGAGGAAGCATGGTAACTGGATTGGTTTATTGACGCAAAATATAACTTTAGAAAAAACTTTGTAAAACGGGTGTGACACCTACCATATTAAGTAGAAGAAAATGAAAAAGTTCTACAAGGCGAAATCAACAGCCCTTGGAATCTTGGCAGGAATACTGTTAGTGGTATTGCATATATACATAAATTAGCAGTACCCGACAGATGATTTTCTGGATCACCTGGTCCACATTTTGGTCGATATCGCGGGAACGCCTTCACATATACATCTAAGGGCCACTCGCTTTTAACACCCTCATTAATACCTTTAATTTGATATCCATATCGTACAAACACATTCTAGAGTCACCCCTGGCCCACCCTAATGGCGATATCTCGAAAAGGCGTCCACCTATAGACCTAATGCCTACTCCCTCTTAAAATGCTCAGTAACACCTTTCGTTTGATACCCATATCGTACAAACATTCTAGAGTCACCCCTGGCCCACCCTAATGGCGATATTTCGAAAAGGCGTCCACCTGTAGACCTAATGTCCACTCCTTCTTAAAATGCTCAGTAACACCTTTCGTTTGATACCCATATCGTACAAACATTCTAGAGTCACCCCTGGCCCACCCTAATGGCGATATCTCGAAAATGCGTCCACCTATAGACCTAATGCCCACTCCCTCTGAAAATGCTCAGTAACACCTTTCGTTTGATACCCATATCGTACAAACACATTCTAGAGTCACCCTGGCCCACCCTAATGGCGATATCTCGAAAAGGCGTCCAGCTATAGACCTAATGCCCACTCCCTCTTAAAATGCTCAGTAACACCTTTCGTTTGATACCCATATCGTACAAACATTATAGAGTCACCCTTGGTCCACCTTTATGGCGATATCTCGAAAAGGCATCCACCTATAGAACTAAGGATTACTCCCTTTTAAAATACTCATTACCACCTTTGATTTGATACCCATATCGTACAAACACATTCTAGAGTCACCCTGGCCCACCCAAATGGCGATATCTCGAAAAGGCGTCCACCTATAGACCTATTTCCCACTCCCTCTTAAAATGCTCAGTAACACTTTTCGTTTGATACATTCTAGAGTCACCCCTGGCCCACCCTAATGGCGATATCTCGAAAAGGCGTCCACCTATAGACCTAATGCCCACTCCCTCTTAAAATGCTCAGTAACACCTTTCATTTGATTCCCATATCGTATAGATACATTCTAGAGACACCCCTGGTCCACCTTTATGGCGATATCTCGAAACGGCGTCCAGCTATGGAACTAAGGATCACTCCTTTTCAAAATACTCATTAACAGCTTTCATTTGATACCCATATCGTCCAAACATATTCTAGAGTCACCCTGGCTCACCCTAATGGCGATATCTCGAAAAGGCGTCCACCTATAGACCTAATGCCCACTCCCTCTTAAAATGCTCAGTAACACCTTTCGTTTGATACCCATATCGTACAAACATTCTAGAGTCACCCTTGGTCCACCTTTATGGCGATTTCTCGAAAAGGCGTTCACCTATAGAACTAAAGCCGATTCCCTTTTAAAATACTCATTACCACCTTTCATTTGATACCCATATCGTACAATCATTCTAGAGTCACCCCTGGCCCACCCTAATGGCGATATCTCGAAAAGGCGTCCACCTATAGACCTAATGCCCACTCCCTCTTAAAATGCTCAGTAACACCTTTCATTTGATTCCCATATCGTATAGACACATTCTAGAGACACCCCTGGTCCACCTTTATGGCGATATCTCGAAACGGCGTCCACCTATGGAACTAAGGATCACTCCCTTTTAAAATACTCATTACCACCTTTGATTTGATACCCATATCGTACAAACACATTCTAGAGTCACCCTGGCCCACCCTAATGGCGATATGTCGAAAAGGCGTCCACCTAGAGACCTAATGCCCAGTCCCTCTTAAAATGCTCAGTAACACCTTTCGTTTGATACCCATATCGTACAAACATTCTAGAGTCACCCTTGGTTCACCTTTATGGCGATTTCTCGAAAAGGCGTTCACATATAGAACTAAAGCCCATTCCCTTTTAAAATACTCATTACCACCTTTCATTTGATACCCATATCGTACAAACACATTCTAGAGTCACCCCTGGTCCACCTTAATGGCGATATCTCGAAAAGGCGTCCACCGATAGACCTAAGGCCCAATCCCTCTTAAAATGCTCAGTAACACCTTTCATTTGATACCCATATCGTACAAACAAATTCTAGAGTCAGCCCTGGTCCACCTTTATGGCGATATCCCTAAATGGCGTCCATCCATAGAACTATGGCCTACTCTCTCTTAAAATACTCTTTAATACCTTCCATTTGATACACATGTCATACAACCACATTCCAGGGTTACCCTAGGTTCATTTTCCTACATGGTGATTTTCATTATTTTGTCTCCATAGCTCTCAACTGAGTATGTAATGTTCGGTTACACCCGAACTTAGCTTTCCTTACTTGTTAACTAATTAAACTATTGTTATAAAGCCATATGTCAGTGTGTAAACACTTCCCTCATTAAAAAACAAAAAAATTCATAACAGTAACCAAATTTTTTCCTATTGACATAAGAAGCTTTGCTGTTATTCAGAAGCGTTAATTAAAATTCGCTACGTTTTATTTGATTATTCAAAAGCCCTTAATTAGTCAAAAATACTTCAAACGCCATAAATCATAAATATAATCAAACTAGCCTAAAAATTTTCCATCTTCAGATCTGATGGCATTTAGTGATTTTACACAGCAAACAACTCTTATTTTTAACTAATTAAACTATTGTTATAAAGCCATATGTCAGTGTGTAAACACCTTCCTCATTAACAAACAAAAAAATTCATAACAGTAACCAAATTGTTTCCTATTGACATACGTAGAACCTTTGTTGTTATTCAAAAGTGTTAATTAAAATTCACTACGTTTTATTTGATTATTCAAAATCCCTTAATTAGTCAAAAACACTTCAAACGCCATAAGTCATTAATATAATCAAACTAGCCTAAACATTTTCCATCTTCAGATCTGATGGCATTTAGTGATTTTACGCAGCAAACAACTCTTATTTTTAACTAATTAAACTATTGTTATAAAACCATATGTCAGTGTGTAAACACTTCCCTCATTAACAAACAAAAAAATTCATAACAGTAACCAAATATTTTTCTATTGTCATAAGAAGCTTTGTTGTTATTCAAAAGTGTTAATTAAAATTCAATACCTTTTATTTGATTATTTAAAAGCCCTTAATTGGTCAAAAACACTTCAAACGCCATAAGTCATAAATATAATCAAACTAGCCTAGACATTTTCCATCTTCAGGTCTTATGGTAATTAGTGATTTTACGCAGCAAACGACTCTTATTATACCTTTCATGAAAATGAAATGGTATATTAATTTCGTCACGAAACCGAAAATTGTAAGTCCTTAAAGGAAAATAGATAGACCCACCATTAAGTATACCGAAATAATCAGGTTGAAGAGCTGAGTTGATTTAGCCATGTCCGTCTGTCCGTCTGTCCGTCTGTCCGTCTGTCCGTCTGTCTGTTTGTATGCAAACTAGTCCCTCAATTTTTGAGATATCTTGATAAAATTTGGTGAGCGGGTGTATTTGGGTGTCCGATTAGACATTTGTCGGAACCGACCGGATCGGACCACTATAGCATATATCCTCCATACAACCGATTTTTCAGAAAAAGAGGATTTTTGTAATATCTTACCCAATTTAACAGATTGAAGCTTCAAACTTCACCATATACTTTCGTATATTGCACATATTGTTGCCTGAAAAAATTGATGAGATCGGTCGTATATATAGTATATATCCCCCACAACCGATTGTTCAGATAAGGAACTTTTCGTAATTACTGCCCCATTTTAAGAGCTAGAGGCTTCAAATTTCAACGAATGCTTAGGTATATAGCATATATTGTTGTCTGAAAAAATCATAAAGATCGGTGATATATATAGTATATATATGGTGGTATATATAGTATATATATATATATATATATTTTCGCAAATTTTAGCCCCATTTTAACAGCTAGAAGCTTCAAATTTCACCGAATACTTACGTATATAGCATATATTGTTGTCTGAAAAAAATCATAGAGATCGGTTGTATATATAGTATATATCTCATACAACCGATTGTTCAGATAAGAAACTTTTCGCAATTTCTACCCCATTTTAACAGCTATAAGCTTCAAATTTCACCGATTGCTTACGTATATAGCATATATTGTTGTCTGAAAAAATCATAGAGATCGGTTGTATATATAGTATATATCTCATACAACCGATTGTTCAGATAAGAAACTTTTCGCAATTTCTACCCCATTTTAACAGCTATAAGCTTCAAATTTCACCGATTGCTTACGTATATGGCATATATTGTTGTCTGAAAAAATCATAGAGATCGGTTGTATATATAGTATATATCTCATACAACCGATTGTTCAGATAGGAAACTTTTCGCAATTTCTACCCCATTTTAACAGCTAGAAGCTTCAAATTTCACCAAATGCTTAAGTATATAGCATATATTGTTGTCTGAAAAAATCATAGAGATCGGTTGTATATATAGTATATATCTCATACAACCGATTGTTCAGATAAGAAACTTTGCGCAATTTCTGCCCCGTTTTAACAGCTAGAAGCTTCAAATTTCACAAAATGCTTACGTATATAGCATATATTGTTGTCTGAAAAAATCATAGAGATCGGTGGTATATATATTATATACTTCATATAAACTCTCATTTTTGCCCCTTTTTTACGGCTAGAAGCTTCAAAATTCATCAAATTTCATCAAATAGTTACGTTTACGTCATATATATTTGAAATACGTGATTCGTAGTCATAGTTTTTACATGCAGACCACAAAAAACGTGAAGCTTTGCATCCTCACACAGATTACCTACCTATTTTTTATTTTATATTTATCTTAAAAATCGTTTAGATATGTTCAAATTTCACTAAATGTTTACGTGTATAGCATATATTGTTGTCTGAGAAAATCATAGATACCGGTGGTATATATAGTATATATCCCATACAACCGATTGTTCAGATAAGAAACTTTGCGCAATTTCTTCCCCATTTTAACAGCTAGAAGCTTCAACTTTCACCAAATGCTTACGTGTATAGCATATATTGTTGTCTGAAAAAATCATTGAGATCGATGGTATATATAGTATATATCTCATACAACCGATTGTTCAGTTAAGAAACTTTGCGCAATTTCTGCCCCTTTTTAACAGCTAGACGCTTCAAATTTCACCATATGCTTACGTATATAGCATATATTTTTGTCTGAAAAAATCATAGAGATCGGTGGTATATATATTATATACTTCATATAAACTGTCATTTTTGCCCCTTTTTTACGGCTAGAAGCTTCAAAATTCATCAAATTTCATCAAATAGTTACGTTTACGTCATATATTTTTGAAATACGTGATTCGTAGTCATAGTTTTTACATGCAGACCACAAAAAACGTGAAGCTTTGCATCCTCACACAGATTACCTACCTATTTTTATACCTTTCATGAAAATGAAATGGTATATTAATTTCGTCACGAAACCGAAAATTGTAAGTCCTTAAAGGAAAATAGATAGACCCACCATTAAGTATACCGAAATAATCAGGTTGAAGAGCTGAGTTGTTTTAGCCATGTCCGTCTGTCCGTCTGTCTGTTTGTATGCAAACTAGTCCCTCAATTTTTGAGATATCTTGATAAAATTTGGTGAGCAGGTGTATTTGGGTGTCCGATTAGACATTTGTCGGAACCGACCGGATCGGACCACTATAGCATATATCCTCCATACAACCGATTTTTCAGAAAAAGAGGATTTTTGTAATATCTTACCCAATTTAACAGATTGAAGCTTCAAACTTCACCATATACTTTCGTATATTGAACATATTGTTGCCTGAAAAAATTTATGAGATCGGTCGTATATATAGTATATATCCCCCACAACCGATTGTTCAGATAAGGAACTTTTCGTAATTACTGCCCTATTTTAAGAGCTAGAGGCTTCAAATTTCAGCGAATGCTTACTTATATAGCATATATTGTTGTCTGAAAAAATCATAAAGATCGGTGGTATATCTAATATATATTATAAATGGGAAAGTTTGGATGTTAAGATGTTTGGATGTTTGGATGTTTGGATGTTTAGATGTTTGGATGTTTGGATGTTTGGATGTTTGGATGTTTGGATGTTTGTCCAGACGTTTGTCTTTGTGACTCAATAACGCAAGAACGGCTGGACCGATTTGGATGAAATTTTGCACACATATAGCCAATAGTCTAGAAGGATCTACTAGCTATATATTTTTCAAAAGGGGCGTGGTCCCCGCCCCCTAGGAACAGTTATAATTTAATTATTATATATTTTCGTCTTTGCGACTGAATCACGCCAGAATGGCTACACGGATTTTGATGAAATTTGGGACACAGACAGTAGTCTACTAGCGAAATTTTTTTCGAACATGGAAAGAGGGGTGGGGGTCCCACGACCCTTCGAGAAATTATTTTTCATAATTTTTACACATTATAACTTTACGTATACTGGCCTTCACCAATATCACAGACTCAAGGGGTCAAATAAGTCGAGGGCTTACAAAGTAAGCAGTGACACCCTCCGCCCGCCCCATTTATCTCCCCCTCTGGTGTAAAATCCATAAATTGTTATAACTCAATCTAAATTTTCTACTAAATCAATAGTTTTTGGTATCTGGTACATACAGAACGAGATCTAGACAATTTTGGAGGAACGATCAGTGGTCCTCTCCTCTACTCCCGCCATCCGCCCTCCATCAATTGTTTTTATTAGCACGCTTTTATTAGCTTTACCTGTATGTTTCTATCTAACTTTTTATTCGCTCCAATGCGCCTGCTGCCTTATTAACATGGTTTTATAATTAGCTTCACCTTATTTGTAATCCCGTAAGGGTCATACCGAGACGGGACTTTTTCGGGACTATTTCGGGATCATTTTGGAACCCTTCCGGGATCATTTCTGTATAGTTTACGGGATCCGTCCGGGATCCCGTCGGGGTTATTTTGGAACATTTTCGGGACTATTCCGGAATCATTTCGGGACTATTTCGCGATCATTTGGGGACCCTTCCGGCATCATTTCTGGATGGTTTTCGGGATCCGTGTGGGATCTCGTCGGGGTCATATGGGGACTTTTTCGGGATCATTTGAGGGCTCTTCCGGCATCATTTCTGGATGGTTTTCGGGATCCGTCCGGGATATCGTCGGGGTCATTTGGGGACTTTTTCGGGATCATTTGGGGGCTCTTCCGGCATCATTTCTGGATGGTTTTCGAAATCCGTCCGGGATCTCGTCGGGGTCATTTGGGGACTTTTTCGGGATCCTTTTGGGGCTCATCCGGCATCATTTCTGGATGGTTTTCGGGATCCGTCCGGGATCCCGTCCGGGATCCCGTCGGGGTCATTTCGGGACTTTTTCGCGGCTAATACGGGATCATTTGGGAACCCTTTCGGCATCATTTCTGGATGGTTTTCGGGATCCGTCCGGGATCCCGTCGGGGTCATTTCGGGACTTTTTCGCGACTAATACGGGATCATTTGGGAACCCTTTCGGCATCATTTCTGGATGGTTTTCGGGATCCGTCCGGGATCCCATTAGGGTTATTTCGGGACTATTAGGGGATCATTTGGGAACCTTTCCGGCATCATTTCTGGATAATTTTCGGGATCCGTCCGGGATGCCGACGAGGTCATTTCGGGACTATTTCGGGATCATTTGGGATACCTACCGGCATCATTTCTGGATTGTTTTTGGGATTCGTCCGGGATCCCGTCGTGGTCCTTTCGGGACTTTTTTCGACTAATACCGGATCATTTGCGGACCCTTTCGGCATCATTTCTGGATAGTTGTCGGGATCCCGTCACGGTCATTTCGGGACTATTAGGGGATCATTTGAGGACCTTTCCGGCATCATTTCTGTATTGTTTTCGGAATCCTTTCGGGATCCCGTCAGGGTCATTTTGGGACTTTTTTGGGGCTAATACGGGATCATTTGGGGATCCTCTAGGGGTCGTTTCGTGACTTTTTCTGTTTTATTTCGGGATCATTTGGGGACCCTTCCGGCATAATTTCTTGATGGTTTTCGGGATCCATCAGGGTCATTTCGGGACCATTTTGGGATCCTTCCGGAATCACTTCTGTATGGTTTTCGCGATCCGCCGTTGATTCCCTCGGAGCCATTTCGGAACCTTTTCTGGAGTATGTCGGGGTCATATGACACTATGGCAGCATTGCCAACAAACAAGTCCAATTTTCACAGCTATTCTGCAACAGATGTCGCAGTGTTGTGAATATCAATTGGCACGAACCAGAATAGAAGTAGGATTAATGAAGACAAACAAAAAACCGCTGTGGTGGCTGAATGGTTATAGCAGCGGCGCCTAAACGTTGCCGATGAAGGAATTTAGCAGTTCCCGAAATGGATCTATACAACGAGCTTTGGCAGTTGTCTAAAATTTTTTCTTTCTTCTATTCTAATTTAAAAATTTTTTCAATTAAGAAAAAATTTATCATAACAATAATAATGATAAAAAATTATTGTTAGGCCTTGAGCTCGATTCGAACCCGCGATCTTAAAATCAGTAGGCCGATATAACAACAAAAATTGTTAATACATCCCAGAGCAGGGGGAAAAAAGTGTCAATAAAATATGACACTATGGCAGCATTGCCAACAAACAAGTCCAATTTTCACAGCTATTCTGCAACAGATGTCGCAGTGTTGTGAATATCAATTGGCACGAACCAGAATAGAAGTAGGATTAATGAAGACAAACAAAAAACCGCTGTGGTGGCTGAATGGTTATAGCAGCGGCGCCTAAACGTTGCCGATGAAGGAATTTAGCAGTTCCCGAAATGGATCTATACAACGAGCTTTGGCAGTTGTCTAAAAATTTTTTCTTTCTTCTATTCTAATTTAAAAATTTTTTCAATTAAGAAAAAATTTATCATAACAATAATAATGATAAAAAATTATTGTTAGGCCTTGAGCTCGATTCGAACCCGCGATCTTAAAATCAGTAGGCCGATATAACAACAAAAATTGTTAATACATCCCAGAGCAGGGGGAAAAAAGTGTCAATAAAATATGACACTATGGCAGCATTGCCAACAAACAAGTCCAATTTTCACAGCTATTCTGCAACAGATGTCGCAGTGTTGTGAATATCAATTGGCACGAACCAGAATAGAAGTAGGATTAATGAAGACAAACAAAAAACCGCTGTGGTGGCTGAATGGTTATAGCAGCGGCGCCTAAACGTTGCCGATGAAGGAATTTAGCAGTTCCCGAAATGGATCTATACAACGAGCTTTGGCAGTTGTCTAAAATTTTTTCTTTCTTCTATTCTAATTTAAAAATTTTTTCAATTAAGAAAAAATTTATCATAACAATAATAATGATAAAAAATTATTGTTAGGCCTTGAGCTCGATTCGAACCCGCGATCTTAAAATCAGTAGGCCGATATAACAACAAAAATTGTTAATACATCCCAGAGCAGGGGGAAAAAAGTGTCAATAAAATATGACACTATGGCAGCATTGCCAACAAACAAGTCCAATTTTCACAGCTATTCTGCAACAGATGTCGCAGTGTTGTGAATATCAATTGGCACGAACCAGAATAGAAGTAGGATTAATGAAGACAAACAAAAAACCGCTGTGGTGGCTGAATGGTTATAGCAGCGGCGCCTAAACGTTGCCGATGAAGGAATTTAGCAGTTCCCGAAATGGATCTATACAACGAGCTTTGGCAGTTGTCTAAAATTTTTTCTTTCTTCTATTCTAATTTAAAAATTTTTTCAATTAAGAAAAAATTTATCATAACAATAATAATGATAAAAAATTATTGTTAGGCCTTGAGCTCGATTCGAACCCGCGGTCATTTGGGGACTTTTTCGGGATCATTTGGGGCTCTTCCGGCATCATTTCTGGATGGTTTTCGGGATCCGTGCGGGATCTCGTCGGGGTCATTTGGGGACTTTTTCGGGATCATTTGGGGGCTCTTCCGGCATCATTACTGGATGGTTTTCGGGATCCGTCCGTGATATCGTCGGGGTCATTTGGGGACTTTTTCGGGATCATTTGCGGGCTCTTCCGGCATCATTTCTGGATGGTTTTCGGGCTCCGTCCGGGATCCCATCAGGGTAATTTCGGGACTATTAGGGGATCATTTGTGGATCTTTCCGGCATCATTTCTGGATAATTTTCGGTATCCGTCCGGGATGCCGACGAGGTCATTTCGGGATTATTTCGGGATCATTTAGGATACCTACCGGCATCATTTCTGGATGGTTTTTGGGATTCGTCCGGGATCCCGTCGGGGTCATTTCGGGACTTTTTCTCGACTAATACGGGATCATTTGCGGACCCTTTCGGCATAATTTCTGGATAGTTGTCGGGACCCGTTCGGGATCCCGTCACGGTCATTTCGGAACTATTAGGGGATCATTTGAGGACCTTTCCGGCATCATTTCTGGATAGTTTTTGGAATCCTTTCGGGATCCCGTCAGGGTCATTTCGGGGCTTTTTCGGGATCATTTAAGGATGGCTTTCAGGATTCGTCCGGGAACCCGTCAGGGTAATTTCTGAACTTTTCCGAGACTATTTCGGGATCATTTTTGGACCTTCCCAAGATCATTTCTGGATGGATTTCGGGATTTGTCCGGGATGCCCTCAGGGTCATTTTGGGACTATTAGGTGAGCATTTGAGGACCGTTCCGGCATCACTTCTGGATGGTTTTCGGTATCCGTTCAGATTCCCGTCGGAATAATTGCGGGACTTTTTCGGGATCATTGGGGTCCCTTCCAAAATCATTTCTGGATGGTTTTTGGGATTCGTCCGGCATCCCGTCGGGGTCATTTCGGGACTTTTTCTCGACTAATACGGGATCATTTGCGGGCCCTTTCGGTATCATTTCTGGATAGTTGTCGGGATCCGTTCGGGATCCCGTCATGGTCTTTTCGGAACTATTGGGAGATCATTTGAGGACCTTTCCGGCATCATTTCTGGTTAGTTTTCGGGATCCTTTCCGGGTCCCTTCAGGGTCATTTCGGGACTTTTTCGGCATCATTTAAGATTGGTTTTCAGGATTCGTCCGGTATCCGTCAGGGTAATTTCTGGACTTTTCCCAGACTATTTCGGGATAATTTTGGGACCCTCCCAAGATCATTTCTGGATGGATTTCGGGATCTGTCCGGGATGCCGTCAGGGTCATTTTGGGACTATTAGGTGATCATTTGAGGACCTTTTCGGCATCACTTCTGGATGGTTTTCGGTATCCGCTCAGGATCCCGTCGGAATTATTGCGGGACTTTTTCGGGATCATTTGGTGTCCCTTCCGGCATCATTTCTGGCTGGTTTTTGGGATTCGTCTGGCATCCCGTCGGGTTCATTTCGGGACTTTTTCTCGACTAATACGGGATCATTTGCGGGCCCTTTCGGCATCATTTCTAGATAGTTGTCGGGATCCGTTCGGGATCCCGTCAGGGTCTTTTCGGAACTATTAGGTGATCATTTGAGGACATTTCCGGCATCATTTCTGGATAGTTTTCGGGATTCTTTCGGGGTCCAGTCAGGGTCATTTCGGGACTTTTTCGGGATCATTTAGAGATGGCTTTCAGGATTCGTCCGGGAACCCGTCAGGGTAATTTCTGAACTTTTCCGAGACTATTTCGGGATAATTTTGGGACCTTCCCAAGATCATTTCTGGATGGATTTCGGGATCTGTCCGGGATCCCGTCAGGGTCATTTAGGGGTGCGTTCGAGATCCCGTCAGGGTCATTTCGGGACTTCTTCGGGAATATATCGGGATCATTTCTGGATGGTTTATGGGATCCGTCCATGACCCCTTAAGGGTCATTTCGGGACTATTAGGTGATCATTTGAGGACCTTTCCGGCGTCACTTCTGGATGATTTTCGGGATCCCGTCGGAATCAATGCGGGACTTTTACGGAATCATTTGGGATTCCTTCCGGCATCATTTCTGGATGGTTTTCGGGATTTGTCCGGGATCCCGTCGGGGTTATTTCGGGACCTTTTCGGGGCTAATACGGGATCATTTGGGGATCCTCTAGGGGTCGTTTCGTGACTTTTTCTGTATTATTTCGGGATCATTTTGGGACCCTTTCGGCATAATTTCTTGATGGTTTGCCGGATCCATCAGGGTCATTTCGGGACCATTTTGGGATAATTTGGGGACCCTTCCGAGATCATTTCTGGATCCGTCCGGGATGCCGTAGGAGCCATTTCGGGATTTTTTGTTACTTTTCCGGGATAGTTTTTGCACCCTTCCGGGATCATTTCTGGATCTGTGCGGGATCCCATCTGGGTCAATTCCGGACTATTTCGGGATCATTTTGGAATCCTTCCGGAATCATTTCTGTATGGTTTTCGCGATCCATCGTGGATCCCCTCGGAGCCATTTTGGAACTTTTTCTGGAGTTAGTCGGGATAATTTAGGGACCCTTCCTGGATATTTTCTGGATGGTTTCTGAGATCCGTCCGGGAGCCCGTCAGGGTAATTTCGGAACTTTTTCGGGACTATTTCGGGATCAATTTGGTACCCTTCAGGCATCATTTCTGTGTGGTTATCTGGATAAGTATAGAATCGTGTCGTTGTCATTTCGGGTTTTTTTGGGACTACTTCGGGAACTTTTGGAAACACTTCCGGGGCGTTTCTGGATGGTTTTCGGGATCCGTCCGCGATAGCGTCGGGGTCATTTCGTGGCTTTTTCTGGATAATTTCGTTATCATTTTGGGATCCTATCAGGTTATCAGCTCATAAAGTTCTTTTTTTTACTCAATTACAAAAATAAAATGCATTAGACAGAAAAAAAATTTTAAACAGATAACTTTATAAGCAGGCTAACGTGAATAGCCCACATATTTCATTTTCTCCTTGCGGACGGGGCCGCGGGTAAAGGCTAGTATAGTATATATATGGTGGTATATATAGTATATATATTTGGTTGGTTTTATTGATTTTAAACCCCCCAAATTGCTTCCAGTTACGAGACGACTATTTAATTATAAGTGAATAAACCGTGGTTAATAAATATTGATATTTTATTAACTATTGTAACTAAAAACTATGTTGAAGATTTTTTATTTCGCTATCGTATAAGCGCGCACTTGTTAGCCAGTCAGTATTGCAAAAAGAATGGTATAGAGAAAATGAATAACAACTACAGGTGTACAAAATAGAACATATGTAGTAAAAGCTAGTATGTATGAAGATGGAATAGTGCAGGGTGCCACAGTACTCCCCCGCTAGATGAAACTACCGGAATCGATGTGGTATGCTAACGTGTCTACCACTGCGAGTATGTTTCATCGAAGTATGTTTAGACTGCTCCTCTGTATTTTGCGTGACAGTCGATTCCGTACAGTCGGGATTTGCTATGAATGCTGGCTTTAGGCGGTCTATGCTTATATTCGTGTGGCGTCCTCGTACAAGTAGTTTGAAAAATTTCGGCGATCGCTTGACTACAGGATACGGCCCGTCGTAGGGACATGTTAATGATGGTCGTACACTATCGTTGCGCACAAATACGTGAGTTGATGTTTGCAGCGCGGGCGATACGAACATTTTTGATGTTGTATGATGTGCTGTCTGTGTGGGTTGAAGGTTTTGCATTGATAATCTGAATTGTGATACCGTGTCTTCGTTGACATCGTTTAGCTTCCTATTTTGGAAAAACTCGCCAGGAATGCGTAGTGTGGTACCATAAACGAGTAAAGCGGGACATGCTTTGATGTCAGGCTTGAAGGCGACGCGTAACCCCAGCAAAATCATAGGTAACTGCTGAACCCATTTTGATGGCTCGTGGCATAAAATGGCGGCTTTTAAACTCCTATGCCACCTTTCGATGATACCGTTTGATTGCGGGTGGTACGGAGTCGTTCGGAGATGTGTTGCACCGATTGTGGACATTAGTTTTGCAAAAACTGCAGAGTCGAATTGCCTGCCTTGATCTGACGTTATACGTTCTGGAACACCAAACCGTGCTATCCAATGGAATATGAGTGCTTTTGTGACGGATTCGGCGGTCATGTCAGGCATAGGCGCAGCCTCAGGCCATCGCGTGTATCGATCAATGATTGTTAAGCAATATCGTTGCCCCTCACTAGGTGGGAAAGGGCCAACGATGTCTATGTTGATATGAGAAAATCGGTCTTTTGGAGGTTCATATCTCGAAGGCAATGATTTCGTATGGCGATGAACCTTCGCTCTTTGACATGCTTCACAACAGCGTACGAAATTTGCGGTGTCTTTCCTGATACTCGGCCAAACAAATCTTTGAGTCATTAGCTTAACCGTTGCACCGACACCTGGGTGTGACAAACCATGAATTTTTCGTAGCACGATCTCTCGAAACTCTTTTGGGACGTATGGGCGGACGGCTGATGTTGATGTGTCGCATACTAATTGAGCTGTGCTGTTGGGTATCGGAAAATTTTTTAGTACTAGTGAGCTGTTATGCATACCTGGTTCATTTAGAAGTGATTGCAACTGAGTGTCAGTTTGTTGCGCGGCTGCAACTTTTGTGTAGTCAATCATATGCTCGATCGATTGTATTCGCGAAAGTAGATCTGCTGTAACATTTCCTTTTCCGGCTACATGACGTATGTCGGTTGAAAATTGCCCAATAAAATCGAGTTGTCGGAGTCGGCGGGGTGAAGCTTTTTCGGGTTTTTGACGGAATGCATAAATAAGTGGACGATGGTCGGTCATGATGTAGCATTTTCGGCCTTCAAGCATATAGCGAAAATGTGACACGCCTTGGTATACCGCAGCCAATTCGCGGTCGTACGTGCTGTAGTTGCGTTGCGAAGCAGTGAACTTTTTTGAGTAAAATCCGAGCGGCTGCAGCTCACCATTGACAACTTGGTGCAGTGCAGCTCCGACAGCGGTATCTGATGCGTCGACGTATAATGCTAACTCTGCATCCGATGCGGGGTGTGCCAGAAGCGTTGCGTTTGCCAATTCGTGTTTGCAGCGTTCGAAAGCGGCTTCAGCTTCGGCATTCCATTGAATAGGTGTGCGGTCGTTTTTCTTATTGCCGATGATGAGACTATGTAGATGTGACTGATACGACATCGCATTTGGTAGGAACTTCCTGTAGAAATTTACCATTGCTAAAAAACTTTTTAATTCTTTGGCGACGGAAGGCTTCGGGAAACTGCGAATAACCGAAACTTTCTCGGGCAATGGGTGAATGCCTTGGGCGTCGACCAAGTGTCCCAGAAACTTAAGGTGATTTTTGCCAAACTCGCATTTCGAAGGATTTATAGCGAGGTTATGTTCGCGGAGACGTGTAAAAACTGCTTTTAAATCGTGCCGGTGTTGCTCGATGGACGTGGATGCGACGCAAATGTCGTCGATGTAGGGAAATGTAAAATGCAACCCACGCAAGACCTCATTGATAAGCCTTTGAAAGGTCTGCGCGGCATTGCATAGACCGAACGTCATGAAACTAAATTCGTACAAGCCGAATGGTGTCGTAATCGCCGTCTTTGGGATATCATCCTCATGTATTGGCACCTGGTGAAAAGCACGTTGAAGGTCAATTTTGGAAAATATGGTCTTACCTCGCAAGTTTGTAGTAAAATCGGTTAGATATGGGAGCGGATATCGGTCGGGCAGCGTCTGCGCATTGAGAGCGCGATAGTCCCCGCATGGTCTCCATGTCCCGTCACCTTTTTTTACTAGGTGCAACGGGCTGGACCAGTTGCTACTAGACGGACGACAAATTCCTGCCTTCATCAAATATTCGAACTCCTTTTTCGCAGCCTTGAGCTTATCGGGAGGTAGACGCCTCGGTCGAGCAAATACCGGTTGACCAGTCGTGATTATTCGGTGCGTGATGGTGCTTTTCGTCGATGATCCTTGCGGTGCTAGTTTCGTAATGTCGGAGAACTCGGCTAATAAAGATGCAAATGGGTCAGTTGTATCGAACGTTTTGATTGCGATTCTTTCCGTAATTTTTGGCAACGTAAGTGGCGCACAAAGTTGGCTCATGTTATCTACAATTCTGTTTCGGCGTAAGTCTATTAACAAGTCGTAAAAACGAATAAAGTCTGCACCGATGATTGGAGTCGTTACGTCGGCTATAACAAACGACCATTCGAAATTGCGGCGGAGGCCGAGATCTAAATTAATTCTCTTTTCTCCGATTACCTTTATCGGCGTTCCATTTGCGGCATACAACTTTGTTGAAGTAGGTCGTACATCGTAGGTTTTGGTTGCGATCGGCAGAACAGACACGTCTGCACCAGTATCCACGAGAAAAGATTTTTTTGAATTTCTGTCGTGGACCTGTAAGCGAAGAACTTTGCGCTCGGTGTCCGGGTCTTCGCCACGACTCGGCACGCGCGTTGGCAGTCATTTTGTGGATGAATTGGTGGTCGTTGCAACTGCTGCACGACTTTTGAGACGGCACGGGCTCCTGCATTTGCGAGCGCTTCGCCCATATTTTTTGTGATACCAACATTCATCAACCGATGCGCCTGATGCGGAATCTCTTGGAGATAAGTTACCAGTTCGAGGTCGTGCACGTGAGGTACTGCGACCGCGGTTCGTAGAACGTGAACGAGATGTTAGTTTTTCGAATTTTCTACCCAACTCCACTATGGCCGCACGTAACTCGTTAATTTCGTTGGGTTGGTCCGCACTGACTTTGTTGATATGGTTTGGAGAAATGGCGTCGACAATGGAATCAGCTATTTTTGTAAATTCGGCTGCAGTTCCAGACGAGGCGGCTACTACTGGCTGCGCGAATTCTGGTAAACGCTTCGTCCAGAGGCCTTTTAGGGCTGCCTCCCCCAGAGTGCTACCAGCAACTCTCCTCATTTCGTAGTAGAGTTCTGACGGCTTTTTGTCTCCTAGCGGCAATTCTGACAAAAGGCGATTTAATCGTCGACGACTATTTAATTATAAGTGAATAAACCGTGGTTAATAAATATTGATATTTTATTAACTATTGTAACTAAAAACTATGTTGAAGATTTTTTATTTCGCTATCGTATAAGCGCGCACTTGTTAGCCAGTCAGTATTGCAAAAAGAATGGTATAGAGAAAAGGAATAACAACTACAGGTGTACAAAATAGAACATATGTAGTAAAAGCTAGTATGTATGAAGATGGAATAGTGCAGGGTGCCACATATATATGGTATATATATATATATATTTTCGCAAATTTTAGCCCCATTTTAACAGCTAGAAGCTTCAAATTTCACCGAATATTTACTTATATAGCATATATTGTTGCCTGAAAAAATCATAGAGATCGGTTGTATATATAGTATATATCTCATACAACCGATTTTTCAGATAAGAAACTTTTCGCAATTAAAAAAAAAAAAAAAAAACTTTTCACAATTTCTACCCCATTTTAACAGCTATAAGCTTCAAATTTCACTGATTGCTTACGTATATAGCATATATTGTTGTCTGAAAAAATCATAGAGATCGGTTCTATATATAGTATATATCTCATACAACCGATTGTTCAGATAAGAAACTTTTCGCAATTTCTACCCCATTTTAACAGCTAGAAGCTTCAAATTTCACCAACTGCTTACGTGTATAGCATATATTGATGTCTGAAAAAATCATTGAGATCGGTGATATACATAGTATATATCTCATACAACCGATTGTTCAGATAAGAAACTTTGCGCAATTTCTGCCCCGTTTTAACAGTTAGAAGCTTCAAATTTCACAAAATGCTTTCGTATATAGCATATATTGTTGTCTGAAAAAATCATAGAGATCGGTGGTATATATATTATATACTTCATATAAACTGTCATATTGACCCCTTTTTTACGGCTAGAAGCTTCAAGATTCATCAAATTTCATCAAATAATTACGTTTACGTCATATATTTTTGAAATACGTGATTCGTAGCCATAGTTTTTACATGCAGACCACAAAAAACGTGAAGCTTTGCATCCTCACACAGATTACCTACCTATTTTTATACCTTTCATGAAAATGAAATGGTATATTAATTTCGTCACGAAACTGAAAATTGTAAGTCCTTAAAGGAAAATAGATAGACCCACCATTAAGTATACCGAAATAATCAGGTTGAAGAGCTGAGTTGATTTAGCCATGTCCGTCTGTCCGTCTGTCCGTCTGTCTGTTTGTATGCAAACTAGTCCCTCAATTTTTGAGATATCTTGATAAAATTTGGTGAGCGGGTGTATTTGGGTGTCCGATTAGACATTTGTCGGAACCGACCGGATCGGACCACTATAGCATATATCCTCCATACAACCGATTTTTCAGAAAAAGAGGATTTTTGTAATATCTTACCCAATTTAACAGATTGAAGCTTCAAACTTCACCATATACTTTCGTATATTGCACATATTGTTGCCTGAAAAAATTGATGAGATCGGTCGTATATATAGTATATATCCCCCACAACCGATTGTTCAGATAAGGAACTTTTCGTAATTACTGCCCCATTTTAAGAGCTAGAAGCTTAAAATTTCAACGAATGCTTAGGTATATAGCATATATTGTTGTCTGAAAAAATCATAAAGATCGGTGGTATATATAGTATATATGGTGGTATATATAGTATATATATATAGTATATATATATATATATTTTCGCAAATTTTAGCCCCATTTAAACAGCTAGAAGCTTCAAATTTCACCGAATACTTACGTATATAGCATATATTGTTGTCTGAAAAAAATCATAGAGATCGGTTGTATATATAGTATATATCTCATACAACGGATTGTTCAGATAAGAAACTTTTCGCAATTTCTACCCCATTTTAACAGCTATAAGCTTCAAATTTCACCGATTGCTTACGTATATAGCATATATTGTTGTCTGAAAAAATCATAGAGATCGGTTGTATATATAGTATATATCTCATACAACCGATTGTTCAGATAAGAAACTTTTCGCAATTTCTACCCCATTTTAACAGCTATAAGCTTCAAATTTCACCGATTGCTTACGTATATAGCATATATTGTTGTCTGAAAAAATCATAGAGATCGGTTGTATATATAGTATATATCTCATACAACCGATTGTTCAGATAGGAAACTTTTCGCAATTTCTACCCCATTTTAACAGCTAGAAGCTTCAAATTTCACCAAATGCTTAAGTATATAGCATATATTGTTGTCTGAAAAAATCATAGAGATCGGTTGTATATATAGTATATATCTCATACAACCGATTGTTCAGATAAGAATCTTTGCGCAATTTCTGCCCCGTTTTAACAGCTAGAAGCTTCAAATTTCACAAAATGCTTACGTATATAGCATATATTGTTGTCTGAAAAAATCATAGAGATCGGTGGTATATATATTATATACTTCATATAAACTCTCATTTTTGCCCCTTTTTTACGGCTAGAAGCTTCAAAATTCATCAAATTTCATCAAATAGTTACGTTTACGTCACATATTTTTGAAATACGTGATTCGTAGTCATAGTTTTTACATGCAGACCACAAAAAACGTGAAGCTTTGCATCCTCACACAGATTACCTACCTATTTTTATACCTTTCATGAAAATGAAATGGTATATTAATTTCGTCACGAAACTGAAAATTGTAAGTCCTTAAAGGAAAATAGATAGACCCACCATTAAGTATACCGAAATAATCAGGTTGAAGAGCTGAGTTGATTTAGCCATGTCCGTCTGTCCGTCTGTCCGTCTGTCAGTTTGTATGCAAACTAGTCCCTCAATTTTTGAGATATCTTGATAAAATTTGGTGAGCGGGTATATTTGGGTGTCCGATTAGACATTTGTCGGAACCGACCGGATTGGACCACTATAGTATATATCCTCCATACAACCGATTTTTCAGAAAAAGAGGATTTTTGTAATATCTTACCCAATTTAACAGATTGAAGCTTCAACCTTCACCATATACTTTCGTATATTGCACATATTGTTGCCTGAAAAAATTGATGAGATCGGTCGTATATATAGTATATATCCCCCACAACCGATTGTTCAGATAAGGAACTTTTCGTAATTACTGCCCCATTTTAAGAGCTAGAGGCTTCAAATTTCAACGAATGCTTAGGTATATAGCATATATTGATGTCTGAAAAAATCATAAAGATCGGTGGTATATATAGTATATATATGGTGGTATATATAGTATATATATATATAGTATATATATATATATTTTCGCAAATTTTAGCCCCATTTTAACAGCTAGAAGCTTCAAATTTCACCGAATACTTACGTATATAGCATATATTGTTGTCTGAAAAAATCATAGAGATCGGTTGTATATATAGTATATATCTCATACAACCGATTGTTCAGATAAGAAACTTTTCGCAATTTCTACCCCATTTTAACAGCTAAAAGCTTCAAATTTCACCAAATGCTTAAGTATATAGCATATATTGTTGTCTGAAAAAATCATAGAGATCGGTTGTATATATAGTATATATCTCATACAACCGATTGTTCAGATAAGAAACTTTTCGCAATTTCTACCCCATTTTAACAGCTATAAGCTTCAAATTTCACCGATTGCTTACGTATATAGCATATATTGTTGTCTGAAAAAATCATAGAGATCGGTTGTATATATAGTATATATCTGATACAACCGATTGTTCAGATAAGAAACTTTTCGCAATTTCTACCCCATTTTAACAGCTAAAAGCTTCAAATTTCACCAAATGCTTAAGTATATAGCATATATTGTTGTCTGAAAAAATCATAGAGATCGGTTGTATATATAGTATATATCTCATACAACCGATTGTTCAGATAAGAAACTTTGCGCAATTTCTGCCCCGTTATAACAGCTAGAAGCTTCAAATTTCACAAAATGCTTACGTATATAGCATATATTGTTGTCTGAAAAAATCATAGAGATCGGTGGTATATATATTATATACTTCATATAAACTCTCATTTTTGCCCCTTTTTTACGGCTAGAAGCTTCAGAATTCATCAAATTTCATCAAATAGTTACGTTTACGTCATATATTTTTGAAATACGTGATTCGTAGTCATAGTTTTTACATGCAGACCACAAAAAACGTGAAGCTTTGCATCCTCACACAGATTACCTACCTATTTTTTTTATTTTATATTTATCTTAAAAATCGTTTAGATATGTTCAAATTTCACTAAATGCTTATGTGTATAGCATATATTGTTGTCTGAGAAAATCATAGATATCGGTGGTATATATAGTATATATCCCATACAACCGATTGTTCAGATAAGAAACTTTGCGCAATTTCTTCCCCATTTTAACAGCTAGAAGCTTCAACTTCCACCAAATGCTTACGTGTATAGCATATATTGTTGTCTGAAAAAATCATTGAGATCGATGGTATATATAGTATATATCTCATACAACCGATTGTTCAGTTAAGAAACTTTGCGCAATTTCTGCCCCTTTTTAACAGCTAGACCATTCAAATTTCACCATATGCTTATGTATATAGCATATATTGTTGTCTGAAAAAATCATAGAGATCGGTGGTATATATATTATATACTTCATATAAACTGTCATTTTTGCCCCTTTTTTACGGCTAGAAGCTTCAAAATTCATCAAATTTCATCAAATAGTTACGTTTACGTCATATATTTTTTAAATACGTGATTCGTAGTCATAGTTTTTACATGCAGACCACAAAAAACGTGAAGCTTTGCATCCTCACACAGATTACCTACCTATTTTTATACCTTTCATGAAAATGAAATGGTATATTAATGTCGTCACGAAACCGAAAATTGTAAGTCCTTAAAGGAAAATAGATAGACCCACCATTAAGTATACCGAAATAATCAGGTTGAAGAGCTGAGTTGTTTTAGCCATGTCCGTCTGTCCGTCTGTCCGTCTGTCTGTTTGTATGCAAACTAGTCCCTCAATTTTTGAGATATCTTGATAAAATTTGGTGAGCAGGTGTATTTGGGTGTCCGATTAGACATTTGTCGGAACCGACCGGATCGGACCACTGTAGCATATATCCTCCATACAACCGATTTTTCAGAAAAAGAGGATTTTTGTAATATCTTACCCAATTTAACGGATTGAAGCTTCAAACTTCACCATATACTTTCGTATATTGAACATATTGTTGCCTGAAAAAATTTATGAGATCGGTCGTATATATAGTATATATCCCCCACAACCGATTGTTCAGATAAGGAACTTTTCGTAATTACTGCCCTATTTTAAGAGCTAGAGGCTTCAAATTTCAGCGAATGCTTACTTATATAGCATATATTGTTGTCTGAAAAAATCATAAAGATCGGTGGTATATATAGTATATATATGGTGGTATATATAGTATATATATATAGTATATATATATATATTTTCGCAAATTTTAGCCCCATTTTAACAGCTAGAAGCTTCAAATTTCACCGAATATTTACTTATATAGCATATATTGTTGTCTGAAAAAATCATAGAGATCGGTTGTATATATAGTATATATCTCATACAACCGATTTTTCAGATAAGAAACTTTTCGCAATTAAAAAAAAAAAAAAAAAAACTTCACAATTTCTACCCAATTTTAACAGCTATAAGCTTCAAATTTCACTGATTGCTTACGTATATAGCATATATTGTTGTCTGAAAAAATCATAGAGATCGGTCCTATATATAGTATATATCTCATACAACCGATTGTTCAGATAAGAAACTTTTCGCAATTTCTACCCCATTTTAACAGCTAGAAGCTTCAAATTTCACCAACTGCTTACGTGTATAGCATATATTGATGTCTGAAAAAATCATTGAGATCGGTGATATACATAGTATATATCTCATACAACCGATTGTTCAGATAAGAAACTTTGCGCAATTTCTGCCCCGTTTTAACAGTTAGAAGCTTCAAATTTCACAAAATGCTTTCGTATATAGCATATATTGTTGTCTGAAAAAATCATAGAGATCGGTGGTATATATATTATATACTTCATATAAACTGTCATATTGACCCCTTTTTTACGGCTAGAAGCTTCAAGATTCATCAAATTTCATCAAATAATTACGTATACGTCATATATTTTTGAAATACGTGATTCGTAGCCATAGTTTTTACATGCAGACCACAAAAAACGTGAAGCTTTGCATCCTCACACAGATTACCTACCTATTTTTATACCTTTCATGAAAATGAAATGGTATATTAATTTCGTCACGAAACCGAAAATTGTAAGTCCTTAAAGGAAAATAGATAGACCCACCATTAAGTATACCGAAATAATCAGGTTGAAGAGCTGAGTTGTTTTAGCCATGTCCGTCTGTCCGTCTGTCCGTCTGTCCGTCTGTCTGTTTGTATGCAAACTAGTCCCTCAATTTTTGAGATATCTTGATAAAATTTGGTGAGCAGGTGTATTTGGGTGTCCGATTAGACATTTGTCGGAACCGACCGGATCGGACCACTATAGCATATATCCTCCATACAACCGATTTTTCAGAAAAAGAGGATTTTTGTAATATCTTACCCAATTTAACAGATTGAAGCTTCAAACTTCACCATATACTTTCGTATATTGAACATATTGTTGCCTGAAAAAATTTATGAGATCGGTCGTATATATAGTATATATCCCCCACAACCGATTGTTCAGATAAGGAACTTTTCGTAATTACTGCCCTATTTTAAGAGCCAGAGGCTTCAAATTTCAGCGAATGCTTACTTATATAGCATATATTGTTGTCTGAAAAAATCATAAAGATCGGTGGTATATATAGTATATATATGGTGGTATATATAGTATATATATATAGTATATATATATATATTTTCGCAAATTTTAGCCCCATTTTAACAGCTAGAAGCTTCAAATTTCACCGAATATTTACTTATATAGCATATATTGTTGTCTGAAAAAATTATAGAGATCGGTTGTATATATAGTATATATCTCATACAACCGATTTTTCAGATAACAAACTTTTCGCAATTAAAAAAAAAAAAAAAAAAAAACTTTTCACAATTTCTACCCCATTTTAACAGCTATAAGCTTCAAATTTCACTGATTGCTTACGTATATAGCATATATTGTTGTCTGAAAAAATCATAGAGATCAGTTCTATATATAGTATATATCTCATACAACCGATTGTTCAGATAAGAAACTTTTCGCAATTTCTACCCCATTTTAACAGCTAGAAGCTTCAAATTTCACCAACTGCTTACGTGTATAGCATATATTGATGTCTGAAAAAATCATTGAGATCGGTGATATACATAGTATATATCTCATACAACCGATTGTTCAGATAAGAAACTTTGCGCAATTTCTGCCCCGTTTTAACAGTTAGAAGCTTCAAATTTCACAAAATGCTTTCGGAGATGGCATTCGATACTAAAATACATATATTTTTACAGAATGCCTTACTTTTCTTTCTGTAATTATGGTTAATTTAATTTAAGTCGCTATTGTAACATATATGCTGTTTTGAAAGAAAATGAATAAAAAATGAAATGAAATGAAAATGAAAAATGAAATGAAATATTGTTGTCTGAAAAAATCATAGAGATCGGTGGTATATATATTATATACTTCATATAAACTGTCATATTGACCCCTTTTTTACGGCTAGAAGCTTCAAGATTCATCAAATTTCATCAAATAATTACGTTTACGTCATATATTTTTGAAATACGTGATTCGTAGCCATAGTTTTTACATGCAGACCACAAAAAACGTGAAGCTTTGCATCCTCACACAGATTACCTACCTATTTTTATACCTTTCATGAAAATGAAATGGTATATTAATTTCGTCACGAAACTGAAAATTGTAAGTCCTTAAATGAAAATAGATAGACCCACCATTAAGTATACCGAAATAATCAGGTTGAAGAGCTGAGTTGATTTAGCCATGTCCGTCTGTCCGTCTGTCCGTCTGTCCGTCTGTCTGTTTGTATGCAAACTAGTCCCTCAATTTTTGAGATATCTTGATAAAATTTGGTGAGCGGGTGTATTTGGGTGTCCGATTAGACATTTGTCGGAACCGACCGGATCGGACCACTATAGCATATATCCTCCATACAACCGATTTTTCAGAAAAAGAGGATTTTTGTAATATCTTACCCAATTTAACAGATTGAAGCTTCAAACTTCACCATATACTTTCGTATATTGCACATATTGTTGCCTGAAAAAATTGATGAGATCGGCCGTATATATAGTATATATCCCCCACAACCGATTGTTCAGATAAGGAACTTTTCGTAATTACTGCCCCATTTTAAGAGCTAGAGGCTTCAAATTTCAACGAATGCTTAGGTATATAGCATATATTGTTGTCTGAAAAAATCATAAAGATCGGTGGTATATATAGTATATATATGGTGGTATATATAGTATATATATATAGTATATATATATATATTTTTTCGCAAATTTTAGCCCCATTTTAACAGCTAGAAGCTTCAAATTTCACCGAATACTTACGTATGTAGCATATATTGTTGTCTGAAAAAAATCATAGAGATCGGTTGTATATATAGTATATATCTCATACAACGGATTGTTCAGATAAGAAACTTTTCGCAATTTCTACCCCATTTTAACAGCTATAAGCTTCAAATTTCACGGATTGCTTACGTATATAGCATATATTGTTGTCTGAAAAAATCATAGAGATCGGTTGTATATATAGTATATATCTCATACAACCGATTGTTCAGATAAGAAACTTTTCGCAATTTCTACCCCATTTTAACAGCTATAAGCTTCAAATTTCACCGATTGCTTACGTATATAGCATATATTGTTGTCTGAAAAAATCATAGAGATCGGTTGTATATATAGTATATATCTCATACAACCGATTGTTCAGATAGGAAACTTTTCGCAATTTCTACCCCATTTTAACAGCTAGAAGCTTCAAATTTCACCAAATGCTTAAGTATATAGCATATATTGTTGTCTGAAAAAATCATAGAGATCGGTTGTATATATAGTATATATCTCATACAACCGATTGTTCAGATAAGAATCTTTGCGCAATTTCTGGCCCGTTTTAACAGCTAGAAGCTTCAAATTTCACAAAATGCTTACGTATATAGCATATATTGTTGTCTGAAAAAATCATAGAGATCGGTGGTATATATATTATATACTTCATATAAACTCTCATTTTTGCCCCTTTTTTACGGCTAGAAGCTTCAAAATTCATCAAATTTCATCAAATAGTTACGTTTACGTCACATATTTTTGAAATACGTGATTCGTAGTCATAGTTTTTACATGCAGACCACAAAAAACGTGAAGCTTTGCATCCTCACACAGATTACCTACCTATTTTTATACCTTTCATGAAAATGAAATGGTATATTAATTTCGTCACGAAACTGAAAATTGTAAGTCCTTAAAGGAAAATAGATAGACCCACCATTAAGTATACCGAAATAATCAGGTTGAAGAGCTGAGTTGATTTAGCCATGTCCGTCTGTCCGTCTGTCCGTCTGTCAGTTTGTATGCAAACTAGTCCCTCAATTTTTGAGATATCTTGATAAAATTTGGTGAGCGGGTATATTTGGGTGTCCGATTAGACATTTGTCGGAACCGACCGGATCGGACCACTATAGCATATATCCTCCATACAACCGATTTTTCAGAAAAAGAGGATTTTTGTAATATCTTACCCAATTTAACAGATTGAAGCTTCAAACTTCACCATATACTTTCGTATATTGCACATATTGTTGCCTGAAAAAATTGATGAGATCGGTCGTATATATAGTATATATCCCCCACAACCGATTGTTCAGATAAGGAACTTTTCGTAATTACTGCCCCATTTTAAGAGCTAGAGGCTTCAAATTTCAACGAATGCTTAGGTATATAGCATATATTGATGTCTGAAAAAATCATAAAGATCGGTGGTATATATAGTATATATATGGTGGTATATATAGTATATATATATAGTATATATATATATATTTTCGCAAATTTTAGCCCCATTTTAACAGCTAGAAGCTTCAAATTTCACCGAATACTTACGTATATAGCATATATTGTTGTCTGAAAAAATCATAGAGATCGGTTGTATATATAGTATATATCTCATACAACCGATTGTTCAGATAAGAAACTTTTCGCAATTTCTACCCCATTTTAACAGCTATAAGCTTCAAATTTCACCGATTGCTTACGTATATAGCATATATTTTTGTCTGAAAAAATCATAGAGATCGGTTGTATATATAGTATATATCTCATACAACCGATTGTTCAGATAAGAAACTTTTCGCAATTTCTACCCCATTTTAACAGCTATAAGCTTCAAATTTCACCGATTGCTTACGTATATAGCATATATTGTTGTCTGAAAAAATCATAGAGATCGGTTGTATATATAGTATATATCTCATACAACCGATTGTTCAGATAAGAAACTTTTCGCAATTTCTACCCCATTTTAACAGCTAAAAGCTTCAAATTTCACCAAATGCTTAAGTATATAGCATATATTGTTGTCTGAAAAAATCATAGAGATCGGTTGTATATATAGTATATATCTCATACAACCGATTGTTCAGATAAGAAACTTTGCGCAATTTCTGCCCCGTTATAACAGCTAGAAGCTTCAAATTTCACAAAATGCTTACGTATATAGCATATATTGTTGTCTGAAAAAATCATAGAGATCGGTGGTATATATATTATATACTTCATATAAACTCTCATTTTTGCCCCTTTTTTACGGCTAGAAGCTTCAGAATTCATCAAATTTCATCAAATAGTTACGTTTACGTCATATATTTTTGAAATACGTGATTCGTAGTCATAGTTTTTACATGCAGACCACAAAAAACGTGAAGCTTTGCATCCTCACACAGATTACCTACCTATTTTTTTTATTTTATATTTATCTTAAAAATCGTTTAGATATGTTCAAATTTCACTAAATGCTTATGTGTATAGCATATATTGTTGTCTGAGAAAATCATAGATATCGGTGGTATATATAGTATATATCCCATACAACCGATTGTTCAGATAAGAAACTTTGCGCAATTTCTTCCCCATTTTAACAGCTAGAAGCTTCAACTTCCACCAAATGCTTACGTGTATAGCATATATTGTTGTCTGAAAAAATCATTGAGATCGATGGTATATATAGTATATATCTCATACAACCGATTGTTCAGTTAAGAAACTTTGCGCAATTTCTGCCCCTTTTTAACAGCTAGACCATTCAAATTTCACCATATGCTTATGTATATAGCATATATTGTTGTCTGAAAAAATCATAGAGATCGGTGGTATATATATTATATACTTCATATAAACTGTCATTTTTGCCCCTTTTTTACGGCTAGAAGCTTCAAAATTCATCAAATTTCATCAAATAGTTACGTTTACGTCATATATTTTTTAAATACGTGATTCGTAGTCATAGTTTTTACATGTAGACCACAAAAAACGTGAAGCTTTGCATCCTCACACAGATTACCTACCTATTTTTATACCTTTCATGAAAATGAAATGGTATATTAATTTCGTCACGAAACCGAAAATTGTAAGTCCTTAAAGGAAAATAGATAGACCCACCATTAAGTATACCGAAATAATCAGGTTGAAGAGCTGAGTTGTTTTAGCCATGTCCGTCTGTCCGTCTGTCCGTCTGTCCGTCTGTCTGTTTGTATGCAAACTAGTCCCTCAATTTTTGAGATATCTTGATAAAATTTGGTGAGCAGGTGTATTTGGGTGTCCGATTAGACATTTGTCGGAACCGACCGGATCGGACCACTATAGCATATATCCTCCATACAACCGATTTTTCAGAAAAAGAGGATTTTTGTAATATCTTACCCAATTTAACAGATTGAAGCTTCAAACTTCACCATATACTTTCGTATATTGAACATATTGTTGCCTGAAAAAATTTATGAGATCGGTCGTATATATAGTATATATCCCCCACAACCGATTGTTCAGATAAGGAACTTTTCGTAATTACTGCCCTATTTTAAGAGCTAGAGGCTTCAAATTTCAGCGAATGCTTACTTATATAGCATATATTGTTGTCTGAAAAAATCATAAAGATCGGTGGTATATATAGTATATATATGGTGGTATATATAGTATATATATATAGTATATATATATATATTTTCGCAAATTTTAGCCCCATTTTAACAGCTAGAAGCTTCAAATTTCACCGAATATTTACTTATATAGCATATATTGTTGTCTGAAAAAATCATAGAGATCGGTTGTATATATAGTATATATCTCATACAACCGATTTTTCAGATAAGAAACTTTTCGCAATTAAAAAAAAAAAAAAAAAAAAAACTTTTCACAATTTCTGCCCCATTTTAACAGCTATAAGCTTCAAATTTCACTGATTGCTTACGTATATAGCATATATTGTTGTCTGAAAAAATCATAGAGATCGGTTCTATATATAGTATATATCTCATACAACCGATTGTTCAGATAAGAAACTTTTCGCAATTTCTACCCCATTTTAACAGCTAGAAGCTTCAAATTTCACCAACTGCTTACGTGTATAGCATATATTGATGTCTGAAAAAATCATTGAGATCGGTGATATACATAGTATATATCTCATACAACCGATTGTTCAGATAAGAAACTTTGCGCAATTTCTGCCCCGTTTTAACAGTTAGAAGCTTCAAATTTCACAAAATGCTTTCGTATATAGCATATATTGTTGTCTGAAAAAATCATAGAGATCGGTGGTATATATATTATATACTTCATATAAACTGTCATATTGACCCCTTTTTTACGGCTAGAAGCTTCAAGATTCATCAAATTTCATCAAATAATTACGTTTACGTCATATATTTTTGAAATACGTGATTCGTAGCCATAGTTTTTACATGCAGACCACAAAAAACGTGAAGCTTTGCATCCTCACACAGATTACCTACCTATTTTTTATTTTATATTTATCTTAAAAATCGTTTAGATATGTTCAAATTTCACCAAATGCTTACGTGTATAGCATATATTGTTGTCTGAGAAAATCATAGATACCGGTGGTATATATAGTATATATCCCATACAACCGATTGTTCAGATAAGAAACTTTGCGCAATTTCTTCCCCATTTTAACAGTTATAAGCTTCAAATTTCACCGATTGCTTACGTATATAGTATGTATTGTTGTGTCAAAAAATCATAGAGATCGGTGATATATATAATATATATATGATGGTATATATAGTATATATATATAGTATATATATATTTTTTTTACGATTTCGGCCCCATTTTAACAGCTAGAAGCTTCAAATTTCACAAAATGCTTACGTATATAGCATATATTGTTGTCTGAAAAAATCATAGAGATCGGTCGTATATATATTATATACTTCATATAAACTGTCATTTTCACCCCTTTTTTACGGCTAGAATCTTCAAAATTCATCAAATTTCATCAAATAGTTACGTTTTCGTCATATATTTTTGAAATACGTGATTCGTAGTCATAGTTTTTACACGCAGACCACAAAAAACCTGAAACTTTGCATCCTCACACAAAGTACCTACCCGTTTTTTATTTTATATTTATCTTAAAAATCGTTAAGGTATGTAGATCTGTTCACTATATATTTCTTATCTTATACATCCGATTATTCGGAGATTACGAACGGGATAAGATTATTGTTCAGCCCCATTCATGAAAGGTATGAAGTCTTCGGCACAGCCGAAGACAGTCCCCTTCTTACTTGTTTTTAACTAAATAAACTATTGTTATAAAGCCATATGTCAGTGTGTAAACACTTTCTTCATTAACAAACAAAAAAATTCATAACAGTAAACAAGATATACTTCCTATTTCTTTACGTAGAATCTTTGTTGTTATTCAAAAGTGTTAATTTAACGATGTTTAAATTTTTCCCAAATTTTTTAATAAAATTCGCTACGCTTTATTTGATTATTCAAAAGCCCTTAATTAGTCAAAAACACTTGAAACGCCATAAGTCATAAATATAATCAAAATAGCCTAAACATTTTCCATCTTCAGATCTGATGGCATTTAGTGATTTTACGCAGCACACGACTCTTATTTTTAACAAAATAAACTATTGTTATAAAGCCATATGTCAGTGTGTATACACTTTCTTCATTAACAAACAAAAAAATTCATAACAGTAAACAAGATATACTTCCTATTTCTTTACGTAGAATCTTTGTTGTTATTCAAAAGTGTTAATTTAACGATGTTTAAACTTTTCCCAAATTTTTTAATAAAATTCGCTACGTTTTATTTGATTATTCAAAAGCCCTTAATTTGTCAAAAACACTTCAAACGCCATAAGTCATAAATATAATCAAACTAGCCTAAAAATTTTCCATCTTCAGATCTGATGGCATTTAGTGATTTTACGCAGCAAACAACTCTTATTTTTAACTAAATAAACTATTGTTATAAAGCCATATGTCAGTGTGTAAACACTTTCTTCATTAACAAACAAACAAATTCATAACAGTAAACAAGATATACTTCCTATTGACTTACGTAGAATCTTTGTAGTTATTCAAAAGTGTTAATTTAACGTTGTTTAAACTTTTCCCAATTTTTTTAATAAAGTTCGTTACGCTTTATTTGATTATTCAAAAGCCCTTTATTAGTCAAAAACTTTTCAAACGCCATAAGTCATAAATATAATCAAACTAGCCTAAAAATTTTCCATCTTCAGATCTTATGGTATTTAGTGATTTTACGCAGCAAACAACTCTTATTTCTAACTAAATAAACTATTGTTATAAAGCCATATGTCAGTGTGTAAACACTTTCTTAATTAGCAAACAAAAAAAATTCATAACAGTAAACAAGATATACTTCCTATTGACTTACGTAGAATCTTTGTTGTTATTCAAAAGTGTTAATTTAACGTTGTTAAACTTTTTCCAATTTTTTTTTAATAAAATTCGCTACGCTTTATTTGATTATTCAAAAGCCCTTAATTAGTTAAAAACACTTGAAACACCATAAGTCATAAATATAATCAAAATAGCCTAAAAATTTTCCATCTTCAGATCTGATGGCACGTAGTGGTTTTACACAACAAACAACTCTTATTTTTAACTAATTAAACTATTGTAATAAAGCCATATGTCAGTGTTTAAACACTTTCTCATTAACAAACAAAAAAAATTCATAAAAGTAACCAAATTTTTTCCTATTGACATACGTAGAATCTTTGTTGTTATTCAAAAGTGTTAATTAAAATTTGTTACGTTTTATTTGATTATTCAAAAGCCCTTAGTTAGTCGAAAACATTTCAAATGCCATAAGTCATAAATATAATCAAACTGACCTAAACATTTTCTTCAGATCTTATGGCATTTAGTGATTTTACGCAGCAAACAACTCTTATTTTTAACTAATTAAACTATTGTTATAAAACCATATGTCAGTGTGTTAACCCTTCCCTCATTAACAAACAAAAAAATTCATAACAGTAACCAAATTGTTTCCTATTGTCATAAGAAGCTTTGTTGTTATTCAAAAGTGTTAATTAAAATTCGCTACGTTTTATTTGATTATTTAAAAGCCCTTAATTGGTCAAAAACACTTCAAACGCCATAAGTCATAAATATAATCAAAATAGCCTAAACATTTTCCATCTTCAGGTCTGATGGCATTTAGTGATTTCACGCAGCACACAACTCTTATTTTTAACTAAATAAACTATTGTTATAAAGTCATATGTCAGTGTGTAAACATTTTCTTCATTAACAAACAAACAAATTCATAACAGTAAACAAGATATACTTCCTATTGCTTTACGTAGAATCTTTGTTGTTATTCAAAAGTGTTAATTTAACGATGTTTTAACTTTTCCCAAATTTTTTAATAAAATTCGCTACGCTTTATTTGATTATTCAAAAGCCCTTAATTAGTCAAAGACATTTCAAACGCCATAAGTCATAAATATAATCAAACTAGCCTAAAAATTTTCCATCTTCAGGTCTTATGGTATTTAGTGATTTTACGCAGCAAACAACTCTTATTTTTAACTAAATAAACTATTGTTATAAAGTCATATGTCAGTGTGTAAACATTTTCTTCATTAACAAACAAACAAATTCATAACAGTAAACAAGATATACTTCCTATTGCCTTACGTAGAATCTTTATTGTTATTCAAAAGTGTTAATTTAACGTTGTTTAAAGTTTTCCCAAATTTTTTAATAAAATTCGCTACGCTTTATTTGATTATTCAAAAGCCCTTAATTAGTCAAAAACACTTGAAACGCCATAAGTCATAAATATAATCAAACTAGCCTTAAAACTTTCTATCTTCAGATCTGATGGCATTTAGTGATTTTACGCAGCAAACAACTCTTATTTTTAACTAACTTATCTGACCCTCACTAGGGTAGGCACCTTGTCGTTGGTGTGAGGGCTTAGACGAACTCCATAGCGCCCGACTATGAGGCGGAGCTGTTTAGGACTGACATCTACGCCGTTTCGCCTCATAGGAGGGCGGCGGGATGTCGGTGACCAAGAACTGCCAACCCCCTAATCCAGGGTGTTATGCGGACCGTGCCTATTGGACGATTTGCAGCCAGGGGATAAATTCGGCTGTATTCGAACGGAGCCTTCCCGATACCGGGCCATCTCGGGAAGTATTTATGGCCTTACCACAGTAAGGGGCGCTGCTGTGGCGGACGGTTCTTTCCCCGTATATTAAATCTGGACCGCTGAGCCCGCCTTGTCGGGCAGGTGGTCGTACGACCAAGATGAACAACTCATTACCTGAATGTAATAAGGAGGATGTAAAGAGGAGGACTGAGTCGCAATCCAAGGACGACAAATACGAATTAAGCGATGCGTCGGACTCGGGGAGCGAGATTAGTGCTGATTCAATGAACTCCGTGTTGGAGAAGCACACAAATGAAAACGGAGTAGAAGAGTGGAGAAGGGTACGGAGCAGAGGAAGTAAAAGAGCTCTCTCGCAGTACCGTGCAGCACTTAGAATTGTACAACGCTTGGGAGCAGTGGTCGATCCAACAGAACTGGAGATCGAGCGCTTGGAATGGGCCCATGAAGCGGTAGAAGTAGGTCGAAGGCAGTTCAAAAGGTTTGCTGCGAGAAACCCTCGGTTCTGCAACCGGTACGAGGAGGAAGAAGCGTCGAATGGCAGAATGAAGAGGCAACGTTCGGCAGAAGGCGACAAGCCTGCTTTCAAGAGGCAGAAAGGACCCAGTCCTAGAGCCGCGAGGCAGGGCAGTCGCATAGACAAGACAAGTAGGCCCAAAGCTGTAAGACAGATGGGTTCCAATAGCGAGGTAGCAACTACCTCGAAAGCTGCCAGTCAGAGGGTAGTTCCAACTACGGAAGTAGGAGATAAGCCAAAGGGAGATAGCGCTAAGACTCCGGCTTTCTCGGAGGCGCTAAAGGGAGTTAACGCGAAGACTCCGGTGTTCTCGGAGGTTCCAAAGGGAGATAACACTAAGACTCCTGCTTTTCCCGAGAAGATGAGTGATGTGGCAAAGCAGTCACTGACTGGGGCGCTGGTTGATCGTAGCAGTCCGTTCGGACAATGACAAATGACTAGCAAGGCACGAACGCGCGGTTTGAGGTGGTGGATAAAGCGGAAATCCCCACGGTACCAAAAGTTAAGGTACGCTTATGACTGCGTATAACAAAGCTTGCCCTCTAAGAAGATTCAGAGGAAAAGCAAAGCCGCCATGGTGGAGCAATGAGCTGAGTCTTCTAAGAAGACAGGTAAAAGAAATGTTTAAACTCGCAAAGACCGCGGAAAGCGAAGCGTGTCGGGACGAGTACAGGGATCTACTGAGGATCTACAAGCGTGAAATTACCAGGGCGAAGAGAAACTCATGGAAAAGTTTCTGTACGGACATAGAGTGCTCCAGTGAAACAGCACGGTTGAAAAAAGTCCTAGCAAAGGGAAACATAGTCCAGGGACTAATAAAGAAAGAGAACGGGGAATGGTCACGTGATAGTGAGGAATCCCTTGAGGTGCTTCTCGATACACATTTCCCATCGGGAGACGGTTTAGAAGAACCAGCAGACATCACTCACACTTCGATCACGGAGCTAGTGGTGCCGGGCTTGGTGACCGATACCAAGATCGAGTGGGTAGTGAAGACGTTTTCTAAGTTTAAATCGCCGGGCCCAGATGGTATATTCCCGGCCATGCTACAAGTCTCAAGTAGGGCGGTCGTGGAATGGCTTAAAATAATATTCGATGGGTGCATAAGACTGAATCATGTACCGCACTCTTGGAGAACTGCTCGTGTAGCTTTTCTACCAAAGGCGGGGAAGATCGGTCACGTGTATACCAAAGACTATAGACCCATTAGCTTAACATCATTTCTGCTCAAAACCTTTGAGAGGCTGATAGATGTGTACATAAAGACCAACGTGGATGAAAAGCTGCTCTGCACAACACAGCATGCGTACACCAAAGGCAAGTAGGTAGACACCGCATTGCATAGGGTGGTAATAAGCATAGAGAAATCCCTGGAATATAAGGAGTATGCTCTAGGAGTCTTCTTGGACATTGCCGGGGCTTTCAATAATGTTGCAAAATGGGCGATTATGGATGGTCTTAATTACATTAAAGTACATCCTGCCTTAATCAGATGGATCGGCTGCATGTTAAATTGCAGAAAGATTACATCACAATGGGGATTGTACGAGGCCACGAAATCAGTGGACAGGGGCACGCCGCAGGGAGGGGTGCTATCACCTATGCTGTGGACACTGGTCATCAACCAACTGCTCAGGCAATTCGATGAGGGACCCGTAAAACTTACGGCTTACGCAGATGACGTTGCAATTGTCATAAGTGGAAAATGCCTTCCAACGATTAGTTCTTTGATGGATCGGGCGCTTCGGGATATTCATACCTGGGCATCTAATGTAGGGCTGAAAGTCAATGCGGAGAAGACGGATATGGTCTTGTTTACAAAGAGGTACAAGGTCCCAAATTGGACCAGGCCTAAGTTAGGAGCGGTGACCTTACAGGAGAAACCTTGCACAAAATATCTAGGAATCATCCTAGACAGTAAACTGTCATGGAAGCTCAACGTGGAGGAGAGGGTCAAGAAGGCCTCAACGGCACTCTATGCATGTAAAAGAATGCTGGGGTGTACGTGGGGCCTATCGCCCTCTCTTTCTCATTGGGTTTTTACAGCGATTGTAAGCCCCGTGGTGTGATGGTAGCGTGCTCCGCCTATCACACCGTATGCCCTGGGTTCAACTCCCGGGCAAAGCAACATCAAAATTTTAGAAATAAGGTTTTTCAATTAGAAGAAAATTTTTCTAAGCGGAGTCGCCCCTCGGCAGTGTTTGGCAAGCGCTCCGGGTGTATTTCTGCCATGAAAAGCTCTCAGCGAAAACTCATCTGCCTTGCAGATGCCGTTCGGAGTCGGCATAAAACATGTAGGTCCCGTCCGGCCAATTTGTAGGGAAAATGAAGAGGAGCACGACGCAAATTGGAAGAGAAGCTCGGCCTTAGATCTCTTCGGAGGTTATCGCGCCTTACATTTATTTTTTTTTTTTTTTGTGTAAGCCCTGTTCTATACTATGGAGTTCTTTTTTGGTGGAAAGCCACACAAAAAACAACATACCTCAAAAAATTAGAGGGGGTATGCAGCCTATCGATGCTTTGCATTACGGGAGCCCTGAAAACAACCCCGACGGCTGCACTGTATGCCATTCTGCACATTCCACCTGTAGACCTGGTAGCAAAGAACAAAGCGTTAACGACCGCAACCAGGCTCGATGCTTCGGGGCAGCTTGAGCGCCGACCATATGGCCACAGTAGTATAGCGTCCTCAGTCGCAAGACGAACAGACTACATGATTCCCTACCTGCACTTTGACGGAGATCTTAAGGCCACAATAGAGGTGGACGGTTGGCGCAAGGGTGCGCAAATGGCGGACGAGGCGATACATGTGTACACCGATGGTTCCAAAATAGTGGAAGGAGTAGGGTCTGCGGTATACTGCGCTGATCCGGAATTAAGCAGATCCTACAGGCTGCCGGATTACTGTAGCGTTTTCCAAGCGGAAATATTAGCCGTAACCAAAGCAGTAGAAACCCTGGAAGAGAATAGCTTAAGCTGCAACCGTGTTAACTTTTATATTGACATTCAAGCAGCAATTAAGGCAATAATCTCGCATAGCACAGCATCTAAATGCGTGTTAGAGTGTAAGCAGTCTCTGGAGAGAATCGGGACAGGGAGAAGCATACATCTATATTGGGTCCCAGGGCATATGGGAATAGATGGGAATGAAAAAGCGGACGAATTAGCTAAAAAGGGCGCATCCCTTGAAGCTTGCTCCGTAGACGACCCAATTAGATTGGGCGAGATTAAGCGAAGGCGAGAGGTGCACATGATAGACCAAGCAGGAAAGGCGTGGGTTCAAGCGCGGGGCTGTAAAGTGTCGAAGATTATGTGTAGGTCTTACAACCTTAGACTAACACAGTTGCTTCTATCATTAAAAAGAGAGGACTGTAGACTCATGACGGTATTCTGACTGGACACTGCCTTCTGGCATCACATGCCTTTAAATTAGGCTTGGTCAGTGATAGCAGGTGTAGGAAGTGCGGGTTGGAGGAGGAAACGATCGAGCACGTTCTGTGCTCGTGCCCTGCACTTGCCAGCCTAAGACTCCAGCTATTAGGAGTGATACAGCTGTCAGATCTAGAAGCAGCAAGTGGCTTAAGTCCTAGGAAGCTTCTAGTATTTGCCAAGGGGACGGAGTTATTTTATAACATAGGTCCTGGTTTTTGATAGGGTTTTTCAGTTTGGTCGTTAAAACAAACTTCTGGTAACACTACGGACTCAATCAGTCTATGTGAGGTCCTCATGGACCGGCCAGTTCAACCTACCTAACTAAATAAACTATTGTTATTAAGCCATATGTCAGTGTGTAAACACTTTCTTCATTAACAAACAAAAAAAAAAAAAACATAACAGTAAACAAGATATACTTCCTATTGCCTTACGTAGAATGTTTATTGTTATTCAAAGGTGTTAATTTAACGTTGTTTAAACTTTTCCCAATTTTTTTAATAAAATTCGCTACGCTTTATTTGATTATTCAAAAGCCCTTAATTAGTCAAAAACCCTTGAAACGCCATAAGTCATAAATATAATCAAACTAGCCTAAAAATTTTCATCTTCAGATCTTATGGTATTTAGTGATTTTACGCAGCAAACAATTCTTATTTCTAACTAAATAAACTATTGATATAAAGCCATATGTCAGTGTGTAAACACTTTCTTCATTAACAAACAAAAAAAAAAAAAACATAACAGTAAACAAGATATACTTCCTATTGCCTTACGTAGAATCTTTATTGTTATTCAAAGGTGTTAATTTAACGTTGTTTAAACTTTTCCCAAATTTTTTAATAAAATTCGCTACGCTTTATTTGATTATTCAAAAGCCCTTAATTAGTCAAAAACACTTGAAACACCATAAGGCATAAATATAATCAAAATAGCCTAAACATTTTCCATCTTCAGATCTGATAGCATTTAGTGATTTTACGCAGCAAACAACTCTTATTTTTAACTAAATAAACTATTGTTATAAAGCCATATGTCAGTGTGTAAACATTTTCTTCATTAACAAACATAAAAATTCATAACAGTAAACAAGATATACTTCCTATTGCTTTACGTAGAATCTTTGTTGTTATTCAAAAGTGTTAATTTAACGTTGTTAAACTTTTTCCAATTTTTTTTTAATAAAATTCGCTACGCTTTATTTGATTATTCAAAAGCCCTTAATTAGTCAAAAACACTTGAAACGCCATAAGTCATAAATATAATCAAACGAGCCTTAAAATTTTCTATCTTCAGATATGATGGCATTTAGTGATTTTACGCAGCAAACAACTCTTATTTTTAACTAAATAAACTATTGTTATAAAGCCATATGTCAGTGTGTAAACATTTTCTTCATTAACAAACATAAAAATTCATAACAGTAAACAAGATATACTTCCTATTGCTTTACGTAGAATCTTTGTTGTTATTCAAAAGTGTTAATTTAACGATGTTTAAACTTTTCCCAAATTTTTTAATAAAATTCGCTACGCTTTATTTGATTATTCAAAAGCCCTTAATTAGTCAAAAACCCTTGAAACGCCATAAGTCATAAATATAATCAAAATAGCTTAACATTTTCCATCTTCAGATCTGATGGCATTTAGTGATTTTACGCAGCAAACAACTCTTATTTTTAACTAATTAACTATTGTTATAAAGCCATATGTCAGTGTGTAAACACTTCCCTCATTAACAAACAAAAAAATTCATAACAGTAACCAAATTTTTTCCTATTGACATACGTAGAATCTTTGTTGTTATTCAAAAGAGTTAATTAAAATTCGCTACGTTTTATTTGATTATTAAAAAGCCCTTAATTAGTCAAAAACACTTCAAACGCCATAAGTCATAAATATAATCAAACTAGCCTAAAAATTTCCCATCTTCAGATCTTATGGTATTTAGTGATTTTACGCAGCAAACAACTCTTATTTTTAACTAAATAAACTATTGTTATAAAGCCATATGTCAGTGTGTAAACATTTTCTTCATTAACAAATAAAAAAATTCATAACAGTAAACAAGATATACTTCCTATTGCTTTACGTAGAATCTTTGTTGTTATTCAAAAGTGTTAATTTAACGAAGTTTAAACTTTTCCCAAATTTTTTAATAAAATTCGCTACGCTTTATTTGATTATTCAAAAGCCCTTAATTAGCCAAAAACACTTGAAACACCATAAGTCATAAATATAATCAAAATAGCCTAAAAATTTTCCATCTTCAGATCTGATGGCACGTAGTGATTTAACACAGCAAACAACTCTTATTTTTAACTAATTAAACTATTGTAGTAAAGCCATATGTCAGTGTTTAAACACTTTCTCATTAACAAACAAAAAAAATTCATAACAGTAACCAAATTTTTTCCTATTGACATACGTAGAATCTTTGTGGTTATTCAAAATTGTTAATTAAAATTCGGTACCTTTTTTTTTATTATTCAAAAGCCCTTAATTAGTCAAAAGCATTTCAAACGCCATAAGTCATAAATATATTCAGACTAGCATAAAAATTTTCCATCTTCAGATCTTATGGTATTTAGTGATTTTACGCAGCAAACAACTCTTATTTTTAACTAAATAAACTATTGTTATAAAGCCATATGTCAGTGTGTAAACACTTTCTTAATTAACAAACAAAAAAATTCATAACAGTAAACAAGATATACTTCCTATTGACTTACGTAGAATCTTTGTTGTTATTCAAAAGTGTTAATTTAACGTTGTTAAACTTTTTCCAATTTTTTTTTAATAAAATTCGCTACGTTTTATTTGATTATTCAAAAGCCCTTAATTAGTCAAAAGCATTTCAAACGCCATAAGTCATAAATATATTCAGACTAGCCTAAAAATTTTCCATCTTCAGATCTTATGGTATTTAGTGATTTTACGCAGCAAACAACTCTTACTTTTAACTAAATAAACTATTGTTATAGAGCCATATGTCAGTGTGTAAACACTTTCTTAATTAACAAACAAAAAAATTCATAACAGTAAACAAGATATACTTCCTATTGACTTACGTAGAATCTTAGTTGTTATTCAAAAGTGTTAATTTAACGTTGTTAAACTTTTTCCAATTTTTTTTTAATAAAATTCGCTACGCTTTATTTGATTATTCAAAAGCCCTTAATTAGTCAAAAACACTTGAAACGCCATAAGTCATAAATATAATCAAAATAGCCTAAAAACTTTCCATCTTCAGATCTGATGGCACGCAGTGATTTTACACAACAAACAACTCTTATTTTTAACAAATTAAACTATTGTAATAAAGCCATATGTCAGTGTTTAAACACTTTCTCAATAACAAACAAAAGTGTTAATTAAAATTTGTTACGTTTTATTTGATTATTCGAAAGCCCTTAATTAGTCAAAAACATTTCAAACGCCATAAGTCATAAATATAATCAAACTATCCTAAAAATTTTCCATCTTCAGATCTGATGGCATTTAGTGATTTTACGCAGCAAACCACTCTTATTTTTAACTAAATAAACTATTGTTATAAAGCCATATGTCAGTGTCTAAACGCTTTCTTCATCAACAAACAAAAAAATACATAACAGTAAACAAGATATACTTCCTATTGACATACGTAGAATTGTTGTTGTTATTCAAAAGTGTTAACTTAACGTTGTTTAAACTTTTCCCAAATTGTTTAATAAAATTCGCTTCGCTTTATTTGATTATTCAAAAGCCCTTAATTAGTCAAAAACACTTGAAACGCCATAAGTCATAAATATAATCAAACTAGCCTAAACATTTTCCATCTTCAGATCTTATGGTAGTTAGTGATTTTACGCAGCAAACAACTCTTATTTTTAAATAATTAAACTATTGTTATAAAGCCATATGTCAGTGTGTAAACACTTTCCTCATTAACAAACAAAAAAAATGCATAAGAGTAACCAAATTTTTTCCTATTGACATACGTAGAATCCTTGTGGTTACGCAAAATTGTTAATTAAAATTCGCTACGTTTTATTTGATTATTCAAAAGCCCTTAATTAGTCAAAAACATTTCAAACGCCATAAGTCATAAATATAATCAAACTAGCCTAAAAATTTTCCATCTTCAGATCTTATGGTATTTAGTGATTTTACGCAGCAAACCACTCTTATTTTTAAATAAATAAACTATTGTTATAAAGCCATATGTCAGTGTCTAAACGCTTTCTTCATCAACAAACAAACAAATACATAACAGTAAACAAGATATACTTCCTATTGACATACGTAGAATTGTTGTTGTTATTCAAAAGTGTTAACTTAACGTTGTTTAAACTTTTCCCAAATTGTTTAATAAAATTCGCTTCGCTTTATTTGATTATTCAAAAGCCCTTAATTAGTCAAAAACACTTGAAACGCCATAAGTCATAAATATAATCAAACTAGCCTAAACATTTTCCATCTTCAGATCTTATGGTAGTTAGTGATTTTACGCAGCAAACAACTCTTATTTTTAACTAAATAAACTATTGTTATAAAGCCATATGTCAGTGTCTAAACGCTTTCTTCATCAACAAACAAAAAAATACATAACAGTAAACAAGATATACTTCCTATTGACATACGTAGAATCCTTGTTATTATTCAAAAGTGTTAATTAAAATTCGCTACGTTTTATTTGATTATTCAAAAGCACTTAATTAGTCAAAAACATTTCAGACGCCAGAAGTCATAAATATAATCAAACTAGCCTAAAAATTTTCCATCTTCAGATCTTATGGTATTTAGTGATTTTACGCAGCAAACAACTCTTATTTTTAACTAAATAAACTATTGTTATAAAGCCATATGTCAGTGTGTAAACACTTTCCTCATTAACAAACAAAAAAAATTCATAACAGTAACCAAATTTTTTCTTATTGGCATACGTAGAATCTTTGTTATTATTTATTTGCCATCTTCAGATCTGATGGCATATAGTGATTTTACGCAGCAAACAACTCTTGTTTTTAACTAATTAAACTCTTGTAATAAAGCCATATGTCAGTGTGTAAACACTTTCCTCATTAACAAACAAAAAAATGCATAAGAGTAACCAAATTTTTTCCTATTGACATACGTAGAATCTTTGTGGTTACTCAAAATTGTTAATTAAAATTCGCTACATTTTATTTGATTATTCAAAAGCCCTTAATTAGTCAAAAACATTTCAGACGCCATAAGTCATAAATATAATCAAACTAGCCCAAAAATTGTCCATCTTCAGATCTTATGGTATTTAGTGATTTTACGCAGCAAACAACTCTTATTTTTAACTAAATAAACTATTGTTATAAAGCCATATGTCAGTGTGTAAACGCTTTCTTCATCAACAAACAAAAAAATGCATAACAGTAAACAAGATATACTTCCTATTGACTTACGTAGAATTTTTGTTGTTATTCAAAAGTGTTAATTTAACGTTGTTTAAACTTTTCCCAAATTTTTTAGTAAAATTCGCTACGCTTTATTTGATTATTCAAAAGCCCTTAATTAGTCAAAAACATTTCAGACGCCATAAGTCATAAATATAATCAAACTAGCCTAAAAATTTTCCATCTTCAGATCTTATGGTATTTAGTGATTTTACGCAGCAAACCACTCTTATTTTTAAATAAATAAACTATTGTTATAAAGCCATATGTCAGTGTCTAAACGCTTTCTTCATCAACAAACAAACAAATACATAACAGTAAACAAGATATACTTCCTATTGACATACGTAGAATTGTTGTTGTTATTCAAAAGTGTTAACTTAACGTTGTTTAAACTTTTCCCAAATTGTTTAATAAAATTCGCTTCGCTTTATTTGATTATTCAAAAGCCCTTAATTAGTCAAAAACACTTGAAACGCCATAAGTCATAAATATTATCAAACTAGCCAAAAAATTTTCCATCTTCAGATCTGATGGCATTTAGAGGTTTTACGCAGCAAACAACTCTTATTTTTAACTAAATAAACTATTGTTATAAAGCCATATAATAGTGTGTAAACACTTTCTTCATAAACAAAGAAAAACAAGAAAGGAAGGTTAAGTTCGGGTGTAACCGAACATTACATACTCAGTTGAGAGCTATGGTGACAACGTAAGGGAAAATAACCAGGTAGGAAAATGAACCGAGGGAAACCCTGGAATGTGTTTGTATGACATGTGTATCAAACGAAAGGCATTAAATAGTATTTTATGAGGGAGTGGGCCATAGGTCTATAGGTGGACGCCATTTAGAGATATCGCCATAAAGGTGGATCAGGGTTGACTCTAGAATTTGTTTGTACGATATGGGTATCAAATGAAATGTGTTAATGAGTATTTTAAACGGGAGTAATCCTTAGTTCTATAAGTGGACGCCGTTTCGAGATATCGCCATAAAGGTGGACCAGGGGTGACTCTAGAATGCGTTTGTACAATATGGGTATCAAACGAAAGGTGTTAATGAGTATTTTAAAAGGGAGTGGGCCTTAGTTCTATAGGTGGACGCCGTTTCGAAATATCGCTATAAGGGTGGACCAGGGGTGACTCTAGACTTTGTTTGTACGATATGGGTTTCAAATGAAAGGTGTTAATGAGTATTTTTAAAAGGGAGTAGGCCTTCGTTCTATAGGTGGTCCCCTTTTCGAGATATCGCCATAAAGGTGGACCAGGGGTGACTCTAGAATATGTTTGTACGATATGGGTATCAAATGAAAGGTGTTAGTGAGTATGTTAAAAGGGTGTGGGGCTTAGTTCTATAGGTGGACGGCTTTTCGAGATATCGCCATAAAGGTGGACCTGGGGTGACTCTAGAATGTGTTTGTACGATATTGGTATCAAATTAAAGGTATTAATGAGAGTTTAAAAGGGAGTGGTGGTAATTGTATATGTGAAGGCGTTTTCCAGATATCGACCAAAATGTGGACCAGGGTGACCCAGAACATCATCCGTTTGATACCACTAATTTATTTATATATGTAATACCTGCCAAGATTTCAAGGGTTTTTTATTTCGCCCTGCAGAACTTTTTCATTTTCTTCTACTTAATATGGTAGGTGTCACAACCATTTTACAAAGTTTTTTCTAAGGTTATATTTCGCGTCAATAAACCAATCCAAATACCATGTTTCATCCCTCTTTTCGTATTTGTTATAGAATTAGGGCATTTTTTCTTTTTTCGTAATTTTCGATATCGAAAAAGTGGGCGTGGTCATAGTCGGATTTCGTTCATTTTTTATACAAAGATAAAGTACGTTCAGATAAGTACGCGAACTAAGTTCAGAGTTTTGCTCAAGTTATCGTGTTAACGGCCATGCGGAAGGACAGACTGTGTATAAAAACTGGGCGTGGCTTCAACCGATTTCGTCCATTTTCACAGAAAACAGTAAACGTCATAAAATCTATGCCCCTACCAAATTTCAAAAGGATTGGTAAATTTTTGTTCGACTTATGGCATTAAAAGTATCCTAGACAAATTAAATGAAAAAGGGCGGAGCCACACCCATTTTGAAATTTTATTTTATTTTTGTATTTTGTTGCACCAGATCATTATTAGAGTTGAGTGTTGACATAATTTACTTATATACTGTAAAGATATTAAATTTTTTGTTAAAATTTTACTTCAAAAAAAAATTTTTTTTAAAAGTGGGCGTGTTCCTTCTTCGATTTTGCTAAGTTTTATTAGACGTGCATATAGAAATAGAGTAACGTTCGTGGCAAATTTCATCATGATATCTTCAACGACTGCCAAATTACAGATTGCAAAAATTTTAAATTACCTTCTTTTAAAAGTTGGCGGTGCCACGCCCATTGTCCAAAATTTTACTAATTTTCTATTCTGCGTCATAAGTTTTCACTTTTCGTCACTTTTTCGGTTTTTCGAAATTTACGATATCGAACTATTGTTATAAAGCCATATGTCAGTGTGTAAACACTTTCTCATTAACAAACAAAAAAAATGTATAACAGTAACCAAATTTTTTCCTATTGACATACGTAGAATCTTTGTTATTATTCAAAAGTGTTAATTAAAATTCGCTACGTTTTATTTGATTATTCAAAAGCCCTTAATTAGTCAAAGACATGTCAAACGCCATAAGTCATAAATATAATCAAAATAGCCTAAACATTTTCCATCTTCAGATCTGATGGCATTTAGTGATTTTACGCAGCAAACAACTCTTATTTTTAACTAAATAAACTATTGTTATAAAGCCATATGTCAGTGTGTAAACACTTTCTTCATTAACAAACAAAAAAATTCATAACAGTAACCAAATTTTTTCCTATTGACATACGTAGAATCTTTGTTATTATTCAAAAGTGTTAATTAAAATTCGCTACGTTTTATTTGATTATTCAAAAGCCCTTAATTAGTCAAAGACATTTCAAACGCCATAAGTCATAAATATAATCAAACTAGCCTAAAAATTTTCCATCTTCAGGTCTTATGGTATTTAGTGATTTTACGCAGCAAACAACTCTTATTTTTAACTAAATAAACTATTGTTATAAAGCCATATGCCAGTGTGTAAACACTTTCCTCATTAACAAACAAAAAAAATTCATAACAGTAACCAAATTTTTTCCTATTGACATACGTAGAATCTTTGTTATTATTGTCTAAATTTGCACTATGTGGGGTATGTGCACACGGGAGATAAGGGGAAAGCAGTTCACTGCGAAAGAAATAAAACAATGCGATAACTTTCGGTTTGTATATATATAAATATAAACTTTATTAATATTAATGTTTATTATTTAAGTCTTTGTTTCAGCGATTTGGGATTTAACACTTTTATTTATTTAGTAGGTATGTATCTCTGACGCGATTTTAGGCTCTTTAATTTTAGAAGCGTGAATATAGATAGGCTGATGGCGAATAACTAACTTAAAAGCGGTCCAATGCATTCAGTTGGACCGCTTATTAACTTAAGGATAGAGAAAAACGGTAAGTGTATAAATAGGTAAATAGGAAAATATGTATGCATTTCTTAAATCTGCATATTTTATGCGAACGGTAGCTTACTAAATCGATACAGGGTGAATGTAAAATATGAGTATGAGTATGTGATTTTATACAATGTAAATATTTCTGGGAGACTTTCCCGGAAAGTGTTCCACTTATGAACAGATGCGGGTTTGACCTGTTCATCCCAGGTGGTACCTTCTAACCATAGCTGTTAGAGGAGAATTTTGGCTTGGATCATTATTGGCGAAAGCCATCCTGCGGGATCAAACAGCTTAGCTACGGCCGAGAGTATTTGCCGTTTTGTGTGTGACGTAGAGTCCGGTATTGGGTCGTAAGAGTACGAAAAGGAGTCAGTTAGAGCATTCCATCTTATGCCCAGAGTTTTAGTGGAGCTGGTGTCATGGAATTTAAGAAATTCCGCATCTAAGACATCAGAGGCTGGAATCGAATTGAGAATTTCTGCTCTGTTTGCAGTGATTTTTTTGAGTGGAAAGCCAGCCGATTTTAGAGCTTCGATAGTTTGATTCATGGAAGCGAGAGTGGACTGTTTATTATGCCCGCCTGAGAGGACGTCATCTACGTAAGTTTCTCGAAGAATGATGTCTTTAGCGAGCGGGTGAGTTTCTTCGCAATCCTGAGCGAGTTGGTGGAGTGTACGGATTGCGAGATATGGAGCGCAGTTTACACCGAAAGTGACGGTTTTCAACTTAAAGTCTTGGAGTGGCTGGTGAGGAGCTTTCCGAAAGAGAATTCTCTGAAAGTCTTGATCCTCTTCCTTGACGAGAATTTGGCGATACATTTTTTCGATATCGCCATTGAACACGAACTTGTAGAGGCGCCAATTGAGAATTATTGACGTCAAGTCGTTTTGGAGAATCGGGCCTGGGTATAAAACATCATTCAGAGAGTTTCCTGAGTGCGATGTCTTTGATGCATTAAATACCACGCGAACCTTTGTGGTTTTGCTGCCGGGTTTGAGAACAGCGTGATGAGGGAGATAAAATGAGAAATATTTACCATTTCTGATTACTTCTGTGTTTGGAGCGGGCTGCATGTGGTCCATTTGGAGGTACTCTGTGAGTACTTCTGAGTACTTTTCACATAATTCGGGTTTTTTTTCCAGACTCCTTTCTACACTAATGTATTGTTGCTGCGCTGCTGGGCGGGAGTGCCCTAGTGCCAATGAGTGGGGGAAATTGGCTTTAAAGGGAAGTTTTACGACGTAACCCATCTTCTCTTCTTGTGGTTGTAGATGTGTAGAGGGCCTCATAAAATTGGTCCTCCGGTGATCTGGATAGAGTTGTTTGGATCTCTTCCTGTTCCCAGAACCGTTTGAGTAGAGTGCTGATGTCCGGTTCTGTTGATTCACTGGCTTGTGTAGAGTAGGTGGAGACTAGTTCTTTTACTAGTCCGCTGAGAACCCATCCAAATATTGTGTTTTGAGCTATAAGGGTTTCTTGCGGATTTCGTTGCAGACCATCGAGCAGTATTTGGGGAATTATATCGCTTCCTATAACCATGTCTATTTTTGAGGGATTGAGACAGTTAGGATCTGCGAGCTGGAGAGAGTGGAATGCCTCTAAGCTGACTTTTGAGATTTTCTTATTAGGAAGAAAATGAGTGAGTTGTGGGAGCAAAATTGCGTTGGTGCTAATCTCTTTGCTTAAGTCTGAGGAGCAAAGAGTTACCTCGCAGATTTTGTTTGCTTTTTGCACCACTGTGCCTCCCATTCCTGAGATTTCATATCTTGCATTTTTTGTTGGGAGGCCTAACATTTTTGGGATTCGGGTTGCCAAAAATGTATTCTGAGAGCCTTGGTCAATAAGTGCGTGAATTTTATGGTACTCCCCGGCATGGTGAATGGGGACTAGTGCCGTTGGGAGTAGTGTTGTTTCACAGCTACTGGAGAAATGTGACGAGACCGTGTGTGTGGTTGAGTCCTGGTGTTTCTGCGCCACTGCTTCAATCGCTGCTTGCCTTGATGTCAATGATTGTTCATCATTTATTTGATATGGGATTGTGGTTTGGGCTAGTGTATTTTGGGGTCTGAGGCCTGTTGCCCGAGATGCGTTCTGATGTTGTTGACAATGGAGGAGATAGTGATGTCGTTTTTGGCAATAAACGCATGAAAACTTGCTCTGACAATCACGCTTGAGATGTGAGTATGACAAACAATTCTCGCAATAATTGTTTTCTTTTACAAATTTGAGGCGGTCTGCTACCGTAAGCTCTTTGAATTTCACGCAAAACATCATTGAGTGGTTTGAGTTACACAGCTTGCAAGAGACTTCCTGTGGTTTTGAGTGATGATTATTAGAGTGAAAATTATTTGTTCTGTTTTTATTTGAGAACGTGGAGTTGTGGATTGAGTTTTGGTTTGTGGACCTGGGTGTGAAGTTTGGTAGAGGATTCCTAGGCTTACCTGGTCGGTAATTGTGGAGTCTCTCTACTACTTCATATCTGGAAGTCAAAAATTTGTCCATATCTGACCACAGTGGCAACTCTTTCCGAGAAGTAAGAGATTGCTCCCATAGGGACAGGGTTTCACTGGGCAGCTTTGAGGAGCAAATATACACAAGAATGGGGTCCCAATTAGAGGTTGGGATACCTTGTGCTTCCAGGGTACACAAACAATTATTTCTGGTAGTTTGCAGCTTTTGAATTTGCTCGCCATTTTCTGAGAAAATTTGCTGAAGACTAAAGAGGGTCTTCAGTTGGTTATCAACCAATATTCTTCGGTTTTCGTACCGAGCTTTGAGGGCGTCCCATGCTAACTGAAAACTGTTGTCTGTGAGAGGGTATTGCTTCACTAACTGACCTGCTTGGCCTCTCGTTTTCTGCCGTAGGTGATATAGTTTTTGAGCTTGAGTGAGTTTGGGATGATTGCCGTAGACTGCCGTAAACATATCCCGGAATGCCGGCCAGTCTTCGTATCCGCCGTGGAATATTTTAGTATCGCAGGGTGGTACTTTGAGGTATACTTGTGATGAGTTAGAAGTATTTGTGGGATTTAAGGGCTGAGATATTTGAGGCGAGGGTCGCAGTAGTTGTATGGCGTCCATAATTTGTTACATGCAAATTTCATAGCTTTCAGAGCACTTTTGGTATTTTTGCTCTATTGAATCGGTGGACTCCTCATGGAATGGAGAAAGAGATACATTTCTGTAGGAATCTAGGAGTGATTCCCACAATCTTTCGAGCTGTTGTGTTTTTACCTTAAGAAGTGACTCAGTTTGGTCAGCTATCAGGGTTGCTGACCACTTTGAGTAAAAGGCCTCTAGTCTATTGCTTTCGAAAATGAAAGTATCGAGACTTGTGTCGGGTTGACCTACGTCAAGAGTGTCATTTGCTTTTTTGCTCATATTGATTTTGTTCAGGGTAAACAGGTGTTAATTAAAATATTATAATATGGGATACCAAATGAGAAGGGTTCCAAATGTATTGCTTGGTTAAATTTTAAGCAGTGCTGAGTGAGGTAGTAGTATATTAATTGATAGGACACTTTAATTCTACTATGTTTGAAATATAATTTTGGTCTTAACTATTTTCCGGCTTATAAATTTTGTGACACAGTCTAATGCTTGTACACAGGAACGGGAATTTACAGCGAGATGAGAAAATGAGCAAATAGCTGGATGTTATTTATATGTATTTAATTGTGTGCCAGTACTTTGTTTATATTAGGGTGGGTCGTTGTTGTTTTTTTTTTTTTTTTTGTGTGGAAAAATTAAGTAGGCGAAATATTTAGCAGTTGTGCAAATATTTTAAAATATTATTTACTTAATTACAATTATGCTCGTTGCTGGGGTTTTGTTAATACACCCTAGTGAAGGTGTTTTGTTTTACTTGTTTCTGTACTGCCTTAGCGCGTCTAAGTGCAGTTAGCGGTTTGGGGTTAGATTTTTGTTTTTTATATATATATGTATAATATATAAACTGGCACAAGTGGGAGACTCCAATTTGGGAATTTTGCGGTTATATTTTGTTCTTTTGTTGGGATTGAGAATGAGAGACTCAATACAGTGCTCTTATGCCTGTGAGACAGCAATTGATAACGGGAATGTGCCAGTGGGTATGGAGAGTTTATACGCCGTGGGGTATATACGTGATGGGATTTGAGAATATTATGTTATAAGTATATTAGTAACGGTTTGTTTCCAGAGATTTCTTGTGAACAAGAGTGTGTTGAGAAAATGAAATATCGCTAAGTATATGTAGGATATATATTGTTACCGTTTGGAGGAGAGTTAAAGTTCACTAACTTTAATTAACGACCGCTACTTATATACTTATTAAATTGAGACTTACCGCTAGTCTGCTGTTACTAGGGCTTTTTTGCTTTTTTGGGACTGTACCTTGCTGAATGTTGTTGTTGCTGTTGTGGAAGGGAAGATTTCGTGCTGTTTTTTTTTTTGTTTTTTCTTATTAACTTTATTTTTCAGGTTTGCAGATCACCTCTTTGCTAAATTTTGATTCTTCTTTCAACAATTTATTCGTTTCCTTGCAGGTTTTCCGGAGCACCACAGTTATGTAAATCCCGCTAATTCTTTTCTTTTTCCGACTTTTTCGAACACCGCATTTATATTAACCTTTTTTATATTTTTTCAGGTGTTTTTTTTTTTCACTGTTCTGGTGCACCACTTTTGCAGGTATACTGCTCGTGTTAAAAAGAAATATTTATTCGTGTGGTTTTATTTTTCACAGCTCTTTTAAAAATTTATACCTCTCTACTTCTTTTCCGCAGGAATCTTTACGGTGAATAAATATTTTTTTTTCGAACGTAAGCTAATATTTTTCTCCACAGGTAGGTATACAATTTTTTTCCTCAAAGGTAAGTAAGGTCAGGTAAGTATAAGTATGCTCTTTTATTATATCCACAATATATTTTAGATAAATTGTACCTTTTTTCGTTTTTTTTGGATTTTCTATTGTAATATTTTTGTTGCACACCCTATTATGCACTATTTATTATTATATGTAACTCTGCTCCAAAACCGTCTTTTTTCCACTTCCACAAAAAATTTTTTTTCTCAATTATACTGTTTCTCGGCTTTTTCCAATTGTAAATTTATTCACTCTGTTGATTTCTTTTTTTTTTTTCGCACCGCTCTATTTATATGTCGGTACTCTTTTGCGGTTTTCCTTTTGGCATGCACAAAATTCTTTTTTACTTTAAATCATCCACTTTTAATTTTTTCTTTCTAAAAATTTTCTCAATTATACTTCTTTTTTGTTTCTTTATTTTCACTTGTGTACAATGTAAGCCTTTAAGTATTTCGTTTTTTGTTTTGTATTTGTACAGTAGGCTTTACAAAGTTTTGTTGATTATTGTATTCTTTCTGTTTTTTTTTTTTTTTTTTTAACGAATTCTTTTTCTTAGTTCAGCCTAATGTGCGGTATTTTTTGTATGTACATATGTATGTACGTGATTAGATTAATGTTTCACTGCACTCTTCTTTTTAATTTTTTACTTTATTTTCACAATTTTAAAAAGTCAACGCGTCGCGAAAATCGATTTAATTATATTTAATTTTTATTTAAATTTTGAGTATTTTGTAGGTCACTAGCTCAATTTTATGGCTCCAAAAGGACCATGTCTAAATTTGCACAATGTGGGGTATGTGCACACGGGAGATAAGGGGAAAGCAGTTCACTGCGAAAGAAATAAAACAATGCGATAACTTTCGGTTTGTATATATATAAATATATACTTTATTAATATTAATGTTTATTATTTAAGTCTTTGTTTCAGCGATTTGGGATTTAACACTTTTATTTATTTAGTAGGTATGTATCTGTGACGCGATTTTAGGCTCTTTAATTTTAGAAGCGTGAATATAGATAGGCTGATGGCGAATAACTAACTTAAAAGTGGTCCAATGCATTCAGTTGGACCGCTTACTTTTTAACTTAAGGAGAGAGAAAAACGGTAAGTGTATAAATAAGTAAATAGGAAAATATGTATGCATTTCTTAAATCTGCATATTTTATGCGAACGGTAGCTTACTAAATCGATACAGGGTGAATGTAAAATATGAGTATCAGTATGTGATTTTATACAATGTAAATATTTCTGAATGGTAAGTATTTCAAATAAGGGTAAGTATTTCTGAAATGTCTATATATAATTAAAAAGGGTAGGTATATATTACAAATTTAAGGTAAGTATTAAGATGTAAGGATTATATATATTATTGTACGTGTATGCATATGTATATTTGACTCATGTCTTCAACAATTATTCAAAAGTGTTAATTAAAATTCGCTACGCCTTATTTGATTATTCAAAAGCCCTTAATTAGTCAAAAACACCTGAAACGCCATAAGTCATAAATATAATCAAAATAGCCTAAAATTTTTCCATCTTCAGATCTGATGGCATTTAGAGATTTTACGCAGCAAACAACTCTTATTTTTAACTAAATAAACTATTGTTATAAAGCCATAAGTCAGTGTGTAAACACTTTCTTCATAAACAAACAAAAACAAGAAAGGAAGGTTAAGTTCGGGTGTAACCGAACATTACATACTCAGTTAAGAGCTATGGTGACAACATAAGGGAAAATAACCATGTAGGAAAATGAACCGAGGGAAACCCCGGAATGTGTTTGTATGACATGTGTATGAAACGAAAGGCATTAAAGAGTGTTTTATGAGGAAGTGGGCCATAGTTCTATAGGTGGACGCCATTTAGAGATATCGCCATAAAGGTGGATCAGGGTTGACTCTAGAATTTGTTTGTACGATATGGGTATCAAATGAAAGGTGTTAATGAGTATTTTAAAAGGGAGTAATCCTTAGTTCTATAAGTGGACGCCGTTTCGAGATATCGCCATAAAGGTGGACCAGGGGTGACTCTAGAATGCGTTTGTACAATATGGGTATCAAACGAAAGGTGTTAATGAGTATTTTAAAAGGGAGTAGGCCTTAGTTCTATAGGTGGACGCCGTTTCGAAATATCGCTATAAGGGTGGACCAGGGGTGACTCTAGACTTTGTTTGCACGATATGGGTATCAAATGAAAGGTGTTAATGAGTATTTTTAAAAGGGAGTGGGCCTTCGTTCTATAGGTGGTCGCCTTTTCGAGATATTGCCATAAAGGTGGACCAGGGGTGACTCTAGAATATGTTTGTACGATATGGGTATCAAATGAAAGGTGTTAGTGAGTATGTTAAAAGGGTGTGGGGCTTAGTTCTATAGGTGGACGCCTTTTCGAGATATCGCCATAAAGGTGGACCAGGGGTGACTCTAGAATGTGTTTGTACGATATTGGTATCAAATTAAAGGTATTAATGAGAGTTTTAAAAGGGAGTGGTGGTAATTGTATATGTGAAGGCGTTTTCCAGATATCGACCAAAATGTGGACCAGGGTGACCCAGAACATCATCTGTTGGATACCGCTAATTTATTTATATATGTAATACCTGCCAAGATTTCAAGGGTTTTTTATTTCGCCCTGCAGAACTTTTTCATTTTCTTCTACTTAATATGGTAGGTGTCACAACCATTTTTTTTTTTTTCTAAGGTTATATTTCGCGTCAATAAACCAATCCAAATACCATTTTCATCCCTTTTTTCGTATTTGTTATAGAATTATGGCATTTTTTCATTTTTGTAATTTTCGATATCGAAAAAGTGGGCGTGGTCATAGTCGGATTTCGTTCATTTTTTATACCAAGATAAAGTACGTTCAGATAAGTACGTGAACTAAGTTCGGTAAAGATATATCGATTTTTGCTCAAGTTATCGTGTTAACGGCCATGCGGAAGGACAGACTGTGTATAAAAACTGGGCGTGGCTTGAACCGATTTCGCCCATTTTCACAGAAAACAGTAAACGTCATAAAATATATGCCCCTACCAAATTTCAAAAGGATTGGTAAATTTTTGTTCGACTTATGGCATTAAAAGTATCCTAGACAAATTAAATGAAAAAGGGCGGAGCCACACCCAAATTTTCTTTTATTTTTGTATTTTGTTGCACCAGATCATTACTGGAGTTGAGTGTTGACATAATTTACTTATATACTGTAAAGATATTAAATTTTTGTTAAAATTTTACTTCAAAAAAAAATTTTTTTTAAAAGTGGGCGTGTTCCTTCTCCGATTTTGCTAATTTTTATTAAGCGTGCATATAGTAATAGGAGTAACGTTCATGCCTAATTTCATCATGATATCTTCAACGACTGCCAAATTGCAGCTTGCAAAAATTTTAAATTACCTTCTTTTAAAAGTGGGCGGTACCACGCCCATTGTCCAAAATTTTACTAATTTTCTATTCTGAGTCATAAGTTCAACTCACCTACCAAATTTCATCGCTTTATCTGTCTTTGGTAATGAATTATTGCACTTTTTCGGTTTTTCGAAATTTTCGATATCGAAAAAGTGGGCGTGGTTAAAGTCCGATATCGTTCATTTTAAATAGCGATCTGAGATGAGTGCTCAGGAACCTACGTGCCAAATTTCATCAAGATACCTCAAAATTTACTCAAGTTATCGTGTTAACGGACGGACGGACATGGCTTAATCAAATTTTTTTTCGATCCTGATGATTTTGATATATGGAAGTCTATAGCTTTCTCGATTCCTTTACACCTGTACAACCAACCGTTATCCAATCAAAGTTAATATACTATGTGAGCTCTGCTCAACTGAGTATAAAAATGCATAACAGTAAACAAGATATACTTCCTATTGACTTACGTAGAATATTTGTTGTTATTCAAAAGTGTTAATTTACCGTTGTTTAAACTTTTCCCAAATTTATTTGATTATTCAAAAGCCCTTAATTAGTCAAAAACACCTGAAACGCCATAAGTCATAAATATAATCAAAATAGCCTAAAAATTTTCCATCTTCAGATCTGATGGCATTTGGAGATTTTACGCAGCAAACAACTCTTATTTTTAACTAAATAAACTATTGTTACAAAGCCATATGTCAGTGTGTAAACACTTTCCTCATTAACAAACAAAAAAATTCATAACAGTAACCAAATTTTTTCCTATTGACATCCGTAGAATCTTTGTTGTTATTCAAAAGTGTTAATTTAAAGTTGTTTAAACTTTTCCCAAATTTTTTAATAAAATTCGCTACGCTTTATTTGATTATTCAAAAGCCCTTAATTAGTCAAAAATACTTGAAACGCGATAAGTCATAAATATTATCATATTAGCCTAAAAATTTTCCATCTTCAGATCTGATGGCATTTAGTGATTTTGCGCAGCAAACAACTCTTATTTTTAACTAAATAAACTATTGTTATAAAGCCATATGTCAGTGTGTAAACACTTTCCTCATTAACAAACAAAAAAATGCATAACAGTAACCAAATTTTTTCCTATTGACATACGTAGAATCTTTTTTGTTATTCAAAAGTGTTAATTTAACGTTGTTTAAACTTTTCCCAAATTTTTTAATAAAATTCGCAACGCTTTATTTGGTTATTCAAAAGCCCTTAATTATCAAATTAGCCTAAAAAATTTCCATCTTCAGATCTGATGGCATTTAGAGATTTTACGCAGCAAACAACTCTTATTTTTAACTAAATAAACTATTGTTATAAAGCCATATGCCAGTGTGTAAACACTTTCTTTATTAACAAACAAAAAAATTTATAACAGTAAACAAGATATACTTCCTATTGACTTACGTAGAATCTTTGCTGTTATTCAAAAGTGTTAATTTAAAGTTATTTAAATTTTCCCAAATTTTTTAATAAATTTCGTTACGCTTTATTTGATTATTCAAAAGCCCTTAATTAGCCTGAAAACACCTGAAACGCCATAAGTCATAAATATAATCAAAATAGCCTAAAAATTTTCCACCTTTAGATCTGATGACATTTAGAGATTTTACGCAGCAAACAAATCTTATTTTTAACTAAATAAACTATTGTAATAAAGCCATATGTCAGTGTGTAAACACTTTCCTCATTAACAAACAAAAAAAAATGCATAACAGTAACCAAATTTTTTCCTATTGACATACGTAGAATCTTTTTTGTTATTCAAAAGTGTTAATTTAACGTTGTTTAAACTTTTCCCAAATTTTTTAATAAAATTCGCTACGCTTTATTTGATTATTCAAAAGCCCTTAATTAGCCAAAAACACTTGAAACGCCATAAGTCATAAATATAATCAAAATAGCCTAAAAATTTTCCATCTTTTTAACTAAATAAACTATTTTTTCTTAATTGAAAAAATTTTTAAATTAGAATAGAAGAAAGAAAAAATTTAGACAACTGCCAAAGCTCGTTGTATAGATCCATTTCGGGAACTGCTAAATTCCTTCATCGGCAACGTTTAGGCGCCGCTGCTATAACCATTCAGCCACTACAGCGGTTTTTCCAATGATAGCAGTTCCCGAAATGGATCTATACAACGAGCTTTGGCAGTTGTCTAAATTTTTTCTTTCTTCTATTCTTATTTAAAATTTTTTTTCAATTAAGAAAAAATATATTATAACAATAATAATGATAAAATAATTTTTGTTAGGCCTTGAGCTAGATTCAAACTCGCGATCTTACAAATCAGTAGGCCGATATAACAACAAAAATTGTTAATACATCCCAGAGCACGGGGAAAAAGTGTCAATAAAATATGACACTATGGCATCATCGCCATAAGCAAAGTCCAATTTTCACAACTATTCTGTAACAGATGTCGCAGTGCTGTCAATATCAATTGGCAAGAACCAGAATTGAAGTAGCAATAATGGAGACAAACAAAAAACCGCTGTGGTGGCTGAATGGTTATAGCAGCGGCGCCTAAACCTTGCCGATGAAGGAATTTAGCAGTTCCCGAAATGGATCTATACAACGAGCTTTGGCAGTTGTCTAAATTTTTTCTTTCTTCTATTCTAATTTAAAAATTTTTTCAATTAAGAAAAAATATATTATAACAATAATAATGATAAAATAATTATTGTTAGGCCTTGAGCTCGATTCAAACTCGCGATCTTACAAATCAGTAGGCCGATATAACAACAAAAATTGTAAATAAACTATTGTTATAAAGCCATATGTCAGTGTGTAAACACTTTCTTCATAAACAAACAAAAAAACTCATAACTGTAAACAAGATATACTTCCTATTGATTTAGGTAGAATCTTTGCTGTTATTCAAAAGTGTTAATTTAAAGTTGTTTAAATTTTCCCAAATTTTTAATAAATTTCGTTACGGCTTTATTTGATTATTCAAAAGCCCTTAATTAGCCTGAAAACACCTGAAACGCCATAAGTCATAAATATAATCAAAATAGCCTAAAAATTTTCCATCTTTAGATCTGATGACATTTAGAGATTTTACGCAGCAAACAAATCTTATTTTTAACTAAATAAACTATTGTTATAAAGCCATATGTCAGTGTGTAAACACTTTCCTCATTAACAAACAAAAAAAATTCATAACAGTAACCAAATTTTTTCCTATTGACATAGAATCTTTGTTGTTATTCAAAAGTGTTAATTTAACGTTGTTTAAACTTTTCCCAAATTTTTTAATAAAATTCGCTACGCTATATTTGATTATTCAAAAGCCCTTAATTAGTCAAAAACACTTGAAACGCCATAAGTCATAAATATTATCAAATTAGCCTAAAAATTGTCTATCTTCAGATCTGGTGGCACTTAGTGATTTTACGCAGCAAACAGCTCTTATTTTTAACTAAATAAACTATTGTTATAAAGCCATATGTAAGTGTGTAAACACTTTCCTCATTAACAAACAAAAAAAATTCATAACAGTAACCAAATTTTTTCCTATTGACATAGAATCTTTGTTGTTATTCAAAAGTGTTAATTTAACGTTGTTTAAACTTTTCCCAAATTTTTTAATAAAATTCGCAACGCTTTATTTGGTTATTCAAGAGCCCTTAATTAGTCAAAAACGCTTGAAACGCCATAAGTCATAAATATTATCAAATTAGCCTAAAAATTGCCCATCTTCAGATCTGATGGCATTTAGTGATTTTACGCAGCAAACAACTCTTATTTTTAACTAAATAAACTATTGTTATAAAGCCATATGTCAGTGTGTAAATACTTTCTTCATTAACAAACAAAAAAAATTCATAACAGTAAACATGATATACTTCCTATTGACTCACGTAAAATCTTTGTTGTTATTCAAAAGTGTTAATTTAACGTTGTTTAAATGTTTCCTAAGTTTTTCAATAAAATTAGCTACACTTTATTTGATTATTCAAAAGCCCTTAATTAGTCAAAAACACTTGAAACGCCATAAGTGATAAATATTATCAAATTAGCCTAAAAATTTTCCATCTTTAAATCTGATGGCATTTAGAGATTTTACGCAGCAAACAACTCTTATTTTTAACTAAATAAACTATTGTAATAAAGCCATATGTCAGTGTGTAAACACTTTCCTCATTAACAAACAAAAAAATTCATAACAGTAACCAAATTTTTTCCTATTGACATACGTAGAATCTTTGTTGTTATTCAAAAGTGTTAATTTAACGTTGTTTAAACTTTTCCCAAATTTTTAATAAAATTCGCTACGCTTTATTTGATTATTCAAAAGCTCTTAATTAGTCAAAAACACTTGAAACGCCATAAGTCATAAATATTATCAAATTAGCCTAAAAAAGTTCCATCTTCAGATCTGATGGCATTTAGTGATTTTACGCAGCAAACAACTCTTATTTTTAACTAAATAAACTATTGTTATAAAGCCATATGTCAGTGTGTAAACACTTTCCTCATTAACAAACAAAAAAAATTCATAACAGTAACCAAATTTTTTCCTGTTGGCATACGTAGAATCTTTGTTGTTATTCAAAAGTGTTAATTTATCATTGTTTGAACTTTTTCCAAATTTTTTAATAAAATTCGCTACGCTTTATTTGATTATTCAAAAGCCCTTAATTAGTCAAAAACACTTGAAACGCCATAAGTCGTAAATATTATCAAATTAGCCTAAACATTGTCCATCTTCAGATCTGATGGCATTTAGTGATTTTACGTAGCAAACAACTCTTATTTTTAACTAAATAAACTATTGTTATAAAGCCATATGTCAGTGTGTAAACACTTTCTTTATTAACAAACAAAAAATTCATAACAGTAAACAAAATATACTTCCTATTGACTTACGTAGAATCTTTGCTGTTATTCAAAAGTGTTAATTTAAAGTTGTTTAAATTTTCCCAAATTTTTTAATAAATTTCGTTACGCTTTATTTGATTATCCAAAAGCCCTTAATTGCCCAAAACACCTGAAACGCCATAAGTCATAAATATAATCAAAATAGCGTAAAAATTTTCCATCTTTTTAACTAAATAAACTATTGTTATAAAGCCATATGTCAGTGTGTAAACACTTTCTTCATAAACAAACAAAAAAACTCATAACTGTAAACAGGATATACTTCCTATTGATTTAGGTAGAATCTTTGCTGTTATTCAAAAGTGTTAATTTAAAGTTGTTTAAATTTTCCCAAATTTTTAATAAATTTCGTTACGGCTTTATTTGATTATTCAAAAGCCCTTAATTAGCCTGAAAACACCTGAAACGCCATAAGTCATAAATATAATCAAAATAGCCTAAAAATTTTCCATCTTTAGATCTGATGACATTTAGAGATTTTACGCAGCAAACAAATCTTATTTTTAACTAAATAAACTATTGTTATAAAGCCATATGTCAGTGTGTAAACACTTTCCTCATTAACAAACAAAAAAAATTCATAACAGTAACCAAATTTTTTCCTATTGACATAGAATCTTTGTTGTTATTCAAAAGTGTTAATTTAACGTTGTTTAAACTTTTCCCAAATTTTTTAATAAAATTCGCTACGCTTTATTTGATTATTCAAAAGCCCTTAATTAGTCAAAAACACTTGAAACGCCATAAGTCATAAATATTATCAAATTAGCCTAAAAATTGTCCATCTTCAGATCTGGTGGCACTTAGTGATTTTACGCAGCAAACAACTCTTATTTTTAACTAAATAAACTATTGTTATAAAGCCATATGTTAGTGTGTAAACACTTTCTTCATAAACAAACAAAAAAACGCATAACAGTAAACAAGATATACTTCCTATTGACTTCCGTAGAATCTTTGCTGTTATTCAAACGTGTTAATTTAACGTTGTTTAAACTTTTCCCAAATTTTTTAATAAAATTCGCTACGCTTTATTTGATTATTCAAAAGCCCTTAATTAGTCAAAAACACTTGAAACGCCATAAGTCATAAATATTATCAAATTAGCCTAAAAATTATCCATCTTCAGATCTGATGGCATTTAGTGATTTTACGCAGCAAACAACTCTTATTTTTAACTAAATAAACTATTGTTATAAAGCCATATGTCAGTGTGTAAACACTTTCCTCATTAACAAACAAAAAAAAATTCATAACAGTAACCAAATTTATTCCTATTGACATAGAATCTTTGTTGTTATTCAAAAGTGTTAATTTAACGTTGTTTAAACTTTTCCCAAATTTTTTAATAAAATTCGCAACGCTTTATTTGGTTATTCAAAAGCCCTTAATTAGTCAAAAACGCTTGAAACGCCATAAGTCATAAATATTATCAAATTAGCCTAAAAATTGCCCATCTTCAGATCTGATGGCATTTAGTGATTTTACGCAACAAACAACTCTTATTTTTAACTAAATAAACTATTGTTATAAAGCTATATGTCAGTGTGTAAAGACTTTCTTCATTAACAAACAAAAAAAATTCATAACAGTAAACATGATATACTTCCTATTGACTCACGTAAAATCTTTGTTGTTATTCAAAAGTGTTAATTTAACGTTGTTTAAATGTTTCCCAAGTTTTTCAATAAAATTAGCTACACTTTATTTGATTATTCAAAAGCCCTTAATTAGTCAAAAACACTTGAAACGCCATAAGTGATAAATATTATCAAATTAGCCTAAAAATTTTCCATCTTTAAATCTGATGGCATTTAGAGATTTTACGCAGCAAACAACTCTTATTTTTAACTAAATAAACTATTGTAATAAAGCCATATGTCAGTGTGTAAACACTTTCCTCATTAACAAACAAAAAAAATTCATAACAGTAACCAAATTTTTTCCTATTGACATACGTAGAATCTTTGTTGTTATTCAAAAGTGTTAATTTAACGTTGTTTAAACTTTTCCCAAATTTTTAATAAAATTCGCTACGCTTTATTTGATTATTCAAAAGCCCTTAATTAGTCAAAAACACTTGAAACACCATAAGTCATAAATATTATCAAATTAGCCTAAAAAAGTTCCATCTTCAGATCTGATGGCATTTAGTGATTTTACGCAGCAAACAACTCTTATTTTTAACTAAATAAACTATTGTTATAAAGCCATATGTCAGTGTGTAAACACTTTCCTCATTAACAAACAAAAAAAATTCATAACAGTAACCAAATTTTTTCCTGTTGGCATACGTAGAATCTTTGTTGTTATTCAAAAGTGTTAATTTATCATTGTTTGAACTTTTTCCAAATTTTTTAATAAAATTCGCTACGCTTATTTGATTATTCAAAAGCCCTTAATTAGTCAAAAACACTTGAAACGCCATAAGTCATAAATATTATCAAATTAGCCTAAAAATTTTCCATCTTCAGATCTGATGGCATTTAGAGATTTTACGCAGCAAACAACTCTTATTTTTAACTAAATAAACTATTGTTATAAAGCCATATGTCAGTGTGTAAACACTTTCTTCATAAACAAACAAAAAAACCATAACAGTAAACAAGTATACTTCCTATTGACTTACCTAGAATCTTTGCTGTTATTCAAAAGTGTTAATTTAACGTTGGTTAAATTTTCCCAAATTTTTTAATAAATTTCGTTACGCTTTATTTGATTATTCAAAAGCCCTTAATTAGTCAAAAACACCTGAAACGCCATAAGTCATAAATATAATCAAAATAGCCTAAAAATTGTCCATCTTTAGATCTGATGGCATTTAGAGATTTTACGCAGCAAACAACTCTAATTTTTATCTAAATAAACTATTGTTATAAAGCCATATGTCAGCGTGTATAGACTTTCCTCATTAACAAACAAAAAAAAATCATAACAGTAACCAAATTTTTTCTTATTGACATACGTAAAATCTTTGTTGTTATTCAAAAGTGTTAATTTAACGTTGTTTAAACTTTTCCCAAATTTTTTAATAAAATTCGCTACGCTTTATTTGATTATTCAAAAGCCCTTAATTAGTCAAAAACACTTGAAACGCCATAAGTCATAAATATTATCAAATTAGCCTAAACATTTTCCATCTTCAGATCTGATGGTATTTAGTGATTTTACGCAGCAAACATCTCTTATTTTTAACTAAATAAACTATTGTTATAAAGCCATATGTCAGTGTGTAAACACTTTCTTCATTAACAAACAAAAAAATTCATAACAGTAAACAAGATATACTTCCTATTGACTTACGTAGAATCTTTGTTGTTAGTCAAAAGTGTTAATTTAACGTTATTTAAACGTTTCCCAAATTTTTTAATAAAATTAGCTACGCTTTATTTGATTATTCAAAAGCCCCCACAGTAACCAAATTTTTTCCTATTGACATACGTAGAATCTTTGTTGTTATTCAAAAGTGTTAATTTAACGTTGTTTAAACTTTTCCCAAATTTTTTAATAAAATTCGCTACGCTTTATTTGATTATTCAAAAGCCCTTAATTAGTCAAAAATACTTGAAACGCGATAAGTCATAAATATTATCATATTAGCCTAAACATTTTCCATCTTCAGATCTGATGGCATTTAGTGATTTTGCGCAGCAAACAACTCTTATTTTTAACTAAATAAACTATTGTTATAAAGCCATATGTCAGTGTGTAAACACTTTCTTCATTAACAAACAAAAAAATTCATAACAGTAAACAAAATATACTTCCTATTGACTTACGTAGAATCTTTGCTGTTATTCAAAAGTGCTAATTTAAAGTTGTTTAAATTTTCCCAAATTTTTTAATAAATTTCGTTACGCTTTATTTGATTATCCAAAAGCCCTTAATTAGCCAAAAACACCTGAAACGCCATAAGTCATAAATATAATCAAAATAGCCTAAAAATTTTCCATCTTTTTAACTAAATAAACTATTCTTATAAAGCCATATGTCAGTGTGTAAACACTTTCTTCATTAACAAACAAAAAAATTCATAACAGTAAACAAAATATACTTCCTATTGACTTACGTAGAATCTTTGCTGTTATTCAAAAGTGTTAATTTAAAGTTGTTTAAATTTTCCCAAATTTTTTAATAAATTTCGTTACGCTTTATTTGATTATACAAAAGCCCTTAATTAGTCAAAAACACCTGAAATGCCATAAGTCATAAATATAATCAAAATAGCCTAAAAATTTTCCATCTTTAGATCTGATGGCATTTAGAGATTTTACGCAGAAAACAACTCTTATTTTTAACTAAATAAACTATTGTTATAAAGCCATATGTCAGTGTGTAAACAATTTCTTCATAAACAAACAAAAAAACTCATAACAGTAAACAAGATATACTTCCTATTGACTTACGTAGAATCTTTGCTGTTATTCAAAAGTGTTAATTTAAAGTTGTTTAAATTTTCCCAAATTTTTTAATAAATTTCGTTACGCTTTATTTGATTATTCAAAAGCCCTTAATTAGCCTGAAAACACCTGAAACGCCATAAGTCATAAATATAATCAAAATAGCCTAAACATTTTCCATCTTTAGATCTGATGACATTTAGAGATTTTACGCAGCAAACAAATCTTATTTTTAACTAAATAAACTATTGTAATAAAGCCATATGTCAGTGTGTAAACACTTTCCTCATTAACAAACAAAAAAAATGCATAACAGTAACCAAATTTTTTCCTATTGACATACGAAGAATCTTTTTTGTTATTCAAAATTGTTAATTTAACGTTGTTTAAACTTTTCCCAAATTTTTTAATAAAATTCGCTACGCTTTATTTGATTATTCAAAAGCCCTTAATTAGCCAAAAACACCTGAAACGCCATAAGTCATAAATATAATCAAAATAGCCTAAAAATTTTCCATCTTTTTAACTAAATAAACTATTCTTATAAAGCCATATGTCAGTGTGTAAACACTTTCTTCATTAACAAACAAAAAAATTCATAACAGTAAACAAAATATACTTCCTATTGACTTACGTAGAATCTTTGCTGTTATTCAAACGTGTTAATTTAACGTTGTTTAAACTTTTCCCAAATTTTTTAATAAAATTCGCTACGCTTTATTTGATTATTCAAAAGCCCTTAATTAGTCAAAAACACTTGAAACGCCACAAGTCGTAAATATTATCAAATTAGCCTAAACATTGTCCATCTTCAGATCTGATGGCATTTAGTGATTTTACGCAGCAAACAACTCTTATTTTTAACTAAATAAACTATTGTTATAAAGCCATATGTCAGTGTGTAAACACTTTCTTTATTAACAAACAAAAAATTCATAACAGTAAACAAAATATACTTCCTATTGACTTACGTAGAATCTTTGCTGTTATTCAAAAGTGTTAATTTAAAGTTGTTTAAATTTTCCCAAATTTTTTAATAAATTTCGTTACGCTTTATTTGATTATCCAAAAGCCCTTAATTACCCAAAACACCTGAAACGCCATAAGTCATAAATATAATCAAAATAGCCTAAAAATTTTCCATCTTTTTAACTAAATAAACTATTGTTATAAAGCCATATGTCAGTGTGTAAACACTTTCTTCATAAACAAACAAAAAAACTCATAACTGCAAACAGGATATACTTCCTATTGACTTAGGTAGAATCTTTGCTGTTATTCAAAAGTGTTAATTTAGAGTTGTTTAAATTTTCCCAAATTTTTTAATAAATTTCGTTACGCTTTATTTGATTATTCAAAAGCCCGTAATTAGCCTGAAAACACCTGAAACGCCATAAGTCATAAATATAATCAAAATAGCCTAAAAATTGTCCATCTTTAGATCTGATGACATTTAGAGATTTTACGCAGCAAACAAATCTTATTTTTAACTAAATAAACTATTGTTATAAAGCCATATGTCAGTGTGTAAACACTTTCCTCATTAACAAACAAAAAAAAAATTCATAACAGTAACCAAATTTTTTCCTATTGACATAGAATCTTTGTTGTTATTCAAAAGTGTTAATTTAACGTTGTTTAAACTTTTCCCAAATTTTTTAATAAAATTCGCAACGCTTTATTTGGTTATTCAAAAGCCCTTAATTAGTCAAAAACGCTTGAAACGCCATAAGTCATAAATATTATCAAATTAGCCTAAAAATTGTCCATCTTCAGATCTGATGGCATTTAGTGATTTTACGCAGCAAACAACTCTTATTTTTAACTAAATAAACTATTGTTATGAAGCCATATGTCAGTGTGTAAACCCTTTCTTCATAAACAAACAAAAAAACTCATAACTGTAAACAAGATATACTTCCTATTGACTTAGGTAGAATCTTTGCTGTTATTCAAAAGTGTTAATTTAAAGTTGTTTAAATTTTCCCAAATTTTTTAATAAATTTCGTTACGCTTTATTTGATTATTCAAAAGCCCTTAATTAGTCAAAAACACTTGAAACGCCATAAGTCATAAATATTATCAAATTAGCCTAAAAATTGTCCATCTTCAGATCTGATGGCATTTAGTGATTTTACGCAGCAAACAACTCTTATTTTTAACTAAATAAACTATTGTTATGAAGCCATATGTCAGTGTGTAAACCCTTTCTTCATAAACAAACAAAAAAACTCATAACTGTAAACAAGATATACTTCCTATTGACTTAGGTAGAATCTTTGCTGTTATTCAAAAGTGTTAATTTAAAGTTGTTTAAATTTTCCCAAATTTTTTAATAAATTTCGTTACGCTTTATTTGATTATTCAAAAGCCCTTAATTAGTCAAAAACACTTGAAACGCCATAAGTCATAAATATTATCAAATTAGCCTAAAAATTGTCTATCTTCAGATCTGGTGGCACTTAGTGATTTTACACAGCAAACAACTCTTATTTTTAACTAAATAAACTATTGTTATAAAGCCATATGTCAGTGTGTAATCACTTTCTTCATAAACAAACAAAAAAACTCATAACAGTAAACAAGATATACTTCCTATTGACTTACGTAGAATCTTTGCTGTTATTCAAACGTGTTAATTTAACGTTGTTTAAACTTTTCCAAAATTTTTTAATAAAATTCGCTACGCTTTATTTGATTATTCAAAAGCCCTTAATTAGTCAAAAACACTTGAAACGCCATAAGTCATAAATATTATCAAATTAGCCTAAAAATTGTCCATCTTCAGATCTGATGGCATTTAGTGATTTTACGCAGCAAACAACTCTTATTTTTAACTAAATAAACTATTGTTATAAAGCCATATGTCAGTGTGTAAACACTTTCCTCATTAACAAACAAAAAAAATTCATAACAGTAACCAAATTTTTTCCTATTGACATAGAATCTTTGTTGTTATTCAAAAGTGTTAATTTAACGTTGTTTAAACTTTTCCCAAATTTTTTAATAAAATTCGCTACGCTTTATTTGATTATTCAAAAGCCCTTAATTAGTCAAAAACACTTGAAACGCCATAAGTCATAAATATTATCAAATTAGCCTAAAAATTTTCCATCTTCAGATCTGATGGCATTTAGTGATTTTACGCAGCAAACAACTCTTATTTTTAACTAAATAAACTATTGTTATAAAGCCATATGTCAGTGTGTAAACACTTTCTTCATAAACAAATAAAAAAACCATAACAGTAAACAAGTATACTTCCTATTGACTTACATAGAATCTTTGCTGTTATTCAAAAGTGTTAATTTAACGTTGGTTAAATTTTCCCAAATTTTTTAATAAATTTCGTTACGCTTTATTTGATTATTCAAAAGCCCTTAATTAGTCAAAAACACCTGAAACGCCATAAGTCATAAATATTATCAAATTAGCCTAAACATTTTCCATCTTCAGATCTGATGGCATTTAGTGATTTTACGCAGCAAACAACTCTAATTTTTATCTAAATAAACTATTATTATAAAGCCATATGTCAGTGTGTATACACTTTCCTCATTAACAAACAAAAAAAATTCATAACAGTAACCAAATTTTTTCCTATTGACTTTCTTCATAAACAAACAAAAAAACCATAACAGTAAACAAGTATACTTCCTATTGACTTACATAGAATCTTTGTTGTTATTCAAAAGTGTTAATTTAACGTTGTTTAAACTTTTCCAAAATTTTTTAATAAAATTCGCTACGCTTTATTTGATTATTCAAAAGCCCTTAATTAGTCAAAAACACTTGAAACGCCATAAGTCATAAATATAATCAAAATAGCCTAAAAATTGTCCATCTTTAGATCTGATGGCATTTAGAGATTTTACGCAGCAAACAACTCTAATTTTTATCTAAATAAACTATTGTTATAAAGCCATATGTCAGTGTGTATACACTTTCCTCATTAACAAACAAAAAAAATTCATAACAGTAACCAAATTTTTTCCTATTGACTTTCTTCATAAACAATCAAAAAAACCATAACAGTAAACAAGTATACTTCCTATTGACTTACATAGAATCTTTGTTGTTATTCAAAAGTGTTAATTTAACGTTGTTTAAACTTTTCCCAAATTTTTTAATAAAATTCGCTACGCTTTATTTGATTATTCAAAAGCCCTTAATTAGTCAAAAACACTTGAAACGCCATAAGTCATAAATATTATCAAATTAGCCTAAACATTTGCCATCTTCAGATCTGATGGCATTTAGTGATTTTACGCAGCAAACATCTCTTATTTTTAACTAAATAAACTATTGTTATAAAGCCATATGTCAGTGTGTAAACACTTTCTTCATTAACAAACAAAAAAATTCATAACAGTAAACAAGATATACTTCCTATTGACTTACGTAGAATCTTTGTTGTTATTCAAGAGTGTTAATTTAACGTTGTTTAAATTTTCCCAAATTTTTTAATAAATTTCGTTACGCTTTATTTGATTATTCAAAAGCCCTTAATTAGTCAAAAACACCTGAAACGCCATAAGTCATAAATATTATCAAATTAGCGTAAAAATTTTCCATCTTCAGATCTGATGGCATTTAGTGATTTTACGCAGCAAACATCTCTTATTTTTAACTAAATAAACTATTGTTATAAAGCCATATGTCAGTGTGTAAACACTTTCTTCATTAACAAACAAAAAAATTCATAACAGTAAATAAGATATACTTCCTATTGACTTACGTAGAATCTTTGTTGTTATTCAAAAGTGTTAATTTAACGTTATTTAAACGTTTCCCAAATTTTTTAATAAAATTAGCTACGCTTTATTTGATTATTCAAAAGCCCTTAATTAGTCAAAAACACTTGAAACGCCATAAGTCATAAATATTATCAAATTAGCCTAAACATTTTCCATCTTCAGATCTGATGGCATTTAGTGATTTTACGCAGCAAACATCTCTTATTTTTAACAAATAAACTATTGTTATAAAGCCATATGTCAGTGTGTAAACACTTTCTTCATTAACAACCAAAAAAATTCATAACAGTAAACAAGATATACTTCCTATTGACTTACGTAGAATCTTTGTTGTTATTCAAGAGTGTTAATTTAACGTTGTTTAAATTTTCCCAAATTTTTTAATAAATTTCGTTACGCTTTATTTGATTATTCAAAAGCCCTTAATTAGTCAAAAACACCTGAAACGCCATAAGTCATAAATATTATCAAATTAGCGTAAAAATTTTCCATCTTCAGATCTGATGGCATTTAGTGATTTTACGCAGCAAACATCTCTTATTTTTAACTAAATAAACTATTGTTATAAAGCCATATGTCAGTGTGTAAACACTTTCTTCATTAACAAACAAAAAAATTCATAACAGTAAACAAGATATACTTCCTATTGACTTACGTAGAATCTTTGTTGTTATTCAAGAGTGTTAATTTAACGTTGTTTAAATTTTCCCAAATTTTTTAATAAATTTCGATACGCTTTATTTGATTATTCAAAAGCCCTTAATTAGTCAAAAACACCTGAAACGCCATAAGTCATAAATATTATCAAATTAGCCTAAACATTTTCCATCTTCAGATCTGATGGCATTTAGTGATTTTACGCAGCAAACATCTCTTATTTTTAACTAAATAAACTATTGTTATAAAGCCATATGTCAGTGTGTAAACACTTTCTTCATTAACAAACAAAAAAATTCATAACAGTAAACAAGATATACTTCCTATTGACTTACGTAGAATCTTTGTTGTTATTCAAGAGTGTTAATTTAACGTTGTTTAAATTTTCCCAAATTTTTTAATAAATTTCGTTACGCTTTATTTGATTATTCAAAAGCCCTTAATTAGTCAAAAACACCTGAAACGCCATAAGTCATAAATATTATCAAATTAGCGTAAAAATTTTCCATCTTCAGATCTGATGGCATTTAGAGATTTTACGCAGCAAACAACTCTTATTTTTAACTAAATAAACTATTATTATAAAGCCATATGTCAGTGTGTAAACGCTTTCCTCATTAACAAACAAAAAAAATTCATAACAGTAAACAAGATATACTTCCTATTGACTTACGTAGAATCTTTGTTGTTATTCAAGAGTGTTAATTTAACGTTGTTTAAATTTTCCCAAATTTTTTAATAAATTTCGTTACGCTTTATTTGATTATTCAAAAGCCCTTAATTAGTCAAAAACACCTGAAACGCCATAAGTCATAAATATTATCAAATTAGCCTAAACATTTTCCATCTTCAGATCTGATGGCATTTAATGATTTTACGCAGCAAACATCTCTTATTTTTAACTAAATAAACTATTGTTATAAAGCCATATGTCAGTGTGTAAACACTTTCTTCATTAACAAACAAAAAAATTCATAACAGTAAACAAGATATACTTCCTATTGACTTACGTAGAATCTTTGTTGTTATTCAAGAGTGTTAATTTAACGTTGTTTAAATTTTCCCAAATTTTTTAATAAATTTCGTTACGCTTTATTTGATTATTCAAAAGCCCTTAATTAGTCAAAAACACCTGAAACGCCATAAGTCATAAATATTATCAAATTAGCGTAAAAATTTTCCATCTTCAGATCTGATGGCATTTAGAGATTTTACGCAGCAAACAACTCTTATTTTTAACTAAATAAGCTATTGTTATAAAGCCATATGTCAGTGTGTAAACACTTTCTTCATTAACAAACAAAAAAAATTCATAACACTAAACAAGATATACTTCCTATTGACTTACGTAGAATCTTTGTTGTTATTCAAAAGTGTTAATTTAACGTTATTTAAACGTTTCCCAAATTTTTTAATAAAATTAGCTACGCTTTATTTGATTATTCAAAAGCCCTTAATTAGTCAAAAACACTTGAAACTCCATAAGTCATAAATATTATCAAATTAGCGTAAAAATTTTCCATCTTCAGATCAGATGGCATTTAGTGATTTTATGCAGCAAATAACTCTTATTTTTAACTAAATAAACTTTTGTTATAAAGCCATATGACAGTGTGTAAACACTTTCTTCATTAACAAACAAAAAAATTCATAACAGTAAACAAGATATACTTCCTATTGACTTACGTAGAATCTTTGTTGTTATTCAAGAGTGTTAATTTAACGTTGTTTAAATTTTCCCAAATTTTTTAATAAATTTCGTTACGCTTTATTTGATTATTCAAAAGCCCTTAATTAGTCAAAAACACCTGAAACGCCATAAGTCATAAATATTATCAAATTAGCGTAAACATTTTCCATCTTCAGATCTGATGGCATTTAGAGATTTTACGCAGCAAACAACTCTTATTTTTAACTAAATAAACTATTATTATAAAGCCATATGTCAGTGTGTAAACGCTTTCCTCATTAACAAACAAAAAAAATTCATAACAGTAAACAAGATATACTTCCTATTGACTTACGTAGAATCTTTGTTGTTATTCAAGAGTGTTAATTTAACGCTGTTTAAATTTTCCCAAATTTTTTAATAAATTTCGTTACGCTTTATTTGATTATTCAAAAGCCCTTAATTAGTCAAAAACACCTGAAACGCCATAAGTCATAAATATTATCAAATTAGCCTAAACATTTTCCATCTTCAGATCTGATGGCATTTAGTGATTTTACGCAGCAAACATCTCTTATTTTTAACTAAATAAACTATTGTTATAAAGCCATATGTCAGTGTGTAAACACTTTCTTCATTAACAAACAAAAAAATTCATAACAGTAAATAAGATATACTTCCTATTGACTTACGTAGAATCTTTGTTGTTATTCAAAAGTGTTAATTTAACGTTATTTAAACGTTTCCCAAATTTTTTAATAAAATTAGCTACGCTTTATTTGATTATTCAAAAGCCCTTAATTAGTCAAAAACACTTGAAACGCCATAAGTCATAAATATTATCAAATTAGCGTAAAAATTTTCCATCTTCAGATCAGATGGCATTTAGTGATTTTATGCAGCAAACAACTCTTATTTTTAACTAAATAAACTATTGTTATAAAGCCATATGACAGTGTGTAAACACTTTCTTCATTAACAAACAAAAAAATTCATAACAGTAAACAAGATATACTTCCTATTGACTTACGTAGAATCTTTGTTGTTATTCAAGAGTGTTAATTTAACGTTGTTTAAATTTTCCCAAATTTTTTAATAAATTTCGTTACGCTTTATTTGATTATTCAAAAACCCTTAATTAGTCAAAAACACCTGAAACGCCATAAGTCATAAATATAATCAAAATAGAGTAAACATTTTCCAAATTTAGATCTGATGGCATTTAGAGATTTTACGCAGCAAACAACTGTTATTTTTAACTAAAATAACTATTATTATAAAGCCATATGTCAATGTGTAAACGCTTTCCTCATTAACTAACAAAAAAAATTCATAACAGTAACCAAATTTTTTCCTATTGACATACGTAGAATCTTTGTTGTTATTCAAAAGTGTTAATTTAACGTTGTTTAAACTTTTCCCAAATTTTTTAATAAAATTCGCTACGCTTTATTTGATTATTCAAAAGCCCTAATGTTTAGGCCACCAAGCTAAACCCAAGAATGAGCACTGCCAATAGTGACCCAGCCTAATGTAAACTATTTGTGTTTGCTTCTATCGACTTTCGCGCACTAACACCAACGCCTATATATGTCCGTGCAGGCGTATGTGTACGTGTTGGTGCGCGACTTTCCAATTTAACTTTCCAATTTAACTTTCGTTCTATTACCCCTCAAAACCGCTTTTCGACGGAATTGAAGGGTGAACGCGTTTTACAAGAAAGAAACTCTTTCACTTCTTTTTTGGAAACCTCCGTGCCAACTGCAGCCATCAGCCCTGTCATAGGTAAGCTTTTCTTTTTAATTTGTATAACCTAACCTATATATAATCAATTAAAGTGTGAATTAGCTTTTGTATATATATATTGTGAGTTAGCTTTGAACTAAAAGTAATTAAATTGTTAAATACTTGAATTTAATCTGCGGTGTGTTCTTTTCCTTTTTTTATCTTTTTTTCAACGAGCGCAAAAACCCCTTGGGAACTCACTTGAGCTATCGAAGCCCCAAGAGGTTTTTTCATGGTCCTACTACGCCGGAATAATTACAGACACAATTGAATACCAGCGACCGACTGGATAAACACAGCCCACCTGAGCGTTTCAAAAGTAGCCATCAATATAACCACACAAAAGCGTTTCACAAGCTAGCAGTTAGCTGCACCACACAAAAGCGTTTCAAAAGTATTCATCTATAACCAAAAGCGTTTCAAAAGCTAGCCGTTAGCAGAACCACACAAAAGCGTTTCACAAGCTACCAGTTAGCAGCACCACACAAAAGCGTTTCAAAAGTTAGCAGTTAGCACCACCTGAGCGTTTCAAAAGCGACAAGCGTTACACCAGCAAACAAAAACGAGCGGTCAAACAAAGTCACAAAGGTACGTGGTTTGAGTTCAATTTTTTTGTTTGTTTTTTGCACAAGTAGGGAATTTACTTATACTAACTTCTCGGCGTAGCAATATCGCGATTTTATTAAATAAAAACCAGATAATTATACGTATGTGTGGCAATTAAGTCACACAGATTTACTTAAAGTCTTTTGATTTAGTATTTTGTTTGCTGTAGCGCATATTTTCGAGTAATATTGCAGCCAGCTGCACAAATTCAACATAACCCCACTTTTTCACTGTAGTGTGGCAATTTCTTTGCAACAACACTTTAAAGCACTTTATCACAAGTCACTGCCAATACTTTAGAAACACTAGACACTTAAGTGTAATAAATTGAACCAATTCATTAGGTTCTGACGTAAACCAGCGTTACTACCATTAAATCAAAGTCACTTAACCATATTTTCTTGTATACACAACACTAACACTGCGGTGAGTTGGGTGACAAGAGTGTTCGCATAAAAGCACAATCGGCTGAGGGAAAAAAAAAAAAAATAAAAATAAAAAAAATTATTAAAAATTTGCGTGTTTACCCCCTTGGCGGCAATCCATTATATTGGGCATATACCCACTAGCTACATCGTCCTATCTTAAGCTGAACGTGCCCTCGTGAACTACCCTATTAACAAGTTAGATCCATTTTGCCCTTAATCTCAGTACTGATACCATGTCGAAAGCGATGGAAAGTTACATCAGGATGGCTGATGAAGTCATAGAGTTTGAAGCTGACTTCAACTCCACACCCGACTCCGAACATACCAAGTATACTCTGGCTATCCAGCAAGAAGAGTTAAAGGCAAAGTGGAAAAAAGTAAAAACAGCCCATGATGAGATATTAGCTGGGGACACTCTAGAGGGAAAAAATATATCAGCTGTTAAGATAAAACACAAAAGTGCTTATGCAGTCTACTTGCGTTGCATGTCAAACATATCAACGCGACAGGCCACATTCAACAAACCCGACCCTAAGCCCGAAGAACAGCACGAAAGGGATACAAATATGCGTCTACCTCCGTGTGACACTGATGTGTTCAAGGGAGATTACTTATCCTGGCCTACATTCAGAGACCTCTTTACGGCCATATATATTTTAAATAAGCGACTCACTCCGGTAGAGAGATTGTACCACTTGATTCAAAAGACCCAGGGTGAGGCTAAAGAGATAGTGCAAAAGTGCCCACTCACAAACGAAGGTTTCGGTATAGCGTGGCAAAATCTGGTAGACAGATACGAAAACAAACGCATACTAGTGAACACTCAGCTGAAAACGTTGTTCAGCTTAGAGGCGGTTGAAAAGGAATGCGGCACTTCAATTAAAAAGCTGCAGCGAGACATCAACAACTGTATCGCATCCTTAAAGACACATCAAATCGACGTGTCCAATTGGGATGCGATTATAACTTATTTGTGCTCAACGAAATTACCAAAAAGCACACTAGCCTTATGGGAGCAAACGGTTCAAAATAAAACAGAAATATCCAAGTGGGAAGACATGGATAAATTTTTACAAAACCGTTTCCAGACACTTGAGACAGTCTCTGGCATAACTGAGGATAGCCTGGAAACCAAGAACCCGAAAACCCATAATGGTAGACAATCCACTGAAAACTCTCACAGAAAGCTAGGTGCTTTTAAGACGAGTGTAACCAAAGGTGCGTGCAAGATGTGTAAATCCACTGAGCACAAACTACAACATTGCCAACGGTTCCGCACATTGTCGGTTTCCGATAGAATCACCTTCATTAAAAACAAGAAAGGGTGTATTAACTGCCTATCCTCAGGACATACTGTGTCTAGGTGTTCAAGCTCCTACAATTGCGCCACCTGCAAGCAAAGACACAATACGCTCCTACATATTCAGGCAACGGACACCAACCAAAACGCAAACAACAATAATACCAACCCTGGCCCATCTGCCCAATCGCAACAGAGGCGCACCTATTCCAATAACCAAAGCACTGGAAATAACCAAAGCAATGGAAATAACCACTTCAAGGCCTGCTTTACAAACACAAGTAAAGGGGTTTTACTAGGTACGGCCCGCATCAATATATTCCACAACAACACCAACTTCTCCGCGCGGGCACTTATAGATTCGGGGTCAGAATGTACTTTCATCACTGAAAGACTTAAACGTCGCATAAACTTGCCATCTCAGCGGATGTCTGCACATGTGTCAGGCATCACCAATCAAGTGTCAGCACAAGTAAAGGAGGCGTGTCATATACAACTGCGGTCTCCAATTGATCCGACAATAAATATTGCTACCACCGCGCTTGTGCTGCCGCAATTAACTGGCAATCTACCAACATGCAAGGTGGATGCCATGGCCATGCAGGCCTTCCCGAACTTAGTATTAGCTGACAAACGTTTTTTTGTCAATGAGCAAGTCGACCTGATATTAGGAGGCGACATTTATGCACAGGTGATGTTAGGGGGAATAAAGAAAGACGTGTTAGGAACACTGCTAGCCCAAGAGACGGTATTCGGCTGGATATTGACCGGCCAAACCGAAACAATCTCACCCAGCGAGAAATATGTGTCCTTTGTCAGTGAAGTGCAATTAGACAGAGAGCTACGATCATTTTGGGAAACAGAGGAAGTCCCCAAGGACAAAACGTACAACCATGATGACAAGTATTGTGAAGAATTGTATAAGAACACAACGATTCGAAATGATAAGGGTAAATATATTGTATCCTTGCCTTTTAAACAGGAATTTCCAAAATATAAACAACTAGGTCCCTCATTAAAAATTGCGTGTTCACAATTCTTCCGAATGGAAACGCGTTTAGCTAAAGACCCACCATTACAGTCAGAATACAACAGGGTCTTAGCAGAGTATGAAACCTTGGGGCATATGTCCCGGGTACCAACACACATCCCCGCTGAAGACTGTGATACCTATTTTTTACCACATCATGCCGTCAAAAAGGAAGAAAGCACAACAACCAAAGTGAGAGTGGTGTTCAATGCGTCATCATCAACTGCAAACGGAGTCAGCCTCAACGACATCCTCCATCCGGGGCCAGTTCTACAGAATGATTTAACCATTCTCATATTAAGGTGGCGTTTCTTCAAATATGTCTTCAATAGCGACATAGAAAAAATGTACAGACAGATTCTGTTACACGATGATCACACTAAGTATCAACGGATTGTATTCCGAACAGAAAGTACGCAGCCCATACAACTATATGAGTTGAAAACGGTCACCTTCGGAGTTAACTGTGCACCGTACCTGGCAATACGAACACTGCTCCAGTTAGCGGACGACGTGGAACACAGCTACCCTATAGCATCAGATATACTACGAAATGCAATGTACGTTGACGACGTGCTAGCAGGAGGCCACACTATTACCGACGCCATTAAAGCAAGGGATCAAATAACTACAGCCCTGGGGACAGCAGGATTCTCGCTGAGGAAATGGACCGCCAATTCGAACAAACTACTTAAAGGCCTACCAAAGGCTCACCTCCTAAACGAAGATTTCCTAGACTTCGAGGATACCAGTATGGTTAAAGCACTTGGCATCAGGTGGAACGCCCACGCAGATACCTTTTACAAAAGGACTCATCTGAAAACCTCCTTCAATGAAACATCACTGACGATTTCACCCATCGAGATTAAAGCAACGATGTGTCGACTGATCGTCAATGCTCAACGAAGCCATTATGCGGAGGAGTACAGAGCACTCCAAGAAAAAGGCTTAATCAAGCCAAAGAGCGATTTACAACCCTTGCACCCATTTCTCGATGAGGACGAGACAATCAGAGTCGGGGGCGGCTCGAGGCGTCCAAGGACCTCTCGTATAACGAACGCCACCCCATAATTCTGCCTTATCACAGTGGACTGTCTCGTCTCATCACACGATTTGTCCATAAAATCTCGTTACATGGGGGAAATCAGCTTATGCTGCGCCTGATCCGCACACAGTACTGGATACCTCGCGTGAAAAATATGATACGATCAGAAATTCACAAGTGCAAGGTATGCGCAGTGCATAGGAAACAGGCGCAAACACAATTGATGGGCATTCTACCGACCGAACGAACCACCTATACCCGGGAATTCACTAACACCGGGGTAGATTTTGCCGGCCCCTTTGAGATAAAGAATTATCAAGGGCGAGGCTGTCGCGTGTCCAAGGGATATGTCTGCCTCTTTGTGTGTTTCTCCACTAGGGCCATCCACTTGGAAGCGACTACCGATCTGAGCACCCGGTCATTCTTGGCGGCTTTTGCCAGATTCGTCGCGCGACGAGGCTGCCCGAAGAATGTGTATTCCGACAACGGAACCAATTTTGTCGGGGCATCCAGAGCCCTCAGGGCGGAGTTCAAAACCTTCATGGCTGACTCACGCGCCGAGGTAGTAACAACCTATACATACCAAAACCTGAACTGGCATTTTATTCCTGCGTCTGCTCCTCATATGGGGGGATTGTGGGAAGCGGGAGTGAAAAGTTTTAAATATCACTTCAAAAGGGTAGCATCCAACCTTAAATACACTTTTGAGGAATTTTCTACCCTGCTTTGCAGGATAGAATCCTGCCTCAACTCCCGCCCCCTAACGCCCTCTTCCAATCAACCGTCCGACCTAGAACCACTAACCCCGGGGCACTTTTTAATAGGGGGACACCTACTAGCACCCCCGGAGCCAGACGCGAACGAAAACCCCGCATCAATTATTAATCGATGGCAGCGACTAAAGGCCCTGCACCACACCTTTTGTCGACGATGGAAGACGGAATACCTCGTCGAACTTCAAAAAAGGAACAAATGGCGCCAACCTAAAGCAAATATGAAGCTTGACGATCTAGTTGTCATAAAAGAAGACAACCTGCAACCCAATGAGTGGAGGCTCGGGAGGGTTATCAACCTCCATCCTGGATCGGATGGACGAGTACGAGTAGTGGATCTCATGACGACAAAGGGAAAGGTCACAAGACCCCTCACTAAACTCGTGCTACTCCCATCCAGCGAAGAGGATCGGGAATCTAGAGAGCTGTAACCGAACATAGAAACTACCTCCCCCAGCGGGTTAGGGGGTCAGAATATACTCGCGGTAGGTATGCCTGTCGTAAGAGGCGACTATGTTCCAGAGTCAAGGGGCTGCGTAGCGCAACCCTTCAGGTTGCCAGCGCAATATATATACAGCTTCTCCAAACCCCCTTGTCAACCTCACCTATCCGCGGCAAATCCTGTTTCACTAACACGAGGCTCTGGCGACCCCAAGCTCTTCATGGAACTTGAGGGCGGAGAGGAGGGGTGGCCTGGAGGTTTAATGTAGCCACATAAATCGTTCCCGAAATGGTCGGGCCAGAACCTTAATGGTGCTGTGTTACCGGAGCGTACCGGATCTGTATCTGGCAAAGGACCAACACATCGATAACACCCCCCAAAACCTTCGGGGAGCAACCTTATCGCTACACCAACAACAACAACATGCACTTAGGCTCTCCCCCCAAAAAAAAAAAAAAAAAAAAAGCGATCAAACTGCTTTCTCTTTATCAGAATGGGAAAAATATTACTAAAATTGAACATAACATTTTCTTAAATCCAACCGACGCTTAAGCTGCTCTGAACGTTAAAAGTTCTTTTGGAGCTTGACTCACCGTAACTAAAAACCATTTTCACTATCTCCAGTAAAGTTAGATTTTACCTGGAGAATAGCAATCTATCAGATAGTTTCATTTGTCATTTTCGTTTTCACCAACACATTGTGACCAACCCCCGGTTAAATCGATAACTGTGAACATTTTTTAGGAGAAATTGCAAAAATCTCTTGTGAACACACGAAAACAAGCCAAACAATGGACCTTTGCTTACACCTTTTCCCTGCACTTATTGAAAAGTGAAGGTTCAGGTAGCAATGAGAAAACATAACATTTTATAAAACGAAATTGCCCACCGTGGCAGCATTTAAAAAACAAAAATGCTTTAGAAAAATTAAAACGCCTTTCTTTTCTCAGTAAAATTACATTCTGAGCAAAGATTTCTACATATCCTAAATATAAACAGCGTCATGTAAACACTCACCTGCCCTTATCGTCATTCGATTGATTCATATTTCTTGTTTTTACCACATCAGCTGGTGTTCCCATAATCGCAGCCACAAACCCAGCACAAATAGAGGAAAGTACATGTACCGTATGACAATCAGGCAGACTCAATTGGACCATTATCATATGCTTTATAGTAGTATCATATGTTGTGAGATCACCAAAATTAACAAGTGCTGCGCGTTGCACATTCCGTACGCTACCCTTCCATAAACCAGCTATACCACCACGACGCATAATTTCGTTAAAGGCATGTGTAGCACCGTGAACACGTGTAGGTTCACCCATTAGCCGGCGTTTGTTCTCCATTTTAACTTGTACCTTAACAAGATCAGCTGGTGAAGCTAGCCATTGTGATACTGCTCCTGCAGACACAACACAGAGAGCAGACCTCCACAATGGTAATGTCATATGGCCACTCTCATCGCTCCCCAATGTGCAACGTAGGAAATCATAGCTACACATACGTATGCCACTATAGGCTACATGACGGTAAGGTGCTGGTGAGATACCTTGCCACAGCTTTATAGTGCCCTCCTCCCTGACAATGCCATACGCTGTCGCTATCATACCACGATATTCAGGCTTAATGCTTGTATTTGTATCAACTGCTGCTTCCCCCTGAATTTGTAACCGTGGTTGTAGTCAGATCTAGTGGATAGGTGGTTAGTTCAGCAAGTGAAGCAGCTACAACGAATACCACATAAATGCAACCAAAAGAATCTGCATGATCATACTCCACTGGACGCATTTGATTGCGTGTGGAAGATGTGGTAATTGGTGGTGGAGGTGGAGTACACTCTGCACCGGACTTACTCCGAGTTGGCTTTGCATAGTGACGTTTTTATTGGTTAAAGGTAGACGATTTTGATATCTCTAGTAAAAGAAAACCAAAAATTAGAGAATGAGTAAATAAAATTAAGAAAAAATTACTGAACGTTCTCCCTCATGCTATGCCACGGCGAAAGATTCCATCGGCTTTACGTGTACTACCACATGAATCATAATGATATGCCAAGCATATATAAAAATCCGCAACCATGGTTCCCATACCTGCATTGAATAGTTGCTCATAGCATTCCATAGGATGCTGATGACTCTCAATAAATTTCATATACAATTCACCCAACGCTTTAAAACGAAATTTTGTGCAACGCGAAAGCGTGTACTACAACTTCCCTTCTCCATGGTTCGACGTAGTGCAGCCATGAATGTAGGAACAATAAAGTGTGGTTTTATCGCTACACGAGACTTTCGATGCAATTTTACATACATTTTTTCCAACAAACTTTTCCTTGTAAATTATTCGAAGCACCACGCTGTGAGAGGTTACCAAAACAAATTCATTTGGGTCTTGCAAGAAGGACGCTGAACTTATCCAATCAGTAATTGCAAATGTATTGATCTCATTAAAACTATACTGTTCATTTCGAAAATTGTATTGTAGCAACATGCACTCCTTTTCCCCGTGTGCAATTAATCGTCCATAGCCTTCACTGGTTGTTGCCGCAGTACCTTTGCTCTTAACTTTTGTGAAAGCACGCAGCTCCTGTTTGCATTTTGTATATGAAGATGTAATTCGTTGCCAACACCTGTTATTATTGCTCCTCCTGGCTATAGAATCAGCAATTGTCAGCTCCGTATCGGCAAGCATTATCTCTGGCACCAAGAATTGTACTGGTTTTACCAGTTCCGGGATGTCCGTACAAAAACATATTAGGCAAGTCAGCCCCATCAAAACATTTGCGCTTTTTAAATTTCATGTTGCTCCCAGACTGTGCAGCTCACCTGAAAGAAAAAGAAAGAAAATGAAAATTAACAATGTGCGTAAAAATTACAATTGATGCGTACCTCGTTTTTTTCTTCAATGACAGGAAATTCATTGAAGGGTAATACAATCCACTTTCACAATAACACAAGGTACACTACAAAAACTCATATGGTGTTGCCAGATGCTAGGGCGGCAAACCGGGAAAAACGCGATCACATTTATTTTTTTCCCCCTGCCTTCCCTTTTTGGGCCGTGTTTTACGAATTTATAACCTGAAATAATTGATCTTCTACAAATATCCTATTACCACCCAGATCAAATACACCTGATTTCTTATAGTGGGGTTAATGTACAATGTATTTATCACACTTTACAATAGTTTTGTTTTGATTACACTATACAAACATAAAGTTAGGAGCGGAAATGTATAGTCAGACGTAGGGGCGTATATGGGCGGAACGCCTCAACCGATGCCCCCCCCCCCCCCCCCGAGGACGGCGGCAGGCCAAGTAACCGTCGTTTTACACAAATAGGGCTCGGCTTTATAACCAAAGGCAACCAGTGCCGGATCTCCGGGCGAGTATAGTACTCGAAGAAATAATTCTTCAGGATCCGCTCTTCCATCACCATGTCACCAAAAAAACTCAGACCAATCGCGTCACGAATGCCCCCCAATATCTTTCGCACCACCTGGGTGCAATCAGTCATCGCCTGAAAGAACTCAAAGGCCACGGGACAACGCGATAGATCAAGTGGAGTCGGATCCCGAAGAAAAATTCCCCAATCCGAGAAAGCCGGCCCCAGAACCTTGCCTGAGCACGTGCGCCGACTCCGACCGTCAGGTGTCCCTGCCCCTCGTGCAGGCTCCGCAGCTCCCTTCCTCCGTCCAACTCGTGGTACTGGCTTCACAATCTATAGAAAACAAATGAAAAATAAGAGAGTTTCAATCAATGTTTACCTCAGATTAAGGAATAAATAAAACTTACCTCTGTTTTCTTTGACACGTTCGGCATCCTTGATTGCTGCTTTAAAATGATTAATTAGCCACACAACCAAATACGTTCCACAAAAGCTACCCCCATGCGCCATCTGTCGGCAAAATACTGACAACTGGCCAAAAGCTTACCGCGTGGCCACACTTAAAGCCAAACCTGTCAGATCGCACGCGAAGCGCACCGTCAAAGAGAAGTAATTGCCTTTTTAAACAAATTGCGTGGACATTAAGATAATTTACGTAAAAACCACGATGTATACCGAATTTGTGTTCAAAATAAATCAAAAAAAAAAAAAACACAAAATCAAGGCTCTTGTGCAGCTAACTCCCTAAGTAATTGTAGCTTGTTGCCAACCTCTTGCGAATATCTTCTCGACACCCAACTCCCCTCACGCATGATGAAATCCCCTCAAATTCTAAACCCTGACCAATGACAATTACCCCTTTTCAGGTCCAGTATGACCCGGTACACGACTCTCCGCAGGAAGGCGGAACGCATGGCCCAGCGGTACCCGAAACCATGCCACCTGTGCGACAAACGACATCCGATCCGGTTATGCCCGGTCTACCGAGCCAAATCGCCCGAGGAAAGGCAAAGGGAAGCCGCATTAGGACGGTACTGCGGCAATTGCCTGTCAGTAGCACACCGCACCGCCGACTGCACGAGCAAAGGACGTTGTCACCAGTGCCAAGGGGACCACCACACCACGTTACACCAGAGCTTCGACAATCCGGAGCCCCAGGAAGTTGATACCAGGCCATGGAGCGTTCAGATGGATAGCGAGGACGAACATATTCTGTCTCTTCAAGCATCAGAAATAGGAACTGACAGCGGACCACGCGAGCTAGAAGAAGGAGAGTTGGACGAAGCTGGAGCGGAATCACGGCCTTTCCGCCCGGCCACCAGTAGGAAGGTGGAACCAAGGAAGTTCCGGCCCCCACTCGCACACGAACGCCGCAAAGATGGAGCGGAATCACGGACTTTCCGCCCATCAACTACACACCAACGTCACCAAGGAGCGAGGAAGCGGGGCTCAGATCGTCACAAGGGAATAGCGGAATCACGGACTTTCCGCAGCCCGAACCGGCGTCAACGCACACGAGGAGCGGAATCACGGACTTTCCGCCCCCGTCAAGGATACGAGTTAGAGAGAGTAGGTTCGCAGGGCCAGCTTGAACGACATTCTCGACGACTGCCAGCTGCCTTCAGAACTGGGCAAATTACGCGGGAGATCGTAGCACTTCGGCCCTTTACATCGATATCGCCAACTGCCGTGATCAAAATCGAGGCGCGAGGGCGGTTGCACCTGATACGCGCACTCATCGACGCGTGCGCCACAACTTCTATAATTTCACGCGACCTGGCTCGACAGTTACACCTCGACGAAGAAAACTACGGATCACAACGAGGGTGCCTCTTGCGAATAAGGGGTAAACATGGGCAGAACCGTAGGCTCACGATTCACGCTACGATCGTTCCCAACTACGCCCGTGTGAGTCCAAGCGCGAACGTCGACCCTTCGGTCGCGACACCCTATACCCATATGCAGCTCGCCGATCCAACATTTTTTGTGTCAAGTCCGGTTCGACTCGTGTTGGGAGCCGATATATATCCGGAGCTGATACTGCCGGGCACATTGCCATCTACGTTTGGCCCTTTTTTAGCGCAGAGCAGTATATTTGGCTGGCTCTTGTCTGGAGCATGCCGCTCCTAAATCTGCCTCAACCCTCGAACTAGCTTCACGTGCCATTCGTGTGAAAAGAGGTGCAAAAAATTGAACTCAACCACGTACTATTTCCTAACGTTTACTTTTTCTTTACTACAGCTCCACGATTTACGGATGGAACCGAAATACCAATTACTGTATCAAGCAAAAGGTCGCCATGCCGCTGCCCTTATTGGGACATCCATGAATTTTGTGCATTTAAATATTAGTTAGTATTAAGTTGATCAGGGGAGATGGCCGCAGGGATCTACCGATGTTGCTTCTAGCAAGGGGGGCCGGCATGTTTAGGCCACCAAGCTAAACCCAAGAATGAGCACTGCCAATAGTGACCCAGCCTAATGTAAACTATTTGTGTTTGCTTCTATCTACTTTCGCGCACTAACACCAACGCCTATATATGTCCGTGCAGGCGTATGTGTACGTGTTGGTGCGCGACTTTCCAATTTAACTTTCCAATTTAACTTTCGTTCTATTACCCCTCAAAACCGCTTTTCGACGGAATTGAAGGGTGAACGCGTTTTACAAGAAAGAAACTCTTTCACTTCTTTTTTGGAAACCTCCGTGCCAACTGCAGCCATCAGCCCTGTCATAGGTAAGCTTTTCTTTTTAATTTGTATAACCTAACCTATATATAATCAATTAAAGTGTGAATTAGCTTTTGTATATATATATTGTGAGTTAGCTTTGAACTAAAAGTAATTAAATTGTTAAATACTTGAATTTAATCTGCGGTGTGTTCTTTTCCTTTTTTTATCTTTTTTTCAACGAGCGCAAAAACCCCTTGGGAACTCACTTGAGCTATCGAAGCCCCAAGAGGTTTTTTCACCTAATATTATCAAATTAGCCTAAAAATTTTCCATCTTCAGATCTGATGGAATTTAGTGACTATTGTTATAAAGCCATATGTCAGTGTGTAAACACTTTCTTCATTAACAAACAAAAAAAATTCATAACAGTAAACATGATATACTTCCTATTGACTCACGTAGAATCTTTGTTGTTATTCAAAAGTGTTAGTTTAACGTTGTTTAAACTTTTCCCAATTTTTTTAATAAAATTCGCTACGCTTTATTTGATTATTCAAAAGCCCTTAATTAGTCAAAAACACTTGAAACGCCATAAGTCATAAATATAATCAAAATAGCCTAAAAATTTTCCATCTTCGGATCTGATGGCATTTAGTGATTTTACGCAGCAAACAACTCTTATTTTTAACTAAATAAACTATTCTTATAAAGCCATATGTCAGTGTGTAAACACTTTCTTCATTAACAAAAAAAAAAAAAAATTCATAACAGTAAACAAGATATACTCCTATTGACTCACGTAGAATTTTTGTTGTTATTCAAAAGTGTTAATTTAACGTTGTTTAAATTTTCCCAATTTTAATTAGTCAAAAACACTTGAAACGCCATAAGTCATAAATATAATCAAACTAGCTTAAAAATTTTCCATCTTCAGATCTGATGGCATTTAGTGATTTTACGCAGCAAACAACTCTTATTTTTAACTAAATAAACTATTGTTATAAAGTCATATGTCAGTGTGTAAACACTTTCTTCATTAACAAACAAAAAAATTCATAACAGTAAACAAGATATACTTCCTATTGACTTACGTAGAATCTTTGTTGTTATTCAAAAGTGTTAATTTAACGTTGTTTAAACGTTTGCCAAATTTTTTAATAAAATTAGCTACGCTTTATTTGATTATTCAAAAGCCCTTAATTAGTCAAAAACACTTGAAACGCCATAAGTCATAAATATAATCAAAATAGCCTAAAAATTTTCCATCTTCAGATCTGATGGCATTTAGTGATTTTACGCAGCAAACAACTCTTATTTTTAACTAAATAAACTATTGTTATAAAGTCATATGTCAGTGTGTAAACACTTTCTTCATTAACAAACAAAAAAATTCATAACAGTAAACAAGATATACTTCCTATTGACTTACGTAGAATCTTTGTTGTTATTCAAAAGTGTTAATTTAACGTTGTTTAAACGTTTGCCAAATTTTTTAATAAAATTAGCTACGCTTTATTTGATTATTCAAAAGCCCTTAATTAGTCAAAAACACTTGAAACGCCATAAGTCATAAATATTATCAAATTAGCCTAAAAATTTTCCATCTTCAGATCTGATGGCATTTAGTGATTTTACGCAGCAACAACTCTTATTTTTAACTAAATAAACTATTGTTATAAAGCCATATGTCAGTGTGTAAACACTTTCTTCATTAACAAACAAAAAAATTCATAACAGTAAACAAGATATACTTCCTATTGACTTACGCAGAATCTTTCTTGTTATTCAAGAGTGTTAATTTAACGTTGTTTAAATTTTCCCAAATTTTTTAATAAATTTCGTTACGCTTTATTTGATTATTCAAAAGCCCTTAATTAGTCGAAAACACCTGAAACGCCATAAGTCATAAATATAATCAAAATAGCCTAAAAATGTTCCATCTTTAGATCTGATGGCATTTAGAGATTTTACGCAGCAAACAACTCTTACTTTTAACTAAATAAACTATTGTTATAAAGCCATATGTCAGTGTGTAAACACTTGCTTCATTAACAAACAAAAAAATTCATAACAGTAAACAAGATATACTTCCACTTCCACAAAACACTTGAAACGCCATAAGTCATAAATATTATCAAATTAGCCTAAAAATTTTCCGTCTTCAGATCAGATGGCATTTAGTGATTTTATGCAGCAAACAACTCTTATTTTTAACTAAATAAACTATTGTTATAAAGCCATATGTCAGTGTGTAAACACTTTCCTTATTAACAAACAAAAAAATTCATAACAGTAAACAAGATATACTTCCTATTGACTTACGTAGAATCTTTGTTGTTATTCAAAAGTGTTAATTTAACGTTGTTTAAACGTTTCCCAAATTGTTTAATAAAATTAGCTACGCTTTATTTGATTATCCAAAAGCCCTTAGTTAGTCAAAAACACTTGAAACGCCATAAGTCATAAATATAGTCAAATTAGCCTAAAAATTTCCCATCTTCAGATCTGATGACATTTAGTTATTTTACGCAGCAAACAACTCTTATTTTTTAACTAAATAAACTATTGTTATAAAGCCATATGTCAGTGTATAAACACTTTCTTCATTGACAAACACAAAAAAATTCATAACAGTAAACAAGATATACTTCCTATTGACTCACGTAGAATCTTTGTTGTTATTCAAAAGTGTTAATTGAACGTTGTTTAAACTTTTCCCAAATTTTTTAATAAAATTCGCTACGCTTTATTTGATTATTCAAAAGCCCTTAATTAGTCAAAAACACTTGAAACGCCATAAGTCATAAATATGATCAAATTAGCCAAAAAATTTTCCATCTTCAGATCCGATGGCATTTAGTGATTTTATGCAGCAAACAACTCTTATTTTTAACTAAATAAACTATTGTAATAAAGCCATATGTCAGTGTGTAAACACTTTCCTCATTAACAAACAAAAAAAATTCATAACAGTAACCAAATTTTTTCCTATTGACATACGTAGAATCTTTGTTGTTATTCAAAAGTGTTAATTTAACGTTGTTTAAATTTTCCCAAATTTTTAATAAAATTCGCTACGCTTAATTTGATTATTCAAAAGCCCTTATTTAGTCAAAAACACTTGAAACGCCATAAGTCATAAATATTATCAAATTAGCCTAAAAAAGTTCCATCTTCAGATCTGATGGCATTTAGTGATTTTACGCAGCAAACAACTCTTATTTTTAACTAAATAAACTATTGTTATAAAGCCATATGTCAGTGTGTAAACACTTTCCTCATTAACAAACAAAAAAAATTCATAACAGTAACCAAATTTTTTCCTGTTGACATACGTAGAATCTTTGTTGTTATTCAAAAGTGTTAATTTATCATTGTTTGAACTTTTTCCAAATTTTTTAATAAAATTCGCTACGCTTTATTTGATTATTCAAAAGCCCTTAATTAATCAAAAACACTTGAAACGCCATAAGTCATAACTATAATCAAACTAGCCTAAAAATTTTCCATCTTCAGATCTGATGGCATTTAGTGACTATTGTTATAAAGCCATATGTCAGTGTGTAAACACTTTCTTCATTAACAAAAAAAAAAAAAAAATTCATAACAGTAAACAAGATATAATTCCTATTAACTCACGTAGAATCTTTGTTGTTATTCAAAAGTGTTAATTTAAAGTTGTTTAAATTTTCCCAATTATTTTAGTAAAATTCGCTACGCTTTATTTGATTATTCAAAAGCCCTTAATTAATCAAAAACACTTGAAACGCCATAAGTCATAAATATAATCAAACGAGCCTAAAAATTTTCCATCTTCAGATCTGATGGCATTTAGTGACTATTGTTATAAAGCCATATGTTACTGTATAAACACTTTCTTCATTAACAAACAAAAAAAATGCATAACAGTAAACAAGATATACTTCCTATTGACTCGCGTAGAATTTTTGTTGTTATTCAAAAGTGTTAATTTAACGTTGTTTAAATTTTCCCAATTTTTTTAATAAAATTCGCTACACAACAAAAACAACAAAAATAAAATTCGCTACACTTTATTTGATTAATCAAAAGCCCTTAATTAGTCAAAAACACTTGAAACGCCATAAGTCATAAATATAATCAAACTAGCTTAAAAATTTTCCATCTTCAGATCTGATGGCATTTAGTGATTTTACGCAGCAAACAACTCTTATTTTTAACTAAATAAACTATTGTTATAAAACCATATGTCAATGTGTAAACACTTTCTTCATTAACAAATACAAAAAAATTCATAACAGTAAACAAAATATACTTCTTATTGACTTACGTAGAATCTTTGTTGTTATTCAAAAGTGTTAATTTAACGTTGTTTAAACTTTTCCCAATTTTTTTAATAAAATTCGCTACGCTTTATTTGATTATTCAAAAGCCCTTAATTAGTCAAAAACACTTGAAACGCCATAAGTCATAAATATAATCAAAATAGCCTAAAAATTTTCCATCTTCAGATCTGATGGCATTTAGTGACTATTGTTATAAAGCCACATGTCATTGTGTAAACACTTTCTTCATTAACAAACAAAAAAAATTCATAACAGTAAACAAGATATACTTCCTATTGACTCACGTAGAATCTTTGTTGTTATTCAAAAGTGTTAATTTAACGTTGTTTAAATTTTCCCAATTTTTTTCATAAAATTCGCTACACAACAAAAACAACAAAAACAAAATTCGCTACACTTTATTTGATTATTCAAAAGCCCTTAATTAGTCAAAAACACTTGAAACGCCATAAGTCATAAATATAATCAAACTAGCTTAAAAATTTTCCATCTTCAGATATGATGGCATTTAGTGATTTTACGCAGCAAACAACTCTTATTTTTAACTAAATAAACTATTGTTATAAAACCATATGTCAATGTGTAAACACTTTCTTCATTAACAAATACAAAAAAATTCATAACAGTAAACAAAATATACTTCTTATTGACTTACGTAGAATCTTTGTTGTTATTCAAAAGTGTTAATTTAACGTTGTTTAAACTTTTCCCAATTTTTTTAATAAAATTCGCTACGCTTTATTTGATTATTCAAAAGCCCTTAATTAGTCAAAAACACTTGAAACGCCATAAGTCATAAATATAATCAAAATAGCCTAAAAATTTTCCATCTTCAGATCTGATGGCATTTAGTGATTTTACGCAGCAAACAACTCTAATTTTTAACTAAATAAACTATTGTTATAAAGTCATATGTCAGTGTGTAAACACTTTCTTCATTAACAAACAAAAAAATTCATAACAGTAAACAAGATATACTTCCTATTGACTTACGTAGAATCTTTGTTGTTATTCAAAAGTGTTAATTTAACGTTGTTTAAACGTTTCCCAAATTTTTTAATAAAATTAGCTACGCTTTATTTGATTATTCAAAAGCCCTTAATTAGTCAAAAACACTTGAAACGCCATAAGTCATAAATATAATCAAAATAGCCTAAAAATTTTCCATCTTCAGATCTGATGGCATTTAGTGATTTTACGCAGCAAACAACTCTTATTTTTAACTAAATAAACTATTGTTATAAAGCCATATGTCAGTGTGTAAACACTTTCTTCATTAACAAACAAAAAAATTCATAACAGTAAACAAGATATACTTCCTATTGGCTTACGCAAAATCTTTCTTGTTATTCAAGAGCCTAAAAATTTTCCATCTTTAGATCTGATGGAATTTAGAGATTTTACGCAGCAAACAACTCTTATTTTTAACTAAATAAACTATTGTTATAAAGCCATATGTCAGTGTGTAAACACTTTCTTCATTAACAAACAAAAAAATTCATAACAGTAAACAAGATATACTTCCTATTGACTTACGTAGAATCTTTTTAGTTATTAAAGAGTGTTAATTTAACGTTGTTTAAATTTTCCCAAATTTTTTAATAAATTTCGATACTCTTTATTTGATTATTCAAAAGCCCTTAATTAGTCAAAAACACCTGAAACGCCATAAGTCATAAATATAATCAAAATAGCCTAAAAATTTTCCAAATTTAGATCTGATGGCATTTAGAGATTTTACGCAGCAAACAACTCTTATTTTTAATTAAATAAACTATTTTTATAAAGCCATATGTCAGTGTGTAAACACTTTCCTCATTAACAAACAAAAAAAATTCATAACAGTAACCAAATTTTTTCCTATTGGCATACGTAGAATCTTTGTTGTTATTCAAAAGTATTAATTTAACGTTGTTATACTTTTCCCAAATTTTTTAATAAAATTCGCTACGCTTTATTTGATTATTCAAAAGCCCTTAATTAGTCAAAAACACTTGAAAATCCATAAGTCATAAATATGATCAAATTAGCCTAAAAATTTTCCATCTTCAGATCCGATGGCATTTAGTGATTTTATGCAGCAAACAACTCTTATTTTTAACTAAATAAACTATTGTAATAAAGCCATATGTCAGTGTGTAAACACTTTCCTCATTAACAAACAAAAAAAATTCATAACAGTAACCAAATTTTTTCCTGTTGACATACGTAGAATCTTTGTTGTTATTCAAAAGTGTTAATTTATCATTGTTTGAACTTTTTCCAAATTGTTTAATAAAATTCGCTACGCTTTATTTGATTATTCAAAAGCCCTTAATTAATCAAAAACACTTGAAACGCCATAAGTCATAAATATAATCAAACTAGCCTAAAAATTTTCCATCTTCAGATCTGATGGCATTTAGTGACTATTGTTATAAAGCCATATGTCAGTGTGTAAACACTTTCTTCATTAACAAAAAAAAAAAAAAAAAAAATTCATAACAGTAAACAAGATATACTTCCTATTGACTCACGTAGAATCTTTGTTGTTATTCAAAAGTGTTAATTTAACGTTGTTTAAACTTTTCCCAATTTTTTTAATAAAATTCGCTACGCCTTATTTGATTATTCAAAAGCCCTTAATTAATCAAAAACACTTGAAACGCCATAAGTCATAAATATAATCAAACTAGCCTAAAAATTTTCCATCTTCAGATCTGATGGCATTTAGTGACTATTGTTATAAAGCCACATGTCATTGTGTAAGCACTTTCTTCATTAACAAACAAAAAAAATTCATAACAGTAAACAAGATATACTTCCTATTGACTCACGTAGAATCTTTGTTGTTATTCAAAAGTGTTAATTTAACGTTGTTTAAATTTTCCCAATTTTTTTCATAAAATTCGCTACACAACAAAACCAACAAAAACAAAATTCGCTACACTTTATTTGATTATTCAAAAGCCCTTAATTAGTCAAAAACACTTGAAAAGCCATAAGTCATAAATATAATCAAACTAGCTTAAAAATTTTCCATCTTCAGATCTGATGGCATTTAGTGATTTTACGCAGCAAACAACTCTTATTTTTAACTAAATAAACTATTGTTATAAAGCCATTTGTCAGTGTGCAAACACTTTCTTCATTAACAAACACAAACAAATTCATAACAGTAAACAAAATATACTTCTTATTGACTTACGTAGAATCGTTGTTGTTATTCAAACCAATTATAACGAATTTACTGCAAATGCTCTTATTTGCAATCTACTGCCAACGTTCGTATCGCTAAACTGTTGAATAAATAACTCCAATTTGTAATAATGCAAAACGGCTTTTATTAAAGTACTTCACAATAACAAACTGTGCAACGAATAGCTTGCTTAATAACCACACTGATTGATAGCTCAATGAAACTCTACTATTCAAAATAACACTGCTATTGCTCGCTAGATATCGTCTTAATCAAACTGCTTGACAACGTTGCTTAAACTTTTCCCAATTTTTTTAATAAAATTCGCTACGCTTTATTTGATTATTCAAAAGCCCTTAATTAGTCAAAAACACTTGAAACGCCATAAGTCATAAATATAATCAAAATAGCCTAAAAATTTTCCATCTTCAGATCTGATGGCATTTAGTGATTTTACGCAGCAAACAACTCTTATTTTTAACTAAATAAACTATTGTTATAAAGCCATATGTCAGTGTGTAAACACTTTCTTCATTAACAAACAAAAAAATTCATAACAGTAAACAAGATATACTTCCTATTGACTTACGTAGAATCTTTGTTGTTATTCAAAAGTGTTAATTTAACGTTGTTTAAACGTTTCCCAAATTTTTTAATAAAATTAGCTACGCTTTATTTGATTATTCAAAAGCCCTTAATGAGTCAAAAACACTTGAAACGCCATAAGTCATAAATATTATCAAATTAGCCTAAAAATTTTCCATCTTCAGATCTGATGGCATTTAGTGATTTTACGCAGCAAACAACTCTTATTTTTAACTAAATAAACTATTGTTATAAAGCCATATGTCAGTGTGTAAACACTTTCTTCATTAACAAATAAAAAAATTCATAACAGTAAACAAGATATACTTCCTATTGACTTACGCAGAATCTTTGTTGTTATTCAAGAGTGTTAATTTAACGTTGTTTAAATTTTCCCAAATTTTTTAATAAATTTCGTTACGCTTTATTTGATTATTCAAAAGCCCTTAATTAGTCGAAAACACTTGAAACGCCATAAGTCATAAATATAATCAAAATAGCCTAAAAATTTTCCATCTTTAGATCTGATGGCATTTAGAGATTTTACGCAGCAAAATACTCTTATTTTTAACTAAATAAACTATTGTTATAAAGCCATATGTCAGTGTGTAAACACTTTCTTCATTAACAAACAAAAAAATTCATTACAGTAAACAAGATATACTTCCTATTGACTTACGTAGAATCTTTTTTGTTATTCAAGAGTGTTAATTTAACGTTGTTTAAATTTTCCCAAATTTTTTAATAAACTTCGTTACGCTTTATTTGATTAGTCAAAAACACCTGAAACGCCATAAGTCATAAATATAATCAAAATAGCCTAAAAATTTTCCAAATTTAGATCTGATGGCATTTAGAGATTTTACGCAGCAAACAACTTTTATTTTTAATTAAATAAACTATTATTATAAAGCCATATGTCAGTGTGTAAACACTTTCCTCATTAACAAACAAAAAAAATTCATAACAGTAACCAAATTTTTTCCTATTGGCATACGTAGAATCTTTGTTGTTATTCAAAAGTGTTAATTTAACGTTGTTTAAACTTTTCCCAAATTTTTAATAAAATTCGCTACGCTTTATTTGATTATTCAAAAGCCCTTAATTAGTCAAAAACACTTGAAAAGCCATAAGTCACAAATATTATCAAATTAGCCTAAAAATTTTCCATCTTCAGATCAGATGGCATTTAGTGATTTTATGCAGCAAACAACTCTTATTTTTAACTAAACAAACTATTGTTATAAAGCCATATGTCAGTGTGTAAACAATTTCCTTATTAACAAACAAAAAAATTCATAACAGTAAACAAGGTATACTTCCTATTGACTTACGTAGAATCTTTGTTGTTATTCAAAAGTGTTAATTTAACGTTGTTTAAACGTTTCCCAAATTTTTTAATAAAATTAGCTACGCTTTATTTGATTATTCAAAAGCCCTTAATTAGTCAAAAACACTTGAAACGCCATAAGTCATAAATATAATCAAAATAGCCTAAAACTTTTCCATCTTTAGATCTGATGGCATTTAGAGATTTTACGCAGCAAACAACTCTTATTTTTAACTAAATAAACTATTGTTATAAAGCCAAATGTCAGTGTGTAAACACTTTCTTCATTAACAAACAAAAAAATTCATTACAGTAAACAAGATATACTTCCTATTGACTTACGTAGAATCTTTTTTGTTATTCAAGAGTGTTAATTTAACGTTGTTTAAATTTTCCCAAATTTTTTAATAAACTTCGTTACGCTTTATTTGATTATTCAAAAGCCCTTAATTAGTCAAAAACACCTGAAACGCCATAAGTCATAACTATAATCAAAATAGCCTAAAAATTTTCCAAATTTAGATCTGATGGCATTTAGAGATTTTACGCAGCAAACAACTCTTATTTTTAATTAAACAAACTATTATTATAAAGCCATATGTCAGTGTGTAAACACTTTCCTCATTAACAAAGAAAAAAAATTCATAACAGTAACCAAATTTTTTCCTATTGACATACGTAGAATCTTTGTTGTTATTCAAAAGTGTTAATTTAACGTTGTTTAAACTTTTCCCAATTTTTTTAATAAAATTCGCTACGCTTTATTTGATTATTCAAAAGCCCTTAATTAGTCAAAAACACTTGAAACGCCATAAGTCATAAATATAATCAAAATAGCCTAAAAATTTTCCATCTTTAGATCTGATGGCATTTAGAGATTTTACGCAGCAAACAACTCTTATTTTTAACTAAATAAACTATTGTTATAAAGCCATATGTCAGTGTGTAAACACTTTCTTCATTAACAAATAAAAAAATTCATAACAGTAAACAAGATATACTTCCTATTGACTTACGCAGAATCTTTGTTGTTATTCAAGAGTGTTAATTTAACGTTGTTTAAATTTTCCCAAATTTTTTAATAAATTTCGTTACGCTTTATTTGATTATTCAAAAGCCCTTAATTAGTCGAAAACACCTGAAACGCCATAAGTCATAAATATAATCAAAATAGCCTAAAAATTGTCCATCTTTAGATCTGATGGCATTTAGAGATTTTACGCAGCAAACAACTCTTATTTTTAACTAAATAAACTATTGTTATAAAGCCATATGTCAGTGTGTAAACACTTTCTTCATTAACAAACAAATAAATTCATTACAGTAAACAAGATATACTTCCTATTGACTTACGTAGAATCTTTTTTGTTATTCAAGAGTGTTAATTTAACGTTGTTTAAATTTTCCCAAATTTTTTAATAAACTTCGTTACGCTTTATTTGATTATTCAAAAGCCCTTAATTAGTCAAAAACACCTGAAACGCCATAAGTCATAAATATAATCAAAATAGCCTAAAAATTTTCCAAATTTAGATCTGATGGCATTTAGAGATTTTACGCAGCAAACAACTCTTATTTTTAATTAAACAAACTATTATTATAAAGCCATATGTCAGTGTGTAAACACTTTCCTCATTAACAAACAAAAAAAATTCATAACAGTAACCAAATTTTTTCCTATTGACATACGTAGAATCTTTGTTGTTATTCAAAAGTGTTAATTTAACGTTGTTTAAACTTTTCCCAAATTTTTTAATAAAATTCGCTACGCTTTATTTGATTATTCAAAAGCCCTTAATTAGTCAAAAACACTTGAAAAGCCATAAGTCACAAATATTATCAAATTAGCCTAAAAATTTTACATCTTCAGATCAGATGTCATTTAGTGATTTTATGCAGCAAACAACTCTTATTTTTAACTAAATAAACTATTGTTATAAAGCCATATGTCAGTGTGTAAACACTTTCCTTATTAGCAAACAAAAAAATTCATAACAGTAAACAAGATATACTTCCTATTGACTTACGTAGAATCTTTGTTGTTATTCAAAAGTGTTAATTTAACGTTGTTTAAACGTTTCCCAAATTTTTTAATAAAATTAGCTACGCTTTATTTGATTATTCAAAAGCCCTTAATTAGTCAAAAACACTTTAAAAGCCATAAGTCACAAATATAATCAAATTAGCCTAAAAATTTTCCATCTTCAGATCTGATGGAATTTAGTGACTACTGTTATAAAGCCATATGTCAGTGTGTAAACAATTTCTTCATTAACAAACAAAAAAAATTCATAACAGTAAACATGATATACTTCCTATTGACTCACGTAGAATCTTTGTTGTTATTCAAATGTGTTAATTTAACGTTGTTTAAACTTTTCCCAATTTTTTTAATAAAATTCGCTACCTTTTATTTGATTATTCAAAAGCCCTTAATTATTCAAAAACACTTGAAATGCCATAAGTCATAAATATAATCAAAATAGCTTAAAAATTTTCCATCTTCAGATCTGATGGCATTTAGTGATTTTACGCAGCAAACAACTCTTATTTTTAACTAAATAAACTATTGTTATAAAGCCATATGTCAGTGTGTAAACACTTTCTTCATTAACAAACACAAAAAAATTCATAATAGTAAACAAGATATACTTCCTATTTACTTACGTAGAATCTTTGTTGTTATTCAAAAGTGTTAATTAACGTTGTTTAAACTTTTCCCAATTTTTTAATAAAATTCGCTACGCTGTATTTGATTATTCAAAAGCCCTTAATTAGCCAAAAACACTTGAAACGCCATAAGTCATAAATATAGTCAAACTAGCCTAAAAATTTTCCGTCTTCAGATCTGATGGCATTTAGTGACTATTGTTATAAATCCATATGTCAGTGTGTAAACACTTTCTTCATTAACAAAAAAAAAAAAATCATAACAGTAAACAAGATATACTTCCTATTGACTCACGCAGAATCTTTGTTGTTATTCAAAAGTGTTAATTTAAAGTTGTTTAAACTTTTCTAATTTTTTTAATAAAATTCGCTACACTTTATTTGATTATTCAAAAGCCCTTAATTAGCCAAAACACTTGAAACGCCATAAGTCATAAATATAATCAAACTAGCCTAAAAATTTTCCATCTTCAGATCTGATGGCATTTAGTGATTTTACGCAGCAAACAACTCTTATTTTTAACTAAATAAACTATTGTTATAAAGGCATATGTCATTCTTCATTAACAAACACAAAAAAATTCACAAGAGTAAACAAGATATACTTCCTATTGACTTACGTAGAATCTTTGTTGTTATTCAAAAGTGTAAATTTAACGTTGTTTAAACTTTTCCCAATATTTTTAATAAAATTAGCTACGCTTTATTTGATTATTCAAAAGCCCTTAATTTGTCAAAAACACTTGAAACGCCATAAGTCATAAATATAATCAAACTAGCCTAAAAATTTTCCATCTTCAGATCTGACGGCATTTAGTGACTATTGTTATAAAGCCATATGTCATTGTATAAACACTTTCTTCATTAACAAACAAAAAAAATTCATAACAGTAAACAAGATATACTTCCTATTGACTCACGTGGAATCTTTGTTGTTATTCAAAAGTGTTAATTTAACGTTGTTTAAATTTTCCCAATTTTTTTAATAAAACTCGCTACACAACAAAAACAACAAAAACAAAATTCGCTACACTTTATTTGATTATTCAAAAGCCCTTAATTAGTCAAAAACACTTGAAACGCCATAAGTCATAAATATAATCAAACTAGCTTAAAAATGTTCCATCTTCAGATCTGATGGCATTTAGTGATTTTACGCAGCAAACAACTCTTATTTTTAACTAAAAAAAACTATTGTTATAAAACCATATGTCAATGTGTAAACACTTTCTTCATTAACAAACACAAAAAAATTCATAACAGTAAACAAAATGTACTTCTTATTGACTTCCGTAGAATCTTTGTTGTTATTCAAAAGTGTTAATTTAACGTTGTTTAAACTTTTCCCAATTTTTTTAATAAAATTCGCTACGCTTTATTTGATTATTCAAAAGCTCTTAATTAGTCAAAAACACTTGAAACGCCATAAGTCATAAATATAATCAAAATAGCCTAAAAATTTTCCATCTTCAGATCTGATGGCATTTAGTGATTTTACGCAGCAAACAACTCTTATTTTTAACTAAATAAACTATTTAGTCTGAAGCCATCTTCAGGACTGTAAGTAAACACAAATGTATAAAAAGGGGGCATTCATTTCAGATACATGGTCATTAAAATTTACGTTATGCAACTAGGTATACATATAAACGAGACACAACTTACACTTGTGGTTATTCTTTATCGACTGATCATATGTTGGGAAAACAAAAGTAAAATAAACATCAAAAATGTATACAATTTTAAAGTACAGTAAGTGTAAACTAAAATATGCACAAACAAATATATAGGGATACAAACAATAGATCAACGAATATGTCGTCATCCAACATTATGATTTGTTGATCCCAAGTATGCTACTAGCGGAATAATTTCTGTACGCTGCTTTCTTTCATGTGCGCCGTGAGACTTGCATTTTGTGTTGTTGCTTAAGCAATAAATTGCGATATGCATATGCGCATTGGTCTGTGTCACTTTTAAAATTAATTCTCTTATCATTAGGCGTGTTCATAATGTGGAGCATTTCCATGGTGAAGCGCTTATTATATTGTTTCTCTATGTCCAATATAGTAACATTCTGGAAATCGGGATAGTGGCCCGTATCCTTACAGTGGGCCGTTAAGGCCGTTTTATTTTCCGAAGCGTTGTTTCTAAGTTTAATATTGGACTTATGGCCGGAAATCCTTGTCTTTAATTTTAATTTTGTTGTCCCCACATATACCTTCTCGCATAAGTGAGACCCGTCACCGTTGCATGGGATTCTGTATATTAGGTTGGATTTCTCATCCTTTGGAATTCTGTCCTTTGTATTACTGTAAATTTGTTTCAATGTATTGTTGTATGTGAACGCTATTTTGACCTTTTCTTTGTCATATAAATCCGATCTCTTGATCCTCTCTGCTATTCTTGGGACATAGGTTATCGCTTTGTATATTTTGTTATTTGCTTCTTCAGGTTTACGTTCATTACGTGCTCTGGTATAGAAATTTCGGACCAGTTTATTGACCAAGCTACTTGGAAACTCATTATCCTCTAGAGTTTTTTTGATGATCGTGATATTTTTCTTGTGGTACATTCTGTCGCTTATTGTAAGTACCCGTCTTATGAAGCTTTTGGCAGTATTTATTATTGTACTTTTTCGTGTTTTGAATAATAGTTAATTAGTCTTCCCGAAGCTGTGGGTTTTCTGTACCAGTCAATATATAATTTGTTGTTTCTCCTATTGATTAACGTGTCCAAGTACGGTAGTTGACCATCTTTCTCAACCTCTATTGTAAATTTAATGTTTCTGCTGTAGCTGTTGAGTTCAGTGAGAATGTTTCCAATTTGTTCAGTTTTTACAATGGCAAATAAGTCATCTACATACTTTGTAAGTAGGCGTGGTTTGCTAGTAGTTTCATTTTCGAATCTTGTTAGCAGCTCCTCCATGACAATGTCAGCTATGACTGGGGAGGCTGGTGAGCCCATGGGCATTCCTGTACGTTGTTCGTATATTTTTTCATTGTATTTAAAATATCGATTCTCTTTTATGCAAAATTTCACCATTGTGATAAATAGTTCCCTTGTTAAGGATGTATATTCTTTTATGTTTTCCCACTTTGCGGATATGATTTCAATGGCTAAATCAACCGGAATGCTTGGGAACAAGGAGACTACGTCCAAGGAAACAAGGCTTTCATCATCATAAATATATGTGCCATTGACCTTACTTTTAAATTCTGTTGAGTCATCGACATTATATTTAGAAGAACAAGTGATATTTTTGAGTATTCTCACGACATATTTACAGAGGTTGTATGACGGGGAGTCGATAGATGAACAAATAGGTCGGAGTGGTATACCTTCTTTATGAATTTTTGGTAATCCATAGATTCTGGGAGTAATAGCATTTTTACACAGTAGCTTGTTCTTTTCTTGGATATCTATGGCACCGCTGTTGAACATCCTTTGAACAATCTCATTGTTTTTGTCTTGTAGCTTGTTCGTCGGATCGCGTTTTAAAACTCTGTAGGTAGAGATGTCGTTCACCAGTGTCTGAATCTTTGTATCGTATTCGTTTTTGTCTATCACCACTGTAGCGTTGCCCTTGTCGGCATTGAGTACAAGTAATTGTTTGTTGTGTTTGAGGAACCGTTTTGTCTCTTCCAGTATTTTGCGTGTGAATTTGTCTCGTGTGGAAATCGTATTGTTTTTTAGATGGTCGTGTATCAGTGTCGTGAAGTTGTTTCTTGCCACTTCTTGTGATTCCTTATCTTTCGCCGTTTGTATAATGTTTTCCCCGTCTGCTATAAACTTAAATAGAGGAAATTTCTTGTTTTCGGTCGAGAGGGCATATTTCGGGCCCAGTGATAACAGCCATTGTATATCATGTGGTATTTCAGTGTGTGTGGTATTTCGGAACCATTGTGGTACCACCCTAATATTGAGTTTTTCCTTCTCTTGTTGTCTTAGTTTTTCGTACTTTTTTGTTTGTCTCTGTTTAATCTTGCTTGTGAGGTTGTCCAACAGTATATTTTCACTTTCGTAGAATTTGGTTGAATGGTGAGAATTAAGAGTGTGATCGATTTCTGTTCTCAGTCTATTTGCCTCCCTTCTGTTTTGTCTTAGGAGGTCATGTTTGATACATATTATCATATTTAAAAGCTTCGCCTGCACTTGATTAATGAATGCGACAACTTTGTTTGTGTACTTACGTGGAATTCTGCAATTATTGGTGTTGTTTTTTATGATGTACATAATATCTTTTGTTGCATCTCTTAAAAAATTTGGTGTTATTCCACTTCGCTTGCATCTCTCCAAGAATTTCGTCGACTCTGATATTTTAATAATTTGTTGTGTTTTTTGCTGGTATTGTTTGATGTCCCTGTTGATCCGTGTATTATATTTGTGTTTGATGGTTTGGTACACCTTAAGGGTGTCTCCGTTCTTTTGGTGTGCTCTCCGTTTGAACATTTTTGGTAATTTTTATAGCCTTATGCGTTTACGTTATGTTAATAATAATGAGCTTAAAGGCCGTGGTTAAATAAAACACAATGTTTAAAATTTCATTGGTTTTTTTAATTTGTCAATATTTCGGCTTCAGTCTGAAGCCATCTTCAGGACTGTAAGTAAACACAAATGTATAAAAAGGGGGCATTCATTTCAGATACATGGTCATTATATGTATACCTAGTTGCATAACGTAACAGAGTTTTAAAACGCGATCCGACGAACAAGCTACAAGACAAAAAAAATGAGATTGTTCAAAGGATGTTCAACAGCGGTGCCATAGATATCCAAGAAAAGAACAAGCTACTGTGTAAAAATGCTATTACTCCCAGAATCTATGGATTACCAAAAATTCATAAAGAAGGTATACCACTCCGACCTATTTGTTCATCTATCGACTCCCCGTCATACAACCTCTGTAAATATGTCGTGAGAATACTCAAAAATATCACTTGTTCTTCTAAATATAATGTCGATGACTCAACAGAATTTAAAAGTAAGGTCAATGGCACATATATTTATGATGATGAAAGCCTTGTTTCCTTGGACGTAGTCTCCTTGTTCCCAAGCATTCCGGTTGATTTAGCCATTGAAATCATATCCGCAAAGTGGGAAAACATAAAAGAATATACATCCTTAACAAGGGAACTATTTATCACAATGGTGAAATTTTGCATAAAAGAGAATCGATATTTTAAATACAATGAAAAAATATACGAACAACGTACAGGAATGCCCATGGGCTCACCAGCCTCCCCAGTCATAGCTGACATTGTCATGGAGGAGCTGCTAACAAGATTCGAAAATGAAACTACTAGCAAACCACGCCTACTTACAAAGTATGTAGATGACTTATTTGCCATTGTAAAAACTGAACAAATTGGAAACATTCTCACTGAACTCAACAGCTACAGCAGAAACATTAAATTTACAATAGAGGTTGAGAAAGATGGTCAACTATCGTACTTGGACACGTTAATCAATAGGAGAAACAACAAATTATATATTGACTGGTACAGAAAACCCACAGCTTCGGGAAGACTAATTAACTATTATTCAAAACACGAAAAAGTACAATAATAAATACTGCCAAAAGCTTCATAAGACGGGTACTTACAATAAGCGACAGAATGTACCACAAGAAAAATATCACGATCATCAAAAAAACTCTAGAGGATAATGAGTTTCCAAGTAGCTTGGTCAATAAACTGGTCCGAAATTTCTATACCAGAGCACGTAATGAACGTAAACCTGAAGAAGCAAATAACAAAATATACAAAGCGATAACCTATGTCCCAAGAATAGCAGAGAGGATCAAGAGATCGGATTTATATGACAAAGAAAAGGTCAAAATAGCGTTCACATACAACAATACATTGAAACAAATTTACAGTAATACAAAGGACAGAATTCCAAAGGATGAGAAATCCAACCTAATATACAGAATCCCATGCAACGGTGACGGGTCTCACTTATGAGAGAAGGTATATGTGGGGACAACAAAATTAAAATTAAAGACAAGGATTTCCGGCCATAAGTCCAATATTAAACTTAGAAACAACGCTTCGGAAAATAAAACGGCCTTAACGGCCCACTGTAAGGATACGGGCCACTATCCCGATTTCCAGAATGTTACTATATTGGACATAGAGAAACAATATAATAAGCGCTTCACCATGGAAATGCTCCACATTATGAACACGCCTAATGATAAGAGAATTAATTTTAAAAGTGACACAGACCAATGCGCATATGCATATCGCAATTTATTGCTTAAGCAACAACACAAAATGCAAGTCTCACGGCGCACATGAAAGAAAGCAGCGTACAGAAATTATTCCGCTAGCAGCATACTTGGGATCAACAAATCATAATGTTGGATGACGACATATTCGTTGATCTATTGTTTGTATCCCTATATATTTGTTTGTGCATATTTTAGTTTACACTTACTGTACTTTAAAATTGTATACATTTTTGATGTTTATTTTACTTTTGTTTTCCCAACATATGATCAGTCGATAAAGAATAACCACAAGTGTAAGTTGTGTCTCGTTTATATGTATACCTAGTTGCATAACGTAAATTTTAATGACCATGTATCTGAAATGAATGCCCCCTTTTTATACATTTGTGTTTACTTACAGTCCTGAAGATGGCTTCAGACTGAAGCCGAAATATTGACAAATTAAAAAAACCAATGAAATTTTAAACATTGTGTTTTATTTAACCACGGCCTTTAAGCTCATTATTATTAACATATCGTAAACGCATAAGGCTATAAAAATTATCATAAATAAAATATTGTTATAAAGCCATATGTCAGTGTGTAAACACTTTCTTCATTAACAAACACAAAAAAATTCATAATAGTAAACAATATATACTTCCTACTGACTTACGTTTGTTGTTATTCAAAAGTGTTAATTTAACGTTGTTTAAACTTTTCCCAATTATTTTAATAAAAAGCGCTACGCTTTATTTGATTATTCAAAAGCCCTTAAACACTTGAAACGCCATAAGTCATAAATATAATCAAAATAGCCTAAAAATTTTCCATCTTCAGATCTGATGGCATATAGTGATTTTACACAGCAAACAACTCTTATTTTTAACTAAATAAACTATTGTTATAAAGGCATATGTCAGTGTGTAAACACTTTCTTCATTAACAAACAAAAAAATTCATAACAGTAAACAAGACATACTTCCTGTTGACTTACGTAGAATCTTTGTTGTTATTCAAGAGTGTTAATTTAACGTTGTTTAAATTTTCCAAAAATTTTTAATAAATTTCGTTACTCTTTATTTAATTATTCAAAAGCCCTTAATTAGTCAAAAACACTTGAAACGACATAAGTCATAAATATTATCAATTTTCCATCTTCAGATCTGGTGGCATTTAGTGGTTTTACGCAGCAAACAACTCTTATTTTTAACTAAATAAACTATAGTTATAAAGCCATATGTCAGTGTCTAAACACTTTATTCATTAACAAACACAAAAAAATTCATAACAATAAACAAGATATACTTCCTATTGACTTACGTAGAATCTTTGTTGTTATTCAAAAGTGTTAATTTAACGTTGTTTAAACTTTTCCCAGTTTTTATAATAAAATTTGCTACGCTTTATTTGATTATTCTAAAGCCCTTAATTAGTCAAAAACACTTGAAACGCCATAATTCATAAATATAATCAAACTAGCCTAAACATTTTCCATCTTCAGATCTGATGGCATATTGATTTTACACAGCAAACAACTCTTATTTTTAACTAAATAAACTATTGTTATAAAGGCATATGTCAGTGTGTAAACACTTTCTTCATTAACAAACAAAAAAATTCATAACAGTAAACAAGACATACTTCCTGTTGACTTACGTAGAATCTTTGTTGTTATTCAAGAGTGTTAATTTAACGTTGTTTAAATTTTCCAAAATTTTTTAATAAATTTCGTTACGCTTTATTTGATTATTAAAAAGCCCTTAATTGGTCAAAAACACCTGAAACGCCATAAGTCATAAATATAATCAAAATAGCCTAAATATTTTCCAAATTTAGATCTGATGGCATTTAGAGATTTTACGCAGCAAACAACTCTTATTTTTATCTAAATAAACTATTGTTATAAAGCCATTTGTCAGTGTGTAAACACTTTCTTCATTAACAAACAAAAAAATTCATAACAGTAAAGAAGATATACTTCCTACTGACTTGCGTATAATCTTTGTTGTTATTCAAAAGTGTTAGTTTAACGTTGTTTAAACATTTCCCAAATTTTTTAATAAAATTAGCTACGCTTTATTTGATTATTCAAAAGCCCTTAATTAGTCAAAAACACTTGAAACGCCATAAGTCATAAATAATATCAAATTAGCCTAAAAATTTTCCATCTTCAGATCTGATGGAATTTAGTGACTATTGTTATAAAGCCATATGTCAGTGTGTAAACACTTTCTTCATTAACATACAAAAAAAATTCATAACAGTAAACATGATATACTTCCTATTGACTCACGTAGAATCTTTGTTGTTATTCAAAAGTGTTAATTTAACGTTGTTTAAACTTTTCCCAATTTTTTTAATAAAATTCGCTACGCTTTATTTGATTATTCAAAAGCCCTTAATTAGTCAAAAACACTTGAAACGCCATAAGTCGTAAATATAATCAAAATAGCCTAAATATAGTCCATCTTCAGATCTGATGGCATTTAGTGATTTTACGCAGCAAACAACTCTTATTTTTAACTAAATAAACTATTGTTATAAAGCCATATGTCAGTGTGTAAACACTTTCTTCATTAACAAACACAAAAAAATTCATAATAGTAAACAAGATATACTTCCTATTTACTTACGTAGAATCTTTGTTGTTATTCAAAAGTGTTAATTTAGCGTTGTTTAAACTTTTCCCAATTTTTTTAATAAAATTCGCTACGCTTTATTTGATTATTCAAAAGCCCTTAATTAGTCAAAAACACTAAAAATTAGCCTAAAAATTTTCCATCTTCAGATCTGATGGCATTTAGTGACTATTGTTATAAAGCCATATGCCAGTGTGTAAACACTTTCTTCATTAACAAAAAAAAAAAAAATTCATAACAGTAAACAAGATATACTTCCTATTGAATCACGTAGAATCTTTGTTGTTATTCAAAAGTGTTAATTTAACGTTTTTTAAACTTTTTCCAATTTTTTTAAATAAAATTCGCTACGCTTTGTTTGATTATTCAAAAGCCCTTAATTAGTCAAAAACACTTGAAATACCATAAGTCATAAATATAATCAAACTAGCCTAAAAATTTTCCATCTTCAGATCTGATGGCACGTAGTGATTTTACACAGCAAACAACTCTTATTTTTAACTAATTAAACTATTGTTATAAAGCCATATGTCAGTGTGTAAACACTTTCCTCATTAACAAACACAAAAAAATTCACAAGAGTAAACAAGATATACTTCCTATTGACTTACGTAGAATCATAACAGTAAACAAGATATACTTCCTATTGACTTACGTAGAATTTTTGTTGTTATTCAAAAGTGTTAATTTAACGTTGTTTAAACTTTTCTCAATTTTTTTAATAAAATTCGCTACGCTTTATTTGATTATTCTAAAGTCCTTAATTAGTCAAAAACACTTGAAACGCCATAAGTCATAAAAATAATCAAACTAGCCTAAAAATTTTCCATCTTCAGATCTGATGGCATTTAGTGACTATTGTTATAAAGCCATATGTCAGTGTGTAAACACTTTCTTCATTAACAAACAAAAAAAATTCATAACAGTAAACAAGATATACTTCCTATTGACTCACGCAGAATCTTTGTTGTTATTCAAAAGTGTTAATTTAATGTTGTTTAAACTTTTCCCAATTTTTTTAATAAAATTCGCTACACCTTATTTGATTATTCAAAATCCCTTAATTAGTCAAAAACACTTGAAACGCCATAAGTCATAAATATAATCAAGCTAGCTTGAAAATTTTCCATCTTCAGATCTGATGGCATTTAGTGATTTTACGCAGCAAACAACTCTTATTTTTAACTAAATAAACTATTGTTATAAAACCATATGTCAGTGTGTAAACACTTTCTTCATTAACAAACACAAAAAAATTCATAACAGTAAACAGATATACTTCCTATTGACTTAAGTAGAATCTTTGTTGTTATTCAAAAGTGTTAATTTAACGCTGTTTAAACTTTTCCCAATTTTTTTAAAAAAATTCGCTACGCTTTATTTGATTATTCAAAAGCCCTTAATTAGTCAAAAACACTTGAAACGCGATAAGTCATAAATATAATCAAAATAGCCTAAAAATTTTCAATCTTCAGATCTGATGGCATTTAGTGATTTTACGCAGCAAACAACTCTTATTTTTAACTAAATAAACTATTTTAATTTAAATTTTTTGAGTTAGGCTCTTTTGACCATTAACTGTGAAGTGCAAATAAAATAATTTATTCCACTTTTCCAACCCAACGTTTCGCTAGACTTCCTAGCATCATCAGGGGTGATCTATTTATTTAAAAAACAACAAAAAACAAGTAAGGAAGGCTAAGTTCGGGTGTAACCGAACATAACATACTCAGTTGAGAGCTATGGAGACAAAATAAGGAAAATCAATCTGGGGTAACCCTGGAATGTGGTTGTATAACATGTGTATCAAATGAAAGGTATTAAAGAGTATTTTAAGAGAGAGTAGGCCATAGTTCTATGGATGAACGCCATTTAGGGATATCGCCATAAAGGTAGACCAGGGCTGACTCTAGAATTTGTTTGTACGATATGGGTATCAAATGAAAGGTGTTACTGAGCATTTTAAGAGGGAGTGGGCCTTAGGTCTATCGGTGGACGCCTTTTCGAGATGTCCCCATTAAGGTGGACCAGGGGTGATTCTATAATGTGTTTGTACGATATGGGTATCAAATGAAAGCTGTTAATGAGTATTTTGAACAGGAGTGATCCTTAGTTCCATAGGTGGACGCCGTTTCGAGATATCGCCATAAAAGTGGACCAGGGGTGTCTCTAGAATGTGTTTGTACGATATGGGAATCAAATGAAAGGTGTAACTGAGCATTTTAAGAGGGAGTGGGCATTAGGTCTATAGGTGGACGCCTTTTCGAGATATCGCCATTAGGGTGGGCCAGGGGTGACTCTAGAATGTTTGTACGGTATGGGTATCAAACGAAAGGTGTTACTGAGCATTTTAAGAGGGAGTGGGCATGAGGTATATAGGTGGACGCCTTTTCGAGATATCGTCATTAGGGTGGGCCAGGGGTGACTCTAGAATGTTTGTACGATATGGGTATCAAACGAAAGGTGTTACTGAGCATTTTAAGAGGGAGTGGGCATTAGGTCTATAGGTGGACGCCTTTTCGAGATATCGCCATTAGGGTGGGCCAGGGGTGACTCTAGAATGTGTTTGTACGATATGGGTATCAAATGAAAGGTGGTAAGGAGTATTTTAAAAGGGAGTAATCCTTAGTTCTATAGGTGGACGCCTTTTCGAGATATCGCCATAAAGGTGGACCAAGGGTGACTCTAGAATGTTTGTACGATATGGGTATCAAACGAAAGGTGTTACTGAGCATTTTAAGAGGGAGTGGGCATTAGGTCTATAGGTGGACGCCTTTTCGAGATATCGCCATTAGGGTGGGCCAGGGTGACTCTAGAATGTGTTTGTACGATATGGGTATCAAATGAAAGGTGGTAATCAGTATTTTAAAAGGGAGTAATCCTTAGTTCTATAGGTGGACGCCTTTTCGAGATATCGCCATAAAGCTGGACCAAGGGTGACTCTAGAATGTTTGTACGGTATGGGTATCAAACGAAAGGTGTTACTGAGCATTTTAAGAGGGAGTGGGCATTAGGTTTATAGGTGGACGCCTTTTCGAGATATCGCCATTAGGGTGGGCCAGGGTGACTCTAGAATGTGTTTGTACGATATGGGTATCAAATGAAAGGTGGTAATGAGTATTTTAAAAGGGAGTAATCCTTAGTTCTATAGGTGGACGCCTTTTCGAGATATCGCCATTAGGGTGGGCCAGGTGTGACTCTAGAATGTTTGTACGATATGGGTATCAAACGAAAGGTGTTACTGAGCATTTTAAGAGGGAGTGGGCATTAGGTCTATAGGTGGACGCCTTTTCGAGATATCGCCATTAGGGTGGGACAGGGGTGACTCTAGAATGTTTGTACGATATGGGTATCAAACGAAAGGTGTTACTGATCATTTTAAGAGGGAGTGGACATTAGGTCTATAGGTGGACGCCTTTTCGAGATATCGCCATTAGGGTGGGCCAGGGGTGACTCTAGAATATTTGTACGATATGGGTATCAAACGAAAGGTGTTACTGAGCATTTTAAGAGGGAGTGGACATTAGGTCTATAGGTGGACGCCTTTTCGAGATATCGCCATTAGGGTGGGCCAGGGTGACTCTAGAATGTGTTTGTACGATATGGGTATCAAATGAAAGGTGGTAATGAGTATTTTAAAAGGGAGTAATCCTTAGTTCTATAGGTGGACGCCTTTTCGAAATATCGGCATTAGGGTGGGCCAGGTGTGACTCTAGAATGTTTGTACGATATGGGTATCAAACGAAAGCTGTTACTGAGCATTTTAAGAGGGAGTGGGCATTAGGTCTATAGGTGGACGCCTTTTCGAGATATCGCCATTAGGGTGGGCCAGGGGTGACTCTAGAATGTTTGTACGATATGGGTATCAAACGAAAGGTGTTACTGAGCATTTTAAGAGGGAGTGGACACTAGGTCTATAGGTGGACGCCTTTTCGAGATATCGCCATTAGGGTGGGCCAGGGGTGACTCTAGAATGTTTGTACGATATGGGTATCAAACGAAAGGTGTTACTGAGCATTTTAAGATGGAGGGGGCATTAGGTCTATAGGTGGACGCCTTTTCAAGATATCGCCATTAGGGTGGGACAGGGGTGACCCTGATATGTTTTTGTATGATATGGATATCAAATTAAAGGTATTAATGAGGGTTTTAAAAGCGAGTGGCCCTTAGATGTATATGTGAAGGCGTTCTCGCGATATCGACCAAAATGTGGACCAGGTGATCCAGAAAATCATCTGTCGGGTACTGCTAATTTATTTATATATGCAATACCACTAACAGTATTCCTGCCAAGATTCCAAGGGCTGTTGATTTCGCCTTGTAGAACTTTTTCATTTTCTTCTACTTAATATGGTAGGTGTCACACCCATTTTACAAAGTTTTTTCCAAAGTTATATTTTGCGTCAATAAACCAATCCAGTTACCATGTTTCATCCCTTTTTTCGTATTTGGTATAGAATTATGGCATTTTTTTCATTTTTCGCAATTTTCGATATCGATAAAGTGGGCGTGGTTATGGTCAGATTTCGCCCATTTTTTATACCAAGAAAAAGTGAGCTCAGGTAAGTACGTTTAGTAAAGATATATCGGATTTTGCTCAAGTTATTGTGTTAATGGCAGAGCGGAAGGACAGACGGTGGACTGTGTATAAAAACTGGGCGTGGCTTCCACCGATTTCGCCCATTTTCACAGAGAACAGTTACCGTCATAGAATCTATGCTCCTACCAAATTTGAGAAGGATTGGTAAATTTTTGTTCGACTTATGGCAATAAAAGTATTCTAGACAAACTAAATGAAAATGGGCGGAGCCACGCCCATTTTGAAATTTTCTTTTATTTTTGTATTTTGTTGCATCATATCATTACTGGAGTAGAATTTTGACTTAATTTACTTATATACAGTAAAGATATTAAATTTTTTGTTAAAATTTGAATTTAAAAAAATTTTTTTTTAAAAAGTGGGCGTGTTCTTCATCAAATTTTGCTAATTTTTATTTAGCACATATAGAGTAATAGTAGTAACGTTCCTGGCAAATTTCATCATGATATCTTCAACGACTGCCAAATTACAGCTTGCAAAACTTTTAAATTACCTTCTTCTAAAAGTGGGCGGTGCCACGCCCATTGTCCAAAATCTTACTAATTTTCTATTCTGCGTGATAACGTCAACCCATCTACTAAGTTTCGTCGCTTTATCTGTCTTTTGTAATGAGTTATCGCACTTTTTCGGTTTTTCGAAATTTTCGATATCGAAAAAGTGGGCGTGGTTATAGTCCGATATCGTTCATTTTAAATAGCGATCTGAGATGAGTGCTCAGGAACCTACATACCAAATTTCATCAAGATACCTCAAAATTTACTCAAGTTATCGTGTTAACGGACGGACGGACGGACGGACGGACGGACGGACGGACGGACGGACGGACGGACGGACGGACGGACATGGCTCAATCAAATTTTTTTTCGATCCTGATTATTTTGATATATGGAAGTCTATATCTATCTCGATTCCTTTATATATGTACAACCAACCGTTATCCAATCAAACTTAATATACTCTGTGAGCTCTGCTCAACTGAGTATAATAAACAACCGTGAAAAACCATAATAAGCCTTATATAAGACACTTATTAACAAATTTACGTGTAACAACATTAAAAACAAGAAGAAACAACACTTACACAATATGTTTAGTTAGGATCTAAAAATTAAAAAATATTGTACCATCACCGTTTGGTATCATCGTCATATTAAATTATAATTATAAACATAAAAGGTAAGCTGCTGCAATGTTTTGTGTGTCTTCTTTTTTGTTTACCGTATTTTCTCTTTTTTCTAGTATTCGCAAACTCTCTAATGTGTATCGCGTTCTCCCATATTTGTTGCGGTCTATTATCTTTGTGTTTGCTAGATCAGCTTCGTGGCCACTTGCCGTGATGTGTTGTGATAAGGCCGTTGCACTTCTCTTTTTGTTTATATCGCTTTCGTGCTCTTTTAGTCTGACGCCGAGGGTTCGTTTCGTGGTTCCAATGTATACCCTGTTGCAGCTTTCATCTTCTTTACCTTGACATGTTACTTCATATATTATATTATGTTGTTCGAGTTTGTCGATCGGGCTTTTTGTTCGCGTAAATATATTCGCTAGTGTGGAGTTGGATTTGTATGCTAGGGCTATGTTTTGGTTATTTTTTGTTACTGCTTTGCTGATGTTTTGAGATAGTTTGGGAATATAGGTTACCCCGAAATATTGCTTAATTCGATTTTCTTTACGTATTGTTCTTTCGTTTCGTGTCGTGCTTGTTTCTCTTATTCCTTGTTCTGTTAGATTTTTAATTAGGGCGTGTGGATAGCCATTGTTTTTTAATATTTCGTGTATTTTTTGCAGGTTTTTGTTCCAGTATTGTTGGTCGCTTATGGTTAATACCTTGTTTATTAAATTTTTCGCCGTATTTATTTTATATTTCATTGGTTGGCAAGAATGAAAATTTATAAGACGACCAGATGCTAGGGGCTTTGTGAACCAATCAAAGGACAGACTTCCATTATTTTGGTTTTTAAATATTCTGACGTCCAGATAGGGGATGCTGTTATCATTCTCCATCTCAGTAGTGAATTTTATTTTGTTGTGATAACTATTTAAGTTTTCTTGTATTAATTCAACGTCTTTACGTTTTACTATTGTGAGAATATCGTCAACATATTTTACTATAAATTTTACTTCGATATTATGTTTTTGTTTTAGTACATTTAGCGAAGCAGTAACAAAAAATAACCAAAACATAGCCCTAGCATACAAATCCAACTCCACACTAGCGAATATATTTACGCGAACAAAAAGCCCGATCGACAAACTCGAACAACATAATATAATATATGAAGTAACATGTCAAGGTAAAGAAGGTGAAAGCTGCAACAGGGTATACATTGGAACCACGAAACGAACCCTCGGCGTCAGACTAAAAGAGCACGAAAGCGATATAAACAAAAAGAGAAGTGCAACGGCCATATCACAACACATCACGGCAAGTGGCCACGAAGCTGATCTAGCAAACACAAAGATAATAGACCGCAACAAATATGGGAGAACGCGATACACATTAGAGAGTTTGCGAATACTAGAAAAAAGAGAAAATACGGTAAACAAAAAAGAAGACACACACAACATTGCAGCAGCTTACCTTTTATGTTTATAATTATAATTTAGTATGACGATGATACCAAACGGTGATGGTACAATATTTTTTAATTTTTAGATCCTAACTAAACATATTGTGTAAGTGTTGTTTCTTCTTGTTTTTAATGTTGTTACACGTAACTTTGTTAATAAGTGTCTTATATAAGGCTTATTATTGTTTTTCACGGTTGTTTATTTTTTGTTGTTTTTTAAATAAATAGATCACCCCAGATGATGCTAGGAAGTCTAGCGAAACGTTGGGTTGGAAAAGTGGAAAAAATTATTTTATTTGCACTTCACAGTTAATGGTCAAAAGAGCCTAACTCAAAAAATTTAAATTAATATAAAATTGACCGGAAAACCTCTAAATAAATAGACTATTGTTATAAAGCCATATGTCAGTGTGTAAACACTTTCTTCATTAACAAACACAAAAAAATTCATAATAGTAAACAAGATATACTTCCTACTGACTCGTAGAATCTTTGTTGTTATTCAAAAGTGTTAATTTAACGTTGTTTAAACTTTTCCCAAATTTTTTAATAAAATTCGCTACGCTTACGTAGAATCTTTTTTGTTATTCAAAAGTGTTAATTTAACGTTGTTTAAACTTTTCCCAATTTTTTTAATAAAATTCGCTACGCTTACGTAGAATCTTTGTTGTTATTCAAAAGTGTTAATTTAACGTAGTTTAAACTTTTCCCAATTTTTTTTTAAAAATTCGCCACGCTTTATTTTATTATTCTAAAGCCCTTAAATAGTCAAAAACTTTTGAAACGCCATAAGTCATAAATATAATCAAACTAGCCTAAAAATTTTCCATCTTCAGATCTGATGACATTTAGTGACTATTGTTATAAAGCCATATGTCAGTGTGTAAACACTTTCTTCATTAACAAACACAAAAAAATTCATAATAGTAAACAATATATACTTCCTACTGACTTACGTAGAATCTTTGTTGTTATTCAAAAGTGTTAATTTAACGTTGTTTAAACTTTTCCCAATTATTTTAATAAAAAGCGCTACGCTTTATTTGATTATTCAAAAGCCCTTAAACACTTGAAACGCCATAAGTCATAAATATAATCAAAATAGCCTAGAAATTTTTCATCTTCAGATCTGATGGCATTTAGTGATTTTACGCAGCAAACAACTCTTATTTTTAACTAAATAAACTATAGTTATAAAGCCATATGTCAGTGTGAAAACACTTTATTCATTAACAAACACAAAAAAATTCATAACAATAAACAAGATATACTTCCTATTGACTTACGTAGAATCTTTGTTGTTATTCAAAAGTGTCAATTTAACGTTGTTTAAACTTTTCCCAATTTTTTTAATAAAATTTGCTACGCTTTATTTGATTATTCTAAAGCCCTTAATTAGTCAAAAACACTTGAAACGCCATAATTCATAAATATAATCAAACTAGCCTAAACATTTTCCATCTTCAGATCTGATGGCATTTAGAGATTTTACGCAGCAAAAAACTCTTATTTTTAACTAAATAAACTATAGTTATAAAGCCATATGTCAGTGTGTAAACACTTTATTCATTAACAAACACAAAAAAATTCATAACAATAAACAAGATATACTTCCTATTGACTTACGTAGAATCTTTGTTGTTATTCAAAAGTGTCAATTTAACGTTGTTTAAACTTTTCCCAATTTTTTTAATAAAATTTGCTACGCTTTATTTGATTATTCTAAAGCCCTTAAATAGTCAAAAACACTTGAAACGCCATAATTCATAAATATAATCAAACTAGCCTAAACATTTTCCATCTTCAGATCTGATGGCATTTAGAGATTTTACGCAGCAAAAAACTCTTATTTTTAACTAAATAAAATATTGTTATAAAGCCATTTGTCAGTGTGTAAACACTTTCTTCATTAACAAACAAAAATATTCATAACAGTAAACAAGACATACTTCCTATTGACATACGTAGAATCTTTGTTGTTATTCAAAAGTGTTAATTTAACGTTGTTTAAAATTTTCCCAAATTTTTTAATAAAATTCGCTATGCTTTATTTGATTATTCAAAAGCCCTTAATTAGTCAAACACACTTGAAACACCATAAGTCATAAATATTATCAAATTAGCCTAAAAAATTTCCATCTCCAGATCAGATGGCATTTAGTGATTTTACGCAGCAAACAACTCTTATTTTTAACTAAATAAACTATTGTTATATAGCCATATGTCAGTGTGTAAACACTTTCCTTATTAACAAACAAAAAAATTCATAACAGTAAACAAGATATACTTCCTATTGACTTACGTATAATCTTTGTTGTTATTCAAAAGTGTTAGTTTAACGTTGTTTAAACATTTCCCAAATTTTTTAATAAAATTAGCTACGCTTTATTTGATTATTCAAAAGCCCTTAATTAGTCAAAAACACTTGAAACGCCATAAGTCATAAATAATATCAAATTAGCCTAAAAATTTTCCATCTTCAGATCTGATGGAATTTAGTGACTATTGTTATAAAGCCATATGTCAGTGTGTAAACACTTTCTTCATTAACAAACAAAAAAAATTCATAACAGTAAACATGATATACTTCCTATTGACTAACGTAGAATCTTTGTTGTTATTCAAAAGTGTTAATTTAACGTTGTTTAAACTTTTCCCAATTTTTTTAATAAAATTCGCTACGCTTTATTTGATTATTAAAAAGCCCTTAATTAGTCAAAAACACTTGAAACGCCATAAGTCGTAAATATAATCAAAATAGCCTAAATATTTTCCATCTTCAGATCTGATGGCATTTAGTGATTTTACGCAGCAAACAGCTCTTATTTTTAACTAAATAAACTATTGTTATAAAGCCATATGTCAGTGTGTAAACACTTTCTTCATTAACAAACACAAAAAAATTCATAATAGTAAACAAGATATACTTCCTATTGACTCACGTAGAATCTTTGTTGTTATTCAAAAGTGTTAATTTAACGTTGTTTAAATTTTTCCCAATTTTTTTAATAAAATTCGCTACGCTTTATTTGATTATTCAAAAGCCCTTAATTAGTCAAAAACACTTGAAACGCCATAAGTCATAAATATAATCAAACTAGCCTAAAAATTTGCAATCTTCAGATCTGATGGCACGTAGTGATTTTACACAGCAAACAACTCTTATTTTTAACTAAATAAACTATTGTTATAAAGGCATATGTCAGTGTGTAAACACTTTCTTCATTAACAAACACAAAAAAATTCACAAGAGTAAACAAGATATACTTCCTATTGACTTACGTAGAATCATAACAGTAAACAAGATATACTTCCTATTGACTTACGTAGAATTTTTGTTGTTATTCAAAAGTGTTAATTTAACGTTGTTTAGACTTTTCTCAATTTTTTTAATAAAATTCGCTACGCTTTATTTGATTATTCTAAAGTCCTTAATTAGTCAAAAACACTTGAAACGCCATAAGTCATAAAAATAATCAAACTAGCCTAAAAATTTTCCATCTTCAGATCTGATGGCATTTAGTGACTATTGTTATAAAGCAATATGTCAGTGTGTAAACACTTTCTTCATTAACAAACAAAAAAAATTCATAACAGTAAACAAGATATACTTCCTATTGACTCACGCAGAATCTTTGTTGTTATACAAAAGTGTTAATTTAACGTTGTTTAAATTTTTCCCAATTTTTTTAATAAAATTCGCTACGCTTTATTTGATTATTCAAAAGCCCTTATTTAGTCAAAAACACTTGAAACGCCATAAGTCATAAATATAATCAAACTAGCCTAAAAATTTGCAATCTTCAGATCTGATGGCACGTAGTGATTTTACACAGCAAACAACTCTTATTTTTAACTAAATAAACTATTGTTATAAAGGCATATGTCAGTGTGTAAACACTTTCTTCATTAACAAACACAAAAAAATTCACAAGAGTAAACAAGATATACTTCCTATTGACTTACGTAGAATCATAACAGTAAACAAGATATACTTCCTATTGACTTACGTAGAATTTTTGTTGTTATTCAAAAGTGTTAATTTAACGTTGTTTAAACTTTTCTCAATTTTTTTAATAAAATTCGCTACGCTTTATTTGATTATTCTAAAGTCCTTAATTAGTCAAAAACACTTGAAACGTCATAAGTCATAAAAATAATCAAACTAGCCTAAAAATTTTCCATCTTCAGATCTGATGGCATTTAGTGACTATTGTTATAAAGCAATATGTCAGTGTGTAAACACTTTCTTCATTAAAAAACAAAAAAAATTCATAACAGTAAACAAGATATACTTCCTATTGACTCACGCAGAATCTTTGTTGTTATTCAAAAGTGTTAATTTAATGTTGTTTAAACTTTTCCCAATTTTTTTAATAAAATTCGCTACGCTTTATTTGATTATTCAAAAGCCCTTAATTAGTCAAAAACACTTGAAACGCCATAAGTCATATATATAATCAAACTAGCCTAAAAATTTTCCATCTTCAGATCTGATGGCACGTAGTGATTTTACACAGCAAACAACTCTTATTTTTAACTAATTAAACTATTGTTATAAAGCCATATGTCAGTGTGTAAACACTTTCCTCATTAACAAACAAAAAAAATTCATAACAGTAACCAAATTTTTTCCTATTTACATACGTAGAATCTTTGTTATTATTCAAAAGTGTTAATTAAAATTCGCTACGTTTTATTTGATTATTCAAAAGTCCTTAATTAGTCAAAAACATTTCAAACGCCATAAGTCAGAAATATAATCAAACTAGCCTAAAAATTTTCCATCTTCAGTTCTGATGGCATTTGGGGATTTTACGCAGCAAACAATTCTTATTTTTAACTAAATAAACTATTGTTATAAAGACATATGTCAGTATGTAAACACTTTCTTCATTAACAAACAAAAAAAATTCATAACAGTAAACAAGATATACTTTCTATTGACTCACGTAGAATCTTTGTTGTTATTCAAAAGTGTTAATTTAACGTTGTTTAAATTATCCCAATTTTTTTAATAAAATTCGCTACGCTTTATTTGATTATTCAAAAGCCCTTAATTAGTCAAAAACACTTGAAACGCGATAAGTCATAAATATAATCAAAATAGCCTAAAAATTTTCAATCTTCAGATCTGATGGCATTTAGTGATTTTACGCAGCAAACAACTCTTATTTTTAACTAAATAAACTATTGTTATAAAGCCATATGTCAGTGTGTAAACACCTTCTTCATTAACAAACACAAAAAAATTCATAATAGTAAACAAGATATACTTCCTACTGACTCGTAGAATCTTTGTTGTTATTCAAAAGTGTTAATTTAACGTTGTTTAAATTTTTCCCAATTTTTTTAATAAAATTCGCTACGCTTACGTAGAATCTTTTTTGTTATTCAAAAGTGTTAATTTAACGTTGTTTAAACTTTTCCCAATTTTTTTAATAAAATTCGCTACGCTTACGTAGAATCTTTGTTGTTATTCAAAAGTGTTAATTTAACGTTGTTTAAACTTTTCCCAATTTTTTTAATAAAATTCGCTACGCTTTGTTTGATTATTCAAAAGCCCTTAAACACTTGAAACGCCATAAGTCATAAATATAATCAAAATAGCCTAAAAATTTTCCATCTTCAGATCTGATGGCATTTAGTGATTTTACGCAGCAAACAACTCTTATTTTTAACTAAATAAACTATTGTTATAAAGCCATATATCAGTGTGTAAACACTTTCTTCATTAACAAACACAAAAACATTCATAACACTAAACAAGATATACTTCCTAATTACGTAGAATCTTTATTGTTATTCAAAAGTGTTAATTTAACGTAGTTTAAACTTTTCACAATTTTTTTAAAAAATTCGCTACGCTTTATTTTATTATTCTAAAGCCCTTAATTAGTCAAAAACTTTTGAAACGCCATAAGTCATAAATATATTCAAACTAGCCTAAAAATTTTCCATCTTCAGATCTGATGACATTTAGTGACTATTGTTATAAAGCAATATGTCAGTGTGTAAACACTTTCTTCATGAACAAACAAAAAAAATTCATAACAGTAAACAAGATATACTTCCTATTGACTCACGTAGGATCTTTGTTGTTATTCAAAAGTGTTAATTTAACGTTGTTTAAACTTTTCCCAATTTTTTTAATAAAATTCGCTACGCTTTATTTGATTATTCAAAAGCCCTTAATCAGTCAAAAACACTTGAAACGCCATAAGTCATAAATATAATCAAACTAGCCTAAAAATTTTCCATCTTCAGATCTGATGGCATTTAGTGATTTTACGCAGCAAACAACTCTTAGTTTTAACTAAATAAACTATTGTTATAAAGCCATATGTCAGTGTGTAAATACTTTCTTCATTAACAAACAAAAAAAAATTCATAACAGTAAACAAGATATACTTCCTATTGACTTACGTAGAATCTTTGTTGTTATTCAAAAGTGTTAATTTCACGTTGTTTAAACTTTTTCCAATTTTTTTTAAATAAAATTCGCTACGCTTTATTTGATTATTCAAAAGCCCTTAATTAGTCAAAAACACTTGAAACACCATAAGTCATAAATATAATCAAACTAGCCTAAAAATTTTCCATCTTCAGATCTGATGGCATTTGGTGATTTTACGCAGCAAACAACTCTTATTTTTCACTAATTAAATTATTGTTATAAAGCCATATGTCAGTGTGTAAACACTTTCCTTATTAACAAACAAAAAAAATTCATAACAGTTACCAAATTTTTTCCTATTTACATACATAGAATCTTTGTTATTATTCAAAAGTGTTAATTTACCGTTGTTTAAACTTTTCCCAAATTTTTTAATAAATTTCGTTGCGCTTTATTTTATTATTCAAAAGCCCTTAATTAGTCAAAAACGCCTGAAACGCCATAAGTCATAAATATAATCAAAATAGCCTAAAAATGTTCAATCTTCAGATCTGATGGCATTTAGTGATTTTACGCAGCAAACAACTTTTATTTTTAACTAAATAAACTATTGTTATAAAGGCATATGTCAGTGTGTAAACACTTTCTTCATTAACAAACACAAAAAAATTCACAAGAGTAAACAAGATATACTTCCTATTGACTTACGTAGAATCATAACAGTAAACAAGATATACTTCCTATTGACTTACGTAGAATCTTTGTTGTTATTCAAAAGTGTTAATTTAACGTTGTTTAAACTTTTCCCAATTTTCTTAATAAAATTCGCTACGCTTTATTTGATTATTCTAAAGCCCTTAATTAGTCAAAAACACTTGAGACGCCATAAGTCATAAATATAATCAAACTAGCCTAAAAATTTTCCATCTTCAGATCTGATGGCATTTAGTGACTATTGTTATAAAACAATATGTCAGTGTGTAAACACTTTCTTCATTAACAAACAAAAAAAAATTCATAACAGTAAACAAGTATACTTCCTATTGACTCACGAAGAATCTTTGTTGTTATTCAAAAGTGTTAATTTAATGTTGTTTAAACTTTTCCCAATTTTTTTAATAAAATTCGCTACGCTTTATTTGATTATTCAAAAGCCCTTAATTAGTCAAAAACACGTGAAACGCCATAAGTCATATATATAATCACACTAGCCTAAAAATTTTCCATCTTCAGATCTGATGGCATTTAGTGACTATTGTTATAAAGCAATATGTCAGTGTGTAAACACTTTCTTCATTAACAAACAAAAAAAAATTCATAACAGTAAACAAGATATACTTCCTATTGACTCACGTAGAATCTTTGTTGTTATTCAAAAGTGTTAATTTAACGTTGTTTAAACTTTTCCCAATTTTTTTAATAAAATTCGCTACGCTTTATTTGATTATTCAAAAGCCCTTAATCAGTCAAAAACACTTGAAACGCCATAAGTCATAAATATAATCAAACTAGCCTAAAAATTTTCCATCTTCAGATCTGATGGTATTTAGTGATTTTACGCAGCAAACAACTCTTATTTTTAACTAAATAAACTATTGTTATAAATACATATGTCAGTGTGTATATACTTCCTTCATTAACAAACAAAAAAAATTCATAACAGTAAACAAGATATACTTCCTATTGACTTACGTAGAATCTTTGTTGTTATTCAAAAGTGTTAATTTAACGTTGTTTAAACTTTTTCCAATTTTTTTAAAATAAAATTCGCTACGCTTTATTTGATTACTCAAAAGCCCTTAATTAGTCAAAAACACTTGAAACACCATAAGTCATAAATATAATCAAACTAGCCTAAAAATTTTCCATCTTCAGATCTGATGGCATTTGGTGATTTTACGCAGCAAACAATTCTTATTTTTCACTAATTAAATTATTGTTATAAAGCCATATGTCAGTGTGTAAGCACTTTCCTCATTAACAAACAAAAAAAATTCATAACAGTAACCAAATTTTTTCCTATTGACATACGTAGAATCTTTGTTGTTATTCAAAAGTGTTAATTTAACGTTGTTTAAACGTTTCGCAAATTTTTTAATCAAATTCGCTACGCTGTATTTGATTATTCAAAAGCCCTTAATTAGTCAAAAACACTTGAAACGCCATAAGTCATAAATAAAATCAAAATAGCCTAAAAATTTTCCATCTTCATATCTGTTGGCATTTAGTGATTTTACGCAGCAAACAACTCTTATTTTTAACTAAATAAGCTATTGTTATAAAGCCATATGTCAGTGTGTAAACACTTTCTTCATAAACAAACAAAAAAACCCATAACAGTAAACAAGATATACTTCCTATTGACTTACGTAGAGTCTTTGTTGTTATTCAAAAGTGTTAATTTAACGTTGTTTAAACTTTTCCCAATTTTTTTAATAAAATTCGCTACGCTTTATTTAATTATTCAAAAGCATTTAATTAGTCAAAAACACTTGAAACGCTATAAGTCATAAATATAATCAAACTAGCCTAAAAATTTTCCATCTTCAGATCTGATGGCATTTAGTGACTATTGTTATAAAGCCATATGTCAGTGTGTAAACACTTTCTTCATTAACAAACATAAAAAATTCATAACAGTAAACATGATATACTTCCTATTGACTCACGTAGAATCTTTGTTGTTATTCAAAAGTGTTAATTTAACGTTTTTTAAACTTTTACCAATTTTTTTAATAAAATTCGCTACGCTTTATTTGATTATTCAAAAGCCCTTAATTAGTCAAAGACACTTGAAACGCCATAAGTCATAAATAAAATCAAAATAGCCTAAAAATTTTCCATCTTCATATCTGTTGGCATTTAGTGATTTTACGCAGCAAACAACTCTTATTTTTAACTAAATAAGCTATTGTTATAAAGCCATATGTCAGTGTGTAAACACTTTCTTCATAAACAAACAAAAAAACCCATAACAGTAAACAAGATATACTTCCTATTGACTTACGTAGAATCTTTGTTGTTATTCAAAAGTGTTAATTTAACGTTGTTTAAACTTTTCCCAATTTTTTTAATAAAATTCGCTACGCTTTATTTAATTATTCAAAAGCATTTAATTAGTCAAAAACACTTGAAACGCTATAAGTCATAAATATAATCAAACTAGCCTAAAAATTTTCCATCTTCAGATCTGATGGCATTTAGAGATTTTACGCAGCAAACAACTCTTATTTTTAACTAAATAAGCTATTGTTATAAAGCCATATGTCAGTGTGTAAACACTTTCTTCATTAACAAACAAAAAAAATTCATAACAGTAAACATGATATACTTCCTATTGACTCACGTAGAATCTTTGTTGTTATTCAAAATTGTTAATTTAACGTTGTTTAAACTTTTCCCAATTTTTTAAATAAAATTCGCTACGCTTTATTTGATTATTCAAAAGCACTTAATTAGTTAAAAACACTTGAAACGCCATAAGTCATAAATAAAATCAAAATAGCCAAAAAATTTTCCATCTTCAGATCTGATGGCATTTAGAGATTTTACGCAACAAACAACTCTTATTTTTAACTAAATAAACTATTGTTATAAAGCCATATGTCAGTGTGTAAACACTTTCTTCATAAACAAACAAAAAAACTCATAACAGTAAACAAGATATACTTCCTATTGACTTACGTAGAATCTTTGTTGTTATTCAAAAGTGTTAATTTAACGTTGTTTAACCTTTTCCAATTTTTTTAATAAAATTCGTTACGCTTCATTTGATTATTCAAAAGTCTTCAATTAGTCAAAAACACTTGAAACGCCATAAGTCATAAATATAATCAAACTGCAATGCATACTTTCTATTGACTCACGTAGAATCTTTGTTGTTATTCAAAAGTGTTAATTTAACGTTGTTTAAATTATCCCAATTTTTTTAATAAAATTCGCTACACAACAAAAACAAAATTCGCTACACCTTATTTGATTATTCAAAACCCCTTAATTAGTCAAAAACACTTGAAACGCCATAAGTCATAAATATAATCAAGCTAGCTTGAAAATTTTCCATCTTCAGATCTGATGGCATTTAGTGATTTTACGCAGCAAACAACTCTTATTTTTAACTAAATAAACTATTGTTATAAAACCATATGTCAGTGTGTAAACACTTTCTTCATTAACAAACACAAAAAAATTCATAACAGTAAACAAGATATACTTCCTATTGACTCACGCAGAAACTTTGTTGTTATTCAAAAGTGTTATTTAATGTTGTTTAAACTTTTTCCAATTTTTTTAATAAAATTCGCTACGCTTTATTTGATTATTCAAAAGCCCTTAATTAGTCAAAAACACTTGAAACGCCATAAGTCATATATATAATCAAACTAGCCTAAAAATTTTCCATCTTCAGATCTGATGGCATTTAGTGATTTTACGCAGCAAACAACTAATATTTTTAACTAAATAAACTATTGTTATAAAGCCATATGTCAGTGTGTAAATACTTTCTTCATTACCAAACAAAAAAAAAATTCATAACAGTAAACAAGACTATTGACTTACGTAGAATCTTTGTTGTTATTCAAAAGTGTTAATTTAACGTTTTTTAAACTTTTTCCAATTTTTTTTAAATAAAATTCGCTACGCTTTGTTTGATTATTCAAAAGCCCTAATTAGTCAAAAACACTTGAAATACCATAAGTCATAAATATAATCAAACTAGCCCAAAAATTTTCCATCTTCAGATCTGATGGCGCGTAGTGATTTTACACAGCAAACAACTCTTATTTTTAACTAATTAAACTATTGTTATAAAGCCATATGTCAGTGTGTAAACACTTTCCTCATTAACAAACAAAAAAAATTCATAACAATAACCAAATTTTGTCCTATTTACATACGTAGAATCTTTGTTATTATTCAAAAGTGTTAATTAAAATTCGCTACGTTTTATTTGATTATTCAAAAGTCCTTAATTAGTCAAAAACATTTCAAACGCCATAAGTCAGAAATATAATCAAACTAGCCTAAAAATTTTCCATCTTCAGTTCTGATGGCATTTGGGGATTTTACGCAGCAAACAATTCTTATTTTTAACTAAATAAAATATTGTTATAAAGACATATGTCAGTATGTAAACACTTTCTTCATTAACAAACAAAAAAAATTCATAACAGTAAACAAGATATACTTTCTATTGACTCACGTAGAATCTTTGTTGTTATTCAAAAGTGTTAATTTAACGTTGTTTAAATTATCCCAATTTTTTTAATAAAATTCGCTACACAACAAAAACAAAATTCGCTACACCTTATTTGATTATTCAAAACCCCTTAATTAGTCAAAAACACTTGAAACGCCATAAGTCATAAATATAATCAAGCTAGCTTGAAAATTTTCCATCTTCAGATCTGATGGCATTTAGTGATTTTACGCAGCAAACAACTCTTATTTTTAACTAAATAAACTATTGTTATAAAACCATATGTCAGTGTGTAAACACTTTCTTCATTAACAAACACAAAAAAATTCATAACAGTAAACAGATATACTTCCTATTGACTTACGTAGAATCTTTGTTGTTATTCAAAAGTGTTAATTTAACGCTGTTTAAACTTTTCCCAATTTTTTTAAAAAAATTCGCTACGCTTTATTTGATTATTCAAAAGCCCTTAATTAGTCAAAAACACTTGAAACGCGATAAGTCATAAATATAATCAAAATAGCCTAAAAATTTTCAATCTTCAGATCTGATGGCATTTAGTGATTTTACGCAGCAAACAACTCTTATTTTTAACTAAATAAACTATTGTTATAAAGCCATATGTTAGTGTGTAAACACCTTCTTCATTAACAAACACAAAAAAATTCATAATAGTAAACAAGATATACTTCCTACTGACTCGTAGAATCTTTGTTGTTATTCAAAAGTGTTAATTTAACGTTGTTTAAATTTTTCCCAATTTTTTTAATAAAATTCGCTACGCTTACGTAGAATCTTTTTTGTTATTCAAAAGTGTTAATTTAACGTTGTTTAAACTTTTCCCAATTTTTTTAATAAAATTCGCTACGCTTACATAGAATCTTTGTTGTTATTCAAAAGTGTTAATTTAACGTTGTTTAAACTTTTCCCAATTTTTTTAATAAAATTCGCTACGCTTTGTTTGATTATTCAAAAGCCCTTAAACACTTGAAACGCCATAAGTCATAAATATAATCAAAATAGCCTAAAAATTTTCCATCTTCAGATCTGATGGCATTTAGTGATTTTACGCAGCAAACAACTCTTATTTTTAACTAATAAACTATTGTTATAAAGCCATATGTCAGTGTGTAAACACTTTCTTCATTAACAAACACAAAAAAATGCATAACACTAAACAAGATATACTTCCTAATTACGTAGAATCTTTATTGTTATTCAAAAGTGTTAATTTAACGTAGTTTAAACTTTTCACAATTTTTTTAAAAAATTCGCTACGCTTTATTTTATTATTCTAAAGCCCTTAATTAGTCAAAAACTTTTGAAACGCCATAAGTCATAAATATAATCAAACTAGCCTAAAAATTTTCCATCTTCAGATCTGATGACATTTAGTGACTATTGTTATAAAGCAATATGTCAGTGTGTAAACACTTTCTTCATGAACAAACAAAAAAAATTCATAACAGTAAACAAGATATACTTCCTATTGACTTACGTAGAATCTTTGTTGTTATTCAAAAGTGTTAATTTCACGTTGTTTAAACTTTTTCCAATTTTTTTTAAATAAAATTCGCTACGCTTTATTTGATTATTCAAAAGCCCTTAATTAGTCAAAAACACTTGAAACACCATAAGTCATAAATATAATCAAACTAGCCTAAAAATTTTCCATCTTCAGATCTGATGGCATTTGGTGATTTTACGCAGCAAACAACTCTTATTTTTCACTAATTAAATTATTGTTATAAAGCCATATGTCAGTGTGTAAACACTTTCCTTATTAACAAACAAAAAAAATTCATAACAGTTACCAAATTTTTTCCTATTTACATACGTAGAATCTTTGTTATTATTCAAAAGTGTTAATTTACCGTTGTTTAAACTTTTCCCAAATTTTTTAATAAATTTCGTTGCGCTTTATTTTATTATTCAAAAGCCCTTAATTAGTCAAAAACGCCTGAAACGCCATAAGTCATAAATATAATCAAAATAGCCTAAAAATGTTCAATCTTCAGATCTGATGGCATTTAGTGATTTTACGCAGCAAACAACTCTTATTTTTAACTAAATAAACTATTGTTATAAAGGCATATGTCAGTGTGTAAACACTTTCTTCATTAACAAACACAAAAAAATTCACAAGAGTAAACAAGATATACTTCCTATTGACTTACGTAGAATCTTTGTTGTTATTCAAAAGTGTTAATTTAACGTTGTTTAAACTTTTCCCAATTTTTTTAATAAAATTCGCTACGCTTTATTTAATTATTCTAAAGCCCTTAATTAGTCAAAAACACTTGAGACGCCATAAGTCATAAATATAATCAAACTAGCCTAAAAATTTTCCATCTTCAGATCTGATGGCATTTAGTGACTATTGTTATAAAGCAATATGTCAGTGTGTAAACACTTTCTTCATTAACAAACAAAAAAAAATTCATAACAGTAAACAAGATATACTTCCTATTGACTCACGTAGAATCTTTGTTGTTATTCAAAAGTTTTAATTTAACGTTGTTTAAACTTTTCCCAATTTTTTTAATAAAATTCGCTACGCTTTATTTGATTATTCAAAAGCCCTTAATCAGTCAAAAACACTTGAAACGCCATAAGTCATAAATATAATCAAACTAGCCTAAAAATTTTCCATCTTCAGATCTGATGGCATTTGGTGATTTTACGCAGCAAACAACTCTTATTTTTCACTAATTAAATTATTGTTATAAAGCCATATGTCAGTGTGTAAACACTTTCTTCATTAACAAACACAAAAAAATTCATAACAGTAAACAGATATACTTCCTATTGACTTACGTAGAATCTTTGTTGTTATTCAAAAGTGTTAATTTAACGCTGTTTAAACTTTTTCCAATTTTTTTTAAATAAAATTCGCTACGCTTTATTTGATTACTCAAAAGCCCTTAATTAGTCAAAAACACTTGAAACACCATAAGTCATAAATATAATCAAACTAGCCTAAAAATTTTCCATCTTCAGATCTGATGGCATTTGGTGATTTTACGCAGCAAACAACTCTTATTTTTCACTAATTAAATTATTGTTATAAAGCCATATGTCAGTGTGTAAACACTTTCTTCATTAAAAAACACAAAAAAATTCATAACAGTAAACAGATATACTTCCTATTGACTTACGTAGAATCTTTGTTGTTATTCAAAAGTGTTAATTTAACGCTGTTTAAACTTTTCCCAATTTTTTTAAAAAAATTCGCTACGCTTTATTTGATTATTCAAAAGCCCTTAATTAGTCAAAAACACTTGAAACGCGATAAGTCATAAATATAACAAAATAGCCTAAAAATTTTCAATCTTCAGATCTGATGGCATTTAGTGATTTTACGCAGCAAACAACTCTTATTTTTAATTAAATAAACTATTGTTATAAAGCCATATGTCAGTGTGTAAACACTTTCTTCATTAACAAACACAAAAAAATTCATAATAGTAAACAAGATATACTTCCTACTGACTCGTAGAACCTTTGTTGTTATTCAAAAGTGTTAATTTAACGTTGTTTAAACTTTTTCCAATTTTTTTTAAATAAAATTCGCTACGCTTTATTTGATTACTCAAAAGCCCTTAATTAGTCAAAAAGACTTGAAACACCATAAGTCATAAATATAATCAAACTAGCCTAAAAATTTTCCATCTTCAGATCTGATGGCATTTGGTGATTTTACGCAGCAAACAACTCTTATTTTTAACTAAATAAACTATTGTTATAAATACATATGTCAGTGTGTATATACTTCCTTCATTAACAAACAAAAAAAATTCATAACAGTAAACAAGATATACTTCCTATTGACTTACGTAGAATCTTTGTTGTTATTCAAAAGTGTTAATTTAACGTTGTTTAAACTTTTTCCAATTTTTTTTAAATAAAATTCGCTACGCTTTATTTGATTACTCAAAAGCCCTTAATTAGTCAAAAACACTTGAAACGCGATAAGTCATAAATATAATCAAACTAGCCTAAAAATTTTCCATCTTCAGATCTGATGGCATTTGGTGCTTTTACGCAGCAAACAACTCTTATTTTTCACTAATTAAATTATTGTTATAAAGCCATATGTCAGTGTGTAAACACTTTCTTCATTAACAAACACAAAAAAATTCATAACAGTAAACAGATATACTTCCTATTGACTTACGTAGAATCTTTGTTGTTATTCAAAAGTGTTAATTTAACGCTGTTTAAACTTTTCCCAATTTTTTTAAAAAAATTCGCTACGCTTTATTTGATTATTCAAAAGCCCTTAATTAGTCAAAAACACTTGAAACGCGATAAGTCATAAATATAACAAAATAGCCTAAAAATTTTCAATCTTCAGATCTGATGGCATTTAGTGATTTTACGCAGCAAACAACTCTTATTTTTAACTAAATAAACTATTGTTATAAAGCCATATGTCAGTGTGTAAACACTTTCTTCATTAACAAACACAAAAAAATTCATAATAGTAAACAAGATATACTTCCTACTGACTCGTAGAACCTTTGTTGTTATTCAAAAGTGTTAATTTAACGTTGTTTAAATTTTTCCCAATTTTTTTAATAAAATTCGCTACGCTTACGTAGAATCTTTTTTGTTATTCAAAAGTGTTAATTTAACGTTGTTTAAACTTTTCCCAATTTTTTTAATAAAATTCGCTACGCTTACGTAGAATCTTTGTTGTTATTCAAAAGTGTTAATTTAACGTTGTTTAAACTTTTCCCAATTTTTTTAATAAAATTCGCTACGCTTTGTTTGATTATTCAAAAGCCCTTAAACACTTGAAACGCCATAAGTCATAAATATAATCAAAATAGCCTAAAAATTTTCCATCTTCAGATCTGATGGCATTTAGTGATTTTACGCAGCAAACAACTCTTATTTTTAACTAAATAAACTATTGTTATAAAGCCATATGTCAGTGTGTAAACACTTTCTTCATTAACAAACACAAAAAAATTCATAACACTAAACAAGATATACTTCCTAATTACGTAGAATCTTTATTGTTATTCAAAAGTGTTAATTTAAAGTTGTTTAAACTTTTCCCAATTTTTTTAATAAAATTCGCTACGCTTTATTTGATTATTCAAAAGCCCTTAATTAGTCAAAAACACTTGAAACGCCATAAGTCATATATATAATCAAACTAGCCTAAAAATTTTCCATCTTCAGATCTGATGGCATTTAGTGACTATTGTTATAAAGCAATATGTCAGTGTGTAAACACTTTCTTCATTAACAAACAAAAAAAAATTCATAACAGTAAACAAGATATACTTCCTATTGACTCACGTAGAATCTTTGTTGTTATTCAAAAGTGTTAATTTAACGTTGTTTAAATTTTCCCAAATTTTTTAATAAAATTCGCTACGCTTACGTAGAATCTTTGTTGTTATTCAAAAGTGTTAATTTAACGTTGTTTAAACTTTTCACAATTTTTTTAAAAAATTCGCTACGCTTTATTTTATTATTCTAAAGCCCTTAATTAGTCAAAAACTTTTGAAACGCCATAAGTCATAAATATAATCAAACTAGCCTAAAAATTTTCCATCTTCAGATCTGATGACATTTAGTGACTATTGTTATAAAGCAATATGTCAGTGTGTAAACACTTTCTTCATGAACAAACAAAAAAAATTCATAACAGTAAACAAGATATACTTCCTATTGACTCACGTAGGATCTTTGTTGTTATTCAAAAGTGTTAATTTAACGTTGTTTAAACTTTTCCCAATTTTTTTAATAAAATTCGCTACGCTTTATTTGATTATTCAAAAGCCCTTAATTAGTCAAAAACACTTGAAACGCCATAAGTCATATATATAATCAAACTAGCCTAAAAATTTTCCATCTTCAGATCTGATGGCATTTAGTGACTATTGTTATAAAGCAATATGTCAGTGTGTAAACACTTTCTTCATTAACAAACAAAAAAAAAATCATAACAGTAAACAAGATATACTTCCTATTGACTCACGTAGAATCTTTGTTGTTATTCAAAAGTGTTAATTTAACGTTGTTTAAACCTTTCCCAATTTTTTTAATAAAATTCGCTACGCTTTATTTGATTATTCAAAAGCCCTTAATCAGTCAAAAACACTTGAAACGCCATAAGTCATAAATATAATCAAACTAGCCGAAAAATTTTCCATCTTCAGATCTGATGGTATTTAGTGATTTTACGCAGCAAACAACTCTTATTTTTAACTAAATAAACTATTGTTATAAATACATATGTCAGTGTGTAAATACTTCCTTCATTAACAAACAAAAAAAATTCATAACAGTAACCAAATTTTTTCCTATTGACATACGTAGAATCTTTGTTATTATTCAAAAGTGTTAATTTACCGTTGTTTAAACTTTTCCTAAATTTTTTAATAAATTTCGTTGCGCTTTATTTTATTATTCAAAAGCCCTTAATTAGTCAAAAACGCCTGAAACGCCATAAGTCATAAATATAATCAAACTAGCCTAAAAATTTTCCATCTTCAGATCTGATGGCATTTGGTGATTTTACGCAGCAAACAACTCTTATTTTTCACTAATTAAATTATTGTTATAAAGCCATATGTCAGTGTGTAAACACTTTCCTCATTAACAAACAAAAAAAATTCATAACAGTTACCAAATTGTTTCCTATTTACATACGTAGAATCTTTGTTATTATTCAAAAGTGTTAATTTACCGTTGTTTAAACTTTTCCCAAATTTTTTAATAAATTTCGTTGCGCTTTATTTGATTATTCAAAAGCCCTTAATTAGTCAAAAACGCCTGAAACGCCATAAGTCATAAATATAATCAAAATAGCCTAAAAATTTTCCGTCTTCAGATCTGATGGCATTTAGAGATTTTACGCAGCAAACAACTCTTATTTTTAACTAAATAAACTATTGTTATAAAGCCATATGTCAGTGTGTAAACACTTTCCTCATTAACAAACAAAAAAATTCATAACAGTAACCAAATTTTTTCCTATTGACATACGTAGAATCTTTGTTATTATTCAAAAGTGTTAATTTACCGTTGTTTAAACTTTTCCCAAATTTTTTAATAAATTTCGTTGCGCTTTATTTTATTATTCAAAAGCCCTTAATTAGTCAAAAACGCCTGAAACGCCATAAGTCATAAATATAATCAAACTAGCCTAAAAATTTTCCATCTTCAGATCTGATGGCATTTGGTGATTTTACGCAGCAAACAACTCTTATTTTTCACTAATTAAATTATTGTTATAAAGCCATATGTCAGTGTGTAAACACTTTCCTCATTAACAAACAAAAAAAATTCATAACAGTTACCAAATTGTTTCCTATTTACATACGTAGAATCTTTGTTATTATTCAAAAGTGTTAATTTACCGTTGTTTAAACTTTTCCCAATTTTTTTAATAAAATTCGCTACGCTTTATTTGATTATTCAAAAGCCCTTAATTAGTCAAAAACACTTGAAACGCCATAAGTCATATATATAATCAAACTAGCCTAAAAATTTTCCATCTTCAGATCTGATGGCATTTAGTGACTATTGTTATAAAGCAATATGTCAGTGTGTAAACACTTTCTTCATTAACAAACAAAAAAAAATGCATAACAGTAAACAAGATATACTTCCTATTGACTCACGTAGAATCTTTGTTGTTATTCAAAAGTGTTAATTTAACGTTGTTTAAATTTTCCCAAATTTTTTAATAAAATTCGCTACGCTTACGTAGAATCTTTGTTGTTATTCAAAAGTGTTAATTTAACGTTGTTTAAACTTTTCACAATTTTTTTAAAAAATTCGCTACGCTTTATTTTATTATTCTAAAGCCCTTAATTAGTCAAAAACTTTTGAAACGCCATAAGTCATAAATATAATCAAACTAGCCTAAAAATTTTCCATCTTCAGATCTGATGACATTTAGTGACTATTGTTATAAAGCAATATGTCAGTGTGTAAACACTTTCTTCATGAACAAACAAAAAAAATTCATAACAGTAAACAAGATATACTTCCTATTGACTCACGTAGGATCTTTGTTGTTATTCAAAAGTGTTAATTTAACGTTGTTTAAACTTTTCCCAATTTTTTTAATAAAATTCGATACGCTTTATTTGATTATTCAAAAGCCCTTAATTAGTCAAAAACACTTGAAACGCCATAAGTCATATATATAATCAAACTAGCCTAAAAATTTTCCATCTTCAGATCTGATGGCATTTAGTGACTATTGTTATAAAGCAATATGTCAGTGTGTAAACACTTTCTTCATTAACAAACAAAAAAAAAATCATAACAGTAAACAAGATATACTTCCTATTGACTCACGTAGAATCTTTGTTGTTATTCAAAAGTGTTAATTTAACGTTGTTTAAATTTTCCCAAATTTTTTAATAAAATTCGCTACGCTTACGTAGAATCTTTGTTGTTATTCAAAAGTGTTAATTTAACGTTGTTTAAATTTTTCACAATTTTTTTAAAAAATTCGCTACGCTTTATTTTATTATTCTAAAGCCCTTAATTAGTCAAAAACTTTTGAAACGCCATAAGTCATAAATATAATCAAACTAGCCTAAAAATTTTCCATCTTCAGATCTGATGACATTTAGTGACTATTGTTATAAAGCAATATGTCAGTGTGTAAACACTTTCTTCATGAACAAACAAAAAAAATTCATAACAGTAAACAAGATATACTTCCTATTGACACACGTAGGATCTTTGTTGTTATTCAAAAGTGTTAATTTAACGTTGTTTAAACTTTTCCCAATTTTTTTAATAAAATTCGCTACGCTTTATTTGATTATTCAAAAGCCCTTAATTAGTCAAAAACACTTGAAACGCCATAAGTCATATATATAATCAAACTAGCCTAAAAATTGTCCATCTTCAGATCTGATGGCATTTAGTGACTATTGTTATAAAGCAATATGTCAGTGTGTAAACACTTTCTTCATTAACAAACAAAAAAAAAATCATAACAGTAAACAAGATATACTTCCTATTGACTCACGTAGAATCTTTGTTGTTATTCAAAAGTGTTAATTTAACGTTGTTTAAACCTTTCCCAATTTTTTTAATAAAATTCGCTACGCTTTATTTGATTATTCAAAAGCCCTTAATCAGTCAAAAACACTTGAAACGCCATAAGTCATAAATATAATCAAACTAGCCGAAAAATTTTCCATCTTCAGATCTGATGGTATTTAGTGATTTTACGCAGCAAACAACTCTTATTTTTAACTAAATAAACTATTGTTATAAATACATATGTCAGTGTGTAAATACTTCCTTCATTAACAAACAAAAAAAATTCATAACAGTAACCAAATTTTTTCCTATTGACATACGTAGAATTTTTGTTATTATTCAAAAGTGTTAATTTACCGTTGTTTAAACTTTTCCTAAATTTTTTAATAAATTTCGTTGCGCTTTATTTTATTATTCAAAAGCCCTTAATTAGTCAAAAACGCCTGAAACGCCATAAGTCATAAATATAATCAAACTAGCCGAAAAATTTTCCATCTTCAGATCTGATGGCATTTGGTGATTTTACGCAGCAAACAACTCTTATTTTTCACTAATTAAATTATTGTTATAAAGCCATATGTCAGTGTGTAAACACTTTCCTCATTAACAAACAAAAAAAATTCATAACAGTTACCAAATTGTTTCCTATTTACATACGTAGAATCTTTGTTATTATTCAAAAGTGTTAATTTACCGTTGTTTAAACTTTTCCCAATTTTTTTAATAAAATTCGCTACGCTTTATTTGATTATTCAAAAGCCCTTAATTAGTCAAAAACACTTGAAACGCCATAAGTCATATATATAATCAAACTAGCCTAAAAATTTTCCATCTTCAGATCTGATGGCATTTAGTGACTATTGTTATAAAGCAATATGTCAGTGTGTAAACACTTTCTTCATTAACAAACAAAAAAAAATTCATAACAGTAAACAAGATATACTTCCTATTGACTCACGTAGAATCTTTGTTGTTATTCAAAAGTGTTAATTTAACGTTGTTTAAATTTTCCCAAATTTTTTAATAAAATTCGCTACGCTTACGTAGAATCTTTGTTGTTATTCAAAAGTGTTAATTTAACGTTGTTTAAACTTTTCACAATTTTTTTAAAAAATTCGCTACGCTTTATTTTATTATTCTAAAGCCCTTAATTAGTCAAAAACTTTTGAAACGCCATAAGTCATAAATATAATCAAACTAGCCTAAAAATTTTCCATCTTCAGATCTGATGACATTTAGTGACTATTGTTATAAAGCAATATGTCAGTGTGTAAACACTTTCTTCATGAACAAACAAAAAAAATTCATAACAGTAAACAAGATATACTTCCTATTGACTCACGTAGGATCTTTGTTGTTATTCAAAAGTGTTAATTTAACGTTGTTTAAACTTTTCCCAATTTTTTTAATAAAATTCGCTACGCTTTATTTGATTATTCAAAAGCCCTTAATTAGTCAAAAACACTTGAAACGCCATAAGTCATATATATAATCAAACTAGCCTAAAAATTTTCCATCTTCAGATCTGATGGCATTTAGTGACTATTGTTATAAAGCAATATGTCAGTGTGTAAACACTTTCTTCATTAACAAACAAAAAAAAAATCATAACAGTAACCAAGATATACTTCCTATTGACTCACGTAGAATCTTTGTTGTTATTCAAAAGTGTTAATTTAACGTTGTTTAAACCTTTCCCAATTTTTTTAATAAAATTCGCTACGCTTTATTTGATTATTCAAAAGCCCTTAATCAGTCAAAAACACTTGAAACGCCATAAGTCATAAATATAATCAAACTAGCCGAAAAATTTTCCATCTTCAGATCTGATGGTATTTAGTGATTTTACGCAGCAAACAACTCTTATTTTTAACTAAATAAACTATTGTTATAAATACATATGTCAGTGTGTAAATACTTCCTTCATTAACAAACAAAAAAAATTCATAACAGTAACCAAATTTTTTCCTATTGACATACGTAGAATCTTTGTTATTATTCAAAAGTGTTAATTTACCGTTGTTTAAACTTTTCCTAAATTTTTTAATAAATTTCGTTGCGCTTTATTTTATTATTCAAAAGCCCTTAATTAGTCAAAAACGCCTGAAACGCCATAAGTCATAAATATAATCAAACTAGCCTAAAAATTTTCCATCTTCAGATCTGATGGCATTTGGTGATTTTACGCAGCAAACAACTCTTATTTTTCACTAATTAAATTATTGTTATAAAGCCATATGTCAGTGTGTAAACACTTTCCTCATTAACAAACAAAAAAAATTCATAACAGTTACCAAATTGTTTCCTATTTACATACGTACAATCTTTGTTATTATTCAAAAGTGTTAATTTACCGTTGTTTAAACTTTTCCCAAATTTTTTAATAAATTTCGTTGCGCTTTATTTTATTATTCAAAAGCCCTTAATTAGTCAAAAACGCCTGAAACGCCATAAGTCATAAATATAATCAAAATAGCCTAAAAATTTTCCGTCTTCAGATCTGATGGCATTTAGAGATTTTACGCAGCAAACAACTCTTATTTTTAACTAAATAAACTATTGTTATAAAGCCATATGTCAGTGTGTAAACACTTTCCTCATTAACAAACAAAAAAATTCATAACAGTAACCAAATTTTTTCCTATTGACATACGTAGAATCTTTGTTATTATTCAAAAGTGTTAATTTACCGTTGTTTAAACTTTTCCCAAATTTTTTAATAAATTTCGTTGCGCTTTATTTTATTATTCAAAAGCCCTTAATTAGTCAAAAACGCCTGAAACGCCATAAGTCATAAATATAATCAAACTAGCCTAAAAATTTTCCATCTTCAGATCTGATGGCATTTGGTGATTTTACGCAGCAAACAACTCTTATTTTTCACTAATTAAATTATTGTTATAAAGCCATATGTCAGTGTGTAAACACTTTCCTCATTAACAAACAAAAAAAATTCATAACAGTTACCAAATTGTTTCCTATTTACATACGTAGAATCTTTGTTATTATTCAAAAGTGTTAATTTACCGTTGTTTAAACTTTTCCCAATTTTTTTAATAAAATTCGCTACGCTTTATTTGATTATTCAAAAGCCTTTAATTAGTCAAAAACACTTGAAACTCCATAAGTCATAAATATAATCAAAATAGCATACACATTTTCCATCTTCAGATCTGATGGCATTTAGTGATTTTACGCAGCAAGCAACTCTTATTTTTAACTAATTAAATTATTGTTATAAAGCCATATGTCAGTGTGTAAACACTTTCTTCATTAACAAACAAAAAAATTCATAACAGTAAACAAGATATACTTGCTATTGACTTACGTAGAATCTTTGTTGTTATTCAAAAGTGTTAATTTAACGTTGTTTAAACATTTCGCAAATTTTTTAATAAAATTCGCTACGCTGTATTTGATTATTCAAAAGCCCTTAATTAGTCAAAAACCCTTGAAACGCCATAAGTCATAAATATAATCAAACTAGCCTAAAAATTTTCCATCTTCAGATCTGATGGCATTTAGTGACTATTGTTATAAAGCCATATGTCAGTGTGTAAACACTTTCTTCATTAACAAACATAAAAAATTCATAACAGTAAACATGATATACTTCCTATTGACTCACGTAGAATCTTTGTTGTTATTCAAAAGTGTTAATTTAACGTTTTTTAAACTTTTCCCAATTTTTTTAATAAAATTCGCTACGCTTTATTTGATTATTCAAAAGCCCTTAATTAGTCAAAGACACTTGAAACGCCATAAGTCATAAATAAAATCAAAATAGCCTAAAAATTTTCCATCTTCATATCTGTTGGCATTTAGTGATTTTACGCAGCAAACAACTATTATTTTTAACTAAATAAGCTATTGTTATAAAGCCATATGTCAGTGTGTAAACACTTTCTTCATAAACAAACAAAAAAACCCATAACAGTAAACAAGATATACTTCCTATTGACTTACGTAGAATCTTTGTTGTTATTCAAAAGTGTTAATTTAACGTTGTTTAAACGTTTCGCAAATTTTTTAATAAAATTCGCTACGCTGTATTTGATTATTCAAAAGCCCTTAATTAGTCAAAAACACTTGAAACGCCATAAGTCATAAATATAATCAAACTAGCCTAAAAATTTTCCATCTTCAGATCTGATGGCATTTAGTGACTATCGTTATAAAGTCATATGTCAGTGTGTAAACAATTTCTTCATTAACAAACAGAAAAAAATTCATAACAGTAAACAAGATATACTTCCTATTGACTTACGTAGAATCTTTGTTGTTTTTCAAAAGTGTTAATTTATCGTTTTTTAAACTTTTCCCAATTTTTTTAATCTAATTCGCTACGCTTTATTTTATTATTCAAAAGCCTTTAATTAGTCAAAAACACTTGAAACGCCATAAGTCATAAATATAATCAAACTAGCCTAAAAATTTTCCATCTTCAGACCTGATGGCATTTAGGGATTTTACGCAGCAAACAACTCTTATTTTTAACTAAATAAGCTATTGTTATAAAGCCATATGTCAGTGTGTAAACACTTTCTTCATAAACAAACAAAAAAACCCATAACAGTAAACAAGATATACTTCCTATTGACTTACGTAGAATCTTTGTTGTTATTCAAAAGTGTTAATTTAACGTTGTTTAAACTTTTCCCAATTTTTTTAATAAAATTCGCTACGCTTTATTTAATTATTCAAAAGCATTTAATTAGTCAAAAACACTTGAAACGCTATAAGTCATAAATATAATCAAACTAGCCTAAAAATTTTCCATCTTCAGATCTGATGGCATTTAGAGATTTTACGCAGCAAACAACTCTTATTTTTAACTAAATAAACTATAGTTATAAGGCCATATGTCAGTGTGTAAACACTTTCTTCATTAACAAACAAAAAAAATTCATAACAGTAAACATGATATACTTCCTATTGACTCACGTAGAATCTTTGTTGTTATTCAAAATTGTTAATTTAACGTTGTTTAAACTTTTCCCAATTTTTTAAATAAAATTCGCTACGCTTTATTTAATTATTCAAAAGCATTTAATTAGTTAAAAACACTTGAAACGCCATAAGTCATAAATAAAATCAAAACAGCCAAAAAATGTTCCATCTTCAGATCTGATGGCATTTAGAGATTTTACGCAACAAACAACTCTTATTTTTAACTAAATAAACTATTGTTATAAAGCCATATGTCAGTGTGTAAACACTTTCTTCATAAACAAACAAAAAAACTCATAACAGTAAAGAAGATATACTTCCTATTGACTTACGTAGAATCTTTGTTGTTATTCAAAAGTGTTAATTTAACGTTGTTTAAACTTTTCCAATTTTTTTAATAAAATTCGCTACGCTTCATTTGATTATTCAAAAGTCTTCAATTAGTCAAAAACACTTGAAACGCCATAAGTCATAAATATAATCAAACTAGCCTAAAATTTTTCCATCTTCAGATCTGATGGCATTTAGTGATTTTACGCAGCAAACAACTCTTATTTTTAACTAAATAAACTATTGTTATAAAGCCATATGTCAGTGTGTAAACACTTTCTTCATTAACAAACAAAAAAATTCATAACAGTAAACAAGATATACTTCCTATTGACTTACGTAGAATCTTTGTTGTTATTCAAAAGTGTTAATTTAACGTTGTTTAAACGTTTCCCAAATTTTTTAATAAAATTAGCTACGCTTTATTTGATTATTCAAGAGCCCTTAATTAGTCAAAAACACTTGAAACGCCATAAGACATAAATATTATCAAATTAGCCTAAAAATTTTCCATCTTCAGATCTGATGGTATTTAGTGATTTTACGCAGCAAACAACTCTTATTTTTAACTAAATAAACTATTGTTATAAAGCCATATGTCAGTGTGTAAACACTTTCTTCATTAACAAACACAAAAAAATTCATAACAGTAAACAAGATATACCTTCTATTGACTTACGTAGAATCTTTGTTGTTATTCAAAAGTGTTAATTTAACGTTGTTTAAACGTTTCCAAAATTTTTTAATAAAATTAGCTACGCTTTATTTGATTATTCAAAAGCCCTTAATTAGTCAAAAACACTTGAAACGACATAAGTCATAAATATTATCAAATTAGCCTAACAGTTTTCCATCTTCAGATCTGATGGCATTTAGTGATTTTACGCAGCAAACAACTCTTATTTTTAACTAAATAAACTATTGTTATAAAGCCATATGTCAGTGTGTAAACACTTTCTTCATTAACAAACACAAAACAATTCATAACAGTAAACAAGATATACTTCCTATTGACATACGTAGAATCTTTGTTGTTATTCAAAAGTGTTAACTTAACGTTGTTTAAACTTTTCCCAAATTTTTTAATAAAATTCGCTACGCTTTATTTGATTATTCAAAAGCCCTTAATTGGTCAAAAACACTTGAAACGCCATAAGTAATAAATATAATCAAAATAGCATACACATTTTTCATGTTCAGATCTGATGGCATTTAATGATTTTACGCAGCAAACAACTCTTATTTTTAACTAAATAAACTATTGTTATAAAGCCATATGTCAGTGTGTAAACACTTTCTTCATTAACAAACACAAAAAAATTCATAACAGTAAACAAGATATACTTCCTATTGACTTGCGTAGAATCCTTGTTGGTTTTCAAAATTGTTAATTTAACGTTGTTTAAACTTTTCCCAATTGTTTTAATAAAATTCGCTACGCTTTATTTGATTATTCAAAAGCCTTTAATTAGTCAAAAACACTTGAAACGCCATAAGTCATAAATATTATCAAATTAGCCTAAAAATTTTCCATCTTCAGATCTGATGGCATTTAGTGACTATTGTTATAAAGCCATATGTCAGTGTGTAAACACTTTCTTCATTAACAAACAAAAAAATTCGTAACAGTAAACAGGATATACTTCCTATTGACTTACGTAGAATCTTTGTTGTTATTCAAAAGTGTTAATTTAACGTTGTTTAAACGTTTCCCAAATTTTTTAATAAAATTCGCTACGCTTTATTTGATTATTCAAAAGCCCTTAATTAGTCAAAAACACTTGAAACGCCATAAGTCATAAATATTATCAAATTAGCCTAAAAATTTTCCATCTTCAGATCTGGTGGCATTTAGTGGTTTTACGCAGCAAACAACTCTTATTTTTAACTAAATAAACTATTGTTATAAAGCCATATGTCAGTGTGTAAACACTTTCTTCATTAACAAACACAAAAAAATTCATAACAGTAAACAAGATATACTTCCTATTGACTTAAGTAAAATCTTTGTTGTTATTCAAAAGTGTCAATTTAACGTTGTTTAAACTTTTCCCAATTTTTTTAATAAAATTCGCTACGCTTTATTTGATTATTCAAAAGCCCTTAATTAGTCAAAAACACTTGAAATGCCATACGTCATAAATATAATCAAACTAGCCTAAAAATTTTCCACCTTCAGATCTAATGGCATTTAGTGACTATTGTTATAAAGCCGTATGTCAGTGTGTAAACATTTTCTTCATTAACAAACAAAAAAATTCATAACAGTAAACAAGATATACTACCTATTGACTTACGTAGAATCTTTGTTGTTATTCAAAAGTGTTAATTTAACGTTGTTTAAACTTTTCCCAATTTTTTTAATAAAATTCGCTACGCTTAATTGATTATTCAAAAGCCCTTAATTAGTCAAAAACACTTGAAACGCCCTAAGACATAAATATTATCAAATTAACCTAAAAATTTTCCATCTTCAGATCTGATGGCACTTAGTGATTTTACGCAGCAAACAACTCTTATTTTTAACTAAATAAACTATTGTTACAAAGCCATATGTCAGTGTGTAAACACTCCCTTCATTAACAAACACAAAAAAATCCGTAACAGTAAACAAGATATACTTCCTATTGACTTACGTAGAATCTTTGTTGTTATTCAAAAGTGTTAATTTAATGTTGTTTAAACGTTTCCCAAATTTTTTAATAAAATTAGCTACGCTTGATAAAATTAGCCTAAAAATTTTCCATCTTCAGATCTGATGGCATTTAGTGATTTTACGCAGCAAACAACTCTTATTTTTAACTAAATAAACTATTGTTATAAAGCCATATGTCAGTGTGTAAACACTTTCTCCATTAAACACAAAACAATTCATAACAGTAAACAAGATATATTTCCTATTGACTTACGTAGAATCTTTGTTGTTATTCAAAAGTGTTAATTTAACGTTGTTTAAACTTTTCCAATTTTTTTAATAAAATTCGCTACGCTTTATTTGATTATTCAAAAGCCTTTAATTAGTCAAAAACACTTGACACGCCATAAGTCATAAATATAATCAAACTAGCCTAAAAATTTTCCATCCTCAGATCTGATGGCATTTAGAGATTTTACGCAGCAAACAACTCTTATTTTTAGCTAAATAAACTATTGTTATAAAGCCATATGTCAGTGTGTAAACACTTTCTTCATTAACAAACACAAAACAATTCATAACAGTAAACAAGATATACTTCCTACTGACTTACGTAGAATCTTTGTTGTTATTCAAAAGTGTTAAATTAACGTTGTTTAAACTTTTCCCAATTTTTTTAATAAAATTCGCTACGCTTTATTTGATTATTCAAAAGCCTTTAATTAAGCAAACACACTTGAAACGCCATAAGTCATAAATATAATCAAACTAGCCTAAAAATTTTCCATCTTCAGATCTGATGGCATTTAGAGATTTTACGCAGCAAACAACTCTTATTTTTAACTAAATAAACTATTGTTATAAAGCCATATGTCAGTGTGTAAACACTTTCTTCATAAACAAACAAAAAAACTCATAACAGTAAACAAGATATACTTCCTATTGACTTACGTAGAATCTTTGCTGTTATTTAAAAGTGTTAATTTAACGTTGTTTAAATTTTCCCAAATTTTTTAATAAATTTCGTTACTCTATATTTGATTATTCAAAAGCCCTTAATTAGTCAAAAACACCTGAAGCGCCATAAGTCATAAATATAATCAAAATAGCCTAAAAATTTTCCATCTTCAGATCTGATGGCACTTAGAGATTTTATGCAGCAAACAACTCTTATTTTGAACTAAATAAACTATTGTTATAAAGCCATAGTCAGTGTGTAAACACTTTCCTCATTAACAAACAAAAAAAATTCATAACAGTAACCAAATTTTTTCCTATTGACATACGTAGAATCTTTGTTGTTATTCAAAAGTGTTAATTTAACGTTGTTTAAACTTTTCCCAAATTTTTTAATAAAATTCGCTACCCTTTATTTGATTATTCAAAAGCCCTTAATTAGTCAAAAACACTTGAAACGACATAAGTCATAAATATTATCAAATTAGCCTAAAAATTTTCCATCTTCAGATCTGATGGTATTTAGTGATTATACGCAGCAAACAACTCTTATTTTGAACTAAATAAACTATTGTTATAAAGCCATAGTCAGTGTGTAAACACTTTCCTCATTAACAAACAAAAAAAATTCATAACAGTAACCAAATTTTTTCCTATTGACATACGTAGAATCTTTGTTGTTATTCAAAAGTGTTAATTTAACGTTGTTTAAACTTTTCCCAATTTTTTAAATAAAATTCGCTACGCTTTATTTAATTATTCAAAAGCATTTAATTAGTTAAAAACACTTGAAACGCCATAAGTCATAAATAAAATCAAAACAGCCAAAAAATGTTCCATCTTCAGATCTGATGGCATTTAGAGATTTTACGCAACAAACAACTCTTATTTTTAACTAAATAAACTATTGTTATAAAGCCATATGTCAGTGTGTAAACACTTTCTTCATAAACAAACAAAAAAACTCATAACAGTAAAGAAGATATACTTCCTATTGACTTACGTAGAATCTTTGTTGTTATTCAAAAGTGTTAATTTAACGTTGTTTAAACTTTTCCAATTTTTTTAATAAAATTCGCTACGCTTCATTTGATTATTCAAAAGTCTTCAATTAGTCAAAAACACTTGAAACGCCATAAGTCATAAATATAATCAAACTAGCCTAAAATTTTTCCATCTTCAGATCTGATGGCATTTAGTGATTTTACGCAGCAAACAACTCTTATTTTTAACTAAATAAACTATTGTTATAAAGCCATATGTCAGTGTGTAAACACTTTCTTCATTAACAAACAAAAAAATTCATAACAGTAAACAAGATATACTTCCTATTGACTTACGTAGAATCTTTGTTGTTATTCAAAAGTGTTAATTTAACGTTGTTTAAACGTTTCCCAAATTTTTTAATAAAATTAGCTACGCTTTATTTGATTATTCAAGAGCCCTTAATTAGTCAAAAACACTTGAAACGCCATAAGACATAAATATTATCAAATTAGCCTAAAAATTTTCCATCTTCAGATCTGATGGTATTTAGTGATTTTACGCAGCAAACAACTCTTATTTTTAACTAAATAAACTATTGTTATAAAGCCATATGTCAGTGTGTAAACACTTTCTTCATTAACAAACACAAAAAAATTCATAACAGTAAACAAGATATACCTTCTATTGACTTACGTAGAATCTTTGTTGTTATTCAAAAGTGTTAATTTAACGTTGTTTAAACGTTTCCAAAATTTTTTAATAAAATTAGCTACGCTTTATTTGATTATTCAAAAGCCCTTAATTAGTCAAAAACACTTGAAACGACATAAGTCATAAATATTATCAAATTAGCCTAACAGTTTTCCATCTTCAGATCTGATGGCATTTAGTGATTTTACGCAGCAAACAACTCTTATTTTTAACTAAATAAACTATTGTTATAAAGCCATATGTCAGTGTGTAAACACTTTCTTCATTAACAAACACAAAACAATTCATAACAGTAAACAAGATATACTTCCTATTGACATACGTAGAATCTTTGTTGTTATTCAAAAGTGTTAACTTAACGTTGTTTAAACTTTTCCCAAATTTTTTAATAAAATTCGCTACGCTTTATTTGATTATTCAAAAGCCCTTAATTGGTCAAAAACACTTGAAACGCCATAAGTAATAAATATAATCAAAATAGCATACACATTTTTCATGTTCAGATCTGATGGCATTTAATGATTTTACGCAGCAAACAACTCTTATTTTTAACTAAATAAACTATTGTTATAAAGCCATATGTCAGTGTGTAAACACTTTCTTCATTAACAAACACAAAAAAATTCATAACAGTAAACAAGATATACTTCCTATTGACTTGCGTAGAATCCTTGTTGGTTTTCAAAAGTGTTAATTTAACGTTGTTTAAACTTTTCCCAATTGTTTTAATAAAATTCGCTACGCTTTATTTGATTATTCAAAAGCCTTTAATTAGTCAAAAACACTTGAAACGCCATAAGTCATAAATATTATCAAATTAGCCTAAAAATTTTCCATCTTCAGATCTGATGGCATTTAGTGACTATTGTTATAAAGCCATATGTCAGTGTGTAAACACTTTCTTCATTAACAAACAAAAAAATTCGTAACAGTAAACAGGATATACTTCCTATTGACTTACGTAGAATCTTTGTTGTTATTCAAAAGTGTTAATTTAACGTTGTTTAAACGTTTCCCAAATTTTTTAATAAAATTCGCTACGCTTTATTTGATTATTCAAAAGCCCTTAATTAGTCAAAAACACTTGAAACGCCATAAGTCATAAATATTATCAAATTAGCCTAAAAATTTTCCATCTTCAGATCTGGTGGCATTTAGTGGTTTTACGCAGCAAACAACTCTTATTTTTAACTAAATAAACTATTGTTATAAAGCCATATGTCAGTGTGTAAACACTTTCTTCATTAACAAACACAAAAAAATTCATAACAGTAAACAAGATATACTTCCTATTGACTTAAGTAAAATCTTTGTTGTTATTCAAAAGTGTCAATTTAACGTTGTTTAAACTTTTCCCAATTTTTTTAATAAAATTCGCTACGCTTTATTTGATTATTCAAAAGCCCTTAATTAGTCAAAAACACTTGAAATGCCATACGTCATAAATATAATCAAACTAGCCTAAAAATTTTCCACCTTCAGATCTAATGGCATTTAGTGACTATTGTTATAAAGCCGTATGTCAGTGTGTAAACATTTTCTTCATTAACAAACAAAAAAATTCATAACAGTAAACAAGATATACTACCTATTGACTTACGTAGAATCTTTGTTGTTATTCAAAAGTGTTAATTTAACGTTGTTTAAACTTTTCCCAATTTTTTTAATAAAATTCGCTACGCTTAATTGATTATTCAAAAGCCCTTAATTAGTCAAAAACACTTGAAACGCCCTAAGACATAAATATTATCAAATTAACCTAAAAATTTTCCATCTTCAGATCTGATGGCACTTAGTGATTTTACGCAGCAAACAACTCTTATTTTTAACTAAATAAACTATTGTTACAAAGCCATATGTCAGTGTGTAAACACTCCCTTCATTAACAAACACAAAAAAATCCGTAACAGTAAACAAGATATACTTCCTATTGACTTACGTAGAATCTTTGTTGTTATTCAAAAGTGTTAATTTAATGTTGTTTAAACGTTTCCCAAATTTTTTAATAAAATTAGCTACGCTTGATAAAATTAGCCTAAAAATTTTCCATCTTCAGATCTGATGGCATTTAGTGATTTTACGCAGCAAACAACTCTTATTTTTAACTAAATAAACTATTGTTATAAAGCCATATGTCAGTGTGTAAACACTTTCTCCATTAAACACAAAACAATTCATAACAGTAAACAAGATATATTTCCTATTGACTTACGTAGAATCTTTGTTGTTATTCAAAAGTGTTAATTTAACGTTGTTTAAACTTTTCCAATTTTTTTAATAAAATTCGCTACGCTTTATTTGATTATTCAAAAGCCTTTAATTAGTCAAAAACACTTGACACGCCATAAGTCATAAATATAATCAAACTAGCCTAAAAATTTTCCATCCTCAGATCTGATGGCATTTAGAGATTTTACGCAGCAAACAACTCTTATTTTTAGCTAAATAAACTATTGTTATAAAGCCATATGTCAGTGTGTAAACACTTTCTTCATTAACAAACACAAAACAATTCATAACAGTAAACAAGATATACTTCCTACTGACTTACGTAGAATCTTTGTTGTTATTCAAAAGTGTTAAATTAACGTTGTTTAAACTTTTCCCAATTTTTTTAATAAAATTCGCTACGCTTTATTTGATTATTCAAAAGCCTTTAATTAAGCAAACACACTTGAAACGCCATAAGTCATAAATATAATCAAACTAGCCTAAAAATTTTCCATCTTCAGATCTGATGGCATTTAGAGATTTTACGCAGCAAACAACTCTTATTTTTAACTAAATAAACTATTGTTATAAAGCCATATGTCAGTGTGTAAACACTTTCTTCATAAACAAACAAAAAAACTCATAACAGTAAACAAGATATACTTCCTATTGACTTACGTAGAATCTTTGCTGTTATTTAAAAGTGTTAATTTAACGTTGTTTAAATTTTCCCAAATTTTTTAATAAATTTCGTTACTCTATATTTGATTATTCAAAAGCCCTTAATTAGTCAAAAACACCTGAAGCGCCATAAGTCATAAATATAATCAAAATAGCCTAAAAATTTTCCATCTTCAGATCTGATGGCACTTAGAGATTTTATGCAGCAAACAACTCTTATTTTGAACTAAATAAACTATTGTTATAAAGCCATAGTCAGTGTGTAAACACTTTCCTCATTAACAAACAAAAAAAATTCATAACAGTAACCAAATTTTTTCCTATTGACATACGTAGAATCTTTGTTGTTATTCAAAAGTGTTAATTTAACGTTGTTTAAACTTTTCCCAAATTTTTTAATAAAATTCGCTACCCTTTATTTGATTATTCAAAAGCCCTTAATTAGTCAAAAACACTTGAAACGACATAAGTCATAAATATTATCAAATTAGCCTAAAAATTTTCCATCTTCAGATCTGATGGTATTTAGTGATTATACGCAGCAAACAACTCTTATTTTGAACTAAATAAACTATTGTTATAAAGCCATAGTCAGTGTGTAAACACTTTCCTCATTAACAAACAAAAAAATTCATAACAGTAACCAAATTTTTTCCTATTGACATACGTAGAATCTTTGTTGTTATTCAAAAGTGTTAATTTAACGTTGTTTAAACTTTTCCCAAATTTTTTAATAAAATTCGCTACCCTTTATTTGATTATTCAAAAGCCCTTAATTAGTCAAAAACACTTGAAACGACATAAGTCATAAATATTATCAAATTAGCCTAAAAATTTTCCATCTTCAGATCTGATGGCATTTAGTGATTTTACGCAGCAAACAACTCTTATTTTTAACTAAATAAACTATTGTTATAAAGCCATATGTCAGTGTGTAAACACTTTCTTCATTAACAAACACAAAAAAATCCATAACAGTAAACAAGATATACTTCCTATTGACTTATGTAGAATCTTTGTTGTTATTCAAAAGTGTTAATTTAACGTTGTTTAAAATTTCCAAATTTTTTTAATAAAATTAGCTACGCTTTATTTGATTATTCAAAAGCCCTTAATTAGTCAAAAACACTTGAAACGCCATAAGTCATAAATATTATCAAATTAGCCTAAAAATTTTCCATCTTCAGATCTGATGGCATTTAGTGATTTTACGCAGCAAACAACTCTTATTTTTAACTAAATAAACTATTGTTATAAAGCCATATGTCAGTGTGTAAACACTTTCTTCATTAACAAACACAAAAAAATTCATAACAGTAAACAAGATATACTTCCTATTGACTTACGTAGAATCTTTGTTGTTATTCAAAAGTGTTAATTTAACGTTGTTTAAACGTTTCCAAAATTTTTTAATAAAATTAGCTACGCTTTATTTGATTATTCAAAAGCCCTTAATTAGTCAAAAACACTTGAAACGACATAAGTCATAAACATTATCAAATTAGCCTAACAATTTTCCATCTTCAGATCTGATGGCATTTAGTGATTTTACGCAGCAAACAACTCTTATTTTTAACTAAATAAACTATTGTTATAAAGCCATATGTCAGTGTGTAAACACTTTCTTCATAAACAAACAAAAAAACTCATAACAGTAAACAAGATATACTTCCTATTGACTTACGTAGAATCTTTGCTGTTATTTAAAAGTGTTAATTTAACGTTGTTTAAATTTTCCCAAATTTTTTAATAAATTTCGTTACTCTATATTTGATTATTCAAAAGCCCTTAACTAGTCAAAAACACCTGAAGCGCCATAAGTCATAAATATAATCAAAATAGCCTAAAAATTTTCCATCTTCAGATCTGATGGCATTTAGAGATTTTATGCAGCAAACAACTCTTATTTTGAACTAAATAAACTATTGTTATAAAGCCATAGTCAGTGTGTAAACACTTTCCTCATTAACAAACAAAAAAAATTCATAACAGTAACCAAATTTTTTCCTATTGACATACGTAGAATCTTTGTTGTTATTCAAAAGTGTTAATTTAACGTTGTTTAAACTTTTCCCAAATTTTTTAATAAAATTCGCTACCCTTTATTTGATTATTCAAAAGCCCTTAATTAGTCAAAAACACTTGAAACGGCATAGGTCATAAATATTATCAAATTAGCCTAAAAATTTTCCATCTTCAGATCTGATGGTATTTAGTGATTATACGCAGCAAACAACTCTTATTTTGAACTAAATAAACTATTGTTATAAAGCCATAGTCAGTGTGTAAACACTTTCCTCATTAACAAACAAAAAAAATTCATAACAGTAACCAAATTTTTTCCTATTGACATACGTAGAATCTTTGTTGTTATTCAAAAGTGTTAATTTAACGTTGTTTAAACTTTTCCCAAATTTTTTAATAAAATTCGCTACCCTTTATTTGATTATTCAAAAGCCCTTAATTAGTCAAAAACACTTGAAACGACATAAGTCATAAATATTATCAAATTAGCCTAAAAATTTTCCATCTTCAGATCTGATGGCATTTAGTGATTTTACGCAGCAAACAACTCTTATTTTTAACTAAATAAACTATTGTTATAAAGCCATATGTCAGTGTGTAAACACTTTCTTCATTAACAAACACAAAAAAATCCATAACAGTAAACAAGATATACTTCCTATTGACTTATGTAGAATCTTTGTTGTTATTCAAAAGTGTTAATTTAACGTTGTTTAAAATTTCCAAATTTTTTTAATAAAATTAGCTACGCTTTATTTGATTATTCAAAAGCCCTTAATTAGTCAAAAACACTTGAAACGCCATAAGTCATAAATATTATCAAATTAGCCTAAAAATTTTCCATCTTCAGATCTGATGGCATTTAGTGATTTTACGCAGCAAACAACTCTTATTTTTAACTAAATAAACTATTGTTATAAAGCCATATGTCAGTGTGTAAACACTTTCTTCATTAACAAACAAAAAAATTCATAACAGTAAACAAGGTATACTTCCTATTGACTTACGTAGAATCTTTGTTGTTATTCAAAAGTGTTAATTTAACGTTGTTTAAACGTTTCCCAAATTTTTTAATAAAATTAGCTACGCTTTATTTGATTATTCAAAAGCCCTTAATTAGTCAAAAACACTTGAAACGCCATAAGACATAAATATTATCAAATTAGCCTAAAAATTTTCCATCTTCAGATCTGATGGTATTTAGTGATTATACGCAGCAAACAACTCTTATTTTTAACTAAATAAACTATTGTTATAAAGCCATATGTCAGTGTGTAAACACTTTCTTCATTAACAAACACAAAAAAATTCATAACAGTAAACAAGATATACTTCCTATTGACTTACGTAGAATCTTTGTTGTTATTCAAAAGTGTTAATTTAACGTTGTTTAAACGTTTCCAAAATTTTTTAATAAAATTAGCTACGCTTTATTTGATTACTCAAAAGCCCTTAATTAGTCAAAAACACTTGAAACGACATAAGTCATAAACATTATCAAATTAGCCTAACAATTTTCCATCTTCAGATCTGATGGCATTTAGTGATTTTACGCAGCAAACAACTCTTATTTTTAACTAAATAAACTATTGTTATAAAGCCATATGTCAGTGTGTAAACACTTTCTTCATTAACAAACACAAAACAATTCATAACAGTAAACAAGATATACTTCCTATTGACATACGTAGAATCTTTGTTGTTATTCAAAAGTGTTAACTTAACGTTGTTTACCCTTTTCCCAAATTTTTTAATAAAATTCGCTGCGCTTTATTTGATTATTCAAAAGCCCTTAATTGGTCAAAAACACTTGAAACGCCATAAGTAATAAATATAATCAAAATAGCATACATATTTTCCATGTTCAGATCTGATGGCATTTAGTGATTTTACGCAGCAAGCAACTCTTATTTTTAACTAATTAAATTATTGTTATAAAGCCATATGTCAGTGTGTAAACACTTTCTTCATTAACAAACACAAAAAAATTCATAACAGTAAACAAGATATACTTCCTATTGACTTACGTAGAATCTTTGTTGTTATTCAAAAGTGTTAATTTAACGTTGTTTAAACGTTTCGCAAATTTTTTAATGAAATTAGCTACGCTTTATTTGATTATTCAAAAGCCCATAATTAGTCATAAATATTATCAAATTAGCCTAAAAATTTTCCATCTCCAGATCTGATGGCATTTAGTGTTTTTACGCAGCAAAAAACTCTTATTTTTAACTAAATAAACTATTGTTATAAAGCCATATGTCAGTGTGTAAACATTTTCTTCATTAACAAACACAAAAAAATGCATAACAGTAAACAAGATATACTTCCTATTGACTTACGTAGAATCTTTGTTGTTATTCAAAAGTGTTAATTTAACCTTGTTTAAACGTTTCCCAAATTTTTTAATAAAATTAGCTACGCTTTATTTGATTATTCAAAGGCCCTTAATTAGTCAAAAACACTTGAAACGACATAAGTCATAAATATTATCAAATTAGCCTAACATTTTTCCATCTTAAGATCTGATGGCATTTAGTGATTTTACGCAGCAAACAATTCTTATTTTTAACTAAATAAACTATTGTTATAAAGCCATATGTCAGTGTGTAAACACTTTCTTCATAAACAAACACAAAACAATTCATAACAGTAAACAAGATATACTTCCTATTGACTCACGTAGAATCTTTGTTGTTATTCAAAAGTGTTAATTTAACGTTGTTTAAACTTTTCCCAATTTTTTTAATAAAATTCGCTACGCTTTATTTGATTATTCAAAAGCCCTTAATTAGTCAAAACTCTTGAAACGCTATAAGTCATAAATATTATCAAATTAGCCTAAACATTTTCCATCTTCAGATCTGATGGCATTTAATGATTTTACGCAGCAAACAACTCTTATTTTTAACTAAATAAACTATTGTTATAAAGCCATATGTCAGTGTGTAAACACTTTCTTCATTAACAAACACAAAAAAATTCATAACAGTAAACAAGATATACTTCCTATTGACTTGCGTAGAATCCTTGTTGGTTTTCAAGAGTGTTAATTTAACGTTGTTTAAACTTTTCCCAATTTTTTTAATAAAATTCGCTACGCTTTATTTGATTATTCAAAAGCCTTTAATTAGTCAAAAACACTTGAAACGCCATAAGTCATAAATATAATCAAACTAGCCTAAAAATTTTCCATCTTCAGATCTGATGGCATTTAATGATTTTACGCAGCAAACAACTCTTATTTTTAACTAAATAAACTATTGTTATAAAGCCATATGTCAGTGTGTAAACACTTTCTTCATTAACAAACAAAAAAATTCGTAACAGTAAACAGGATATACTTCCTATTGACTTACGTAGAATCTTTGTTGTTATTCAAAAGTGTTAATTTAACGTTGTTTAAACGTTTCCCAAATTTTTTAATAAAATTCGCTACGCTTTATTTGATTATTCAAAAGCCCTTAATTAGTCAAAAACACTTGAAACGCCATAAGTCATAAATATTATCAAATTAGCCTAAAAATTTTCCATCTTCAGATCTGGTGGCATTTAGTGGTTTTACGCAGCAAACAACTCTTATTTTTAACTAAATAAACTATTGTTATAAAGCCATATGTCAGTGTGTAAACACTTTCTTCATTAACAAACACAAAAAAATTCATAACTGTAAACAAGATATACTTCCTATTGACTTAAGTAAAATCTTTGTTGTTATTCAAAGTGTCAATTTAACGTTGTTTAAACTTTTCACAGTTTTTTTAATAAAATTCGCTACGCTTTATTTGATTATTCAAAAGCCCTTAATTAGTCAAAAACACTTGAAACGCCATAAGTCATAAATATAATCAAACTAGCCTAAAAATTTTCCATCTTCAGATCTGATGGCATTTAATGATTTTACGCAGCAAACAACTCTTATTTTTAACTAAATAAACTATTGTTATAAAGCCATATGTCAGTGTGTAAACACTTTCTTCATTAACAAACAAAAAAATTCGTAACAGTAAACAGGATATACTTCCTATTGACTTACGTAGAATCTTTGTTGTTATTCAAAAGTGTTAATTTAACGTTGTTTAAACGTTTCCCAAATTTTTTAATAAAATTCGCTACGCTTTATTTGATTATTCAAAAGCCCTTAATTAGTCAAAAACACTTGAAACGCCATAAATCATAAATATTATCAAATTAGCCTAAAAATTTTCCATCTTCAGATCTGGTGGCATTTAGTGGTTTTACGCAGCAAACAACTCTTATTTTTAACTAAATAAACTATTGTTATAAAGCCATATGTCAGTGTGTAAACACTTTCTTCATAAACAAACACAAAACAATTCATAACAGTAAACAAGATATACTTCCTATTGACTCACGTAGAATCTTTGTTGTTATTCAAAAGTGTTAATTTAACGTTGTTTAAACTTTTCCCAATTTTTTTAATAAAATTCGCTACGCTTTATTTGATTATTCAAAAGCCCTTAATTATTCAAAACTCTTGAAACGCTATAAGTCATAAATATTATCAAATTAGCCTAAAAATTTCCATCTTCAGATCTGATGGCATTTAATGATTTTACGCAGCAAACAACTCTTATTTTTAACTAAATAAACTATTGTTATAAAGCCATATGTCAGTGTGTAAACACTTTCTTCATTAACAAACACAAAAAAATTCATAACAGTAAACAAGATATACTTCCTATTGACTTGCGTAGAATCCTTGTTGGTTTTCAAGAGTGTTAATTTAACGTTGTTTAAACTTTTCCCAATTTTTTTAATAAAATTCGCTACGCTTTATTTGATTATTCAAAAGCCTTTAATTAGTCAAAAACACTTGAAACGCCATAAGTCATAAATATAATCAAACTAGCCTAAAAATTTTCCATCTTCAGATCTGATGGCATTTAATGATTTTACGCAGCAAACAACTCTTATTTTTAACTAAATAAACTATTGTTATAAAGCCATATGTCAGTGTGTAAACACTTTCTTCATTAACAAACAAAAAAATTCGTAACAGTAAACAGGATATACTTCCTATTGACTTACGTAGAATCTTTGTTGTTATTCAAAAGTGTTAACTTAACGTTGTTTAAACGTTTCCCAAATTTTTTAATAAAATTCGCTACGCTTTATTTGATTATTCAAAGGCCCTTAATTAGTCAAAAACACTTGAAACGACATAAGTCATAAATATTATCAAATTAGCCTAACATTTTTCCATCTTAAGATCTGATGGCATTTAGTGATTTTACGCAGCAAACAATTCTTATTTTTAACTAAATAAACTATTGTTATAAAGCCATATGTCAGTGTGTAAACATTTTCTTCATTAACAAACACAAAAAAATTCATAACAGTAAACAAGATATACTTCCTATTGACTTACGTAGAATCTTTGTTGTTATTCAAAAGTGTTAATTTAACCTTGTTTAAACGTTTCCCAAATTTTTTAATAAAATTAGCTACGCTTTATTTGATTATTCAAAGGCCCTTAATTAGTCAAAAACACTTGAAACGACATAAGTCATAAATATTATCAAATTAGCCTAACATTTTTCCATCTTAAGATCTGATGGCATTTAGTGATTTTACGCAGCAAACAATTCTTATTTTTAACTAAATAAACTATTGTTATAAAGCCATATGTCAGTGTGTAAACACTTTCTTCATAAACAAACACAAAACAATTCATAACAGTAAACAAGATATACTTCCTATTGACTCACGTAGAATCTTTGTTGTTATTCAAAAGTGTTAATTTAACGTTGTTTAAACTTTTCCCAATTTTTTTAATAAAATTCGCTACGCTTTATTTGATTATTCAAAAGCCCTTAATTAGTCAAAACTCTTGAAACGCTATAAGTCATAAATATTATCAAATTAGCCTAAACATTTTCCATCTTCAGATCTGATGGCATTTAATGATTTTACGCAGCAAACAACTCTTATTTTTAACTAAATAAACTATTGTTATAAAGCCATATGTCAGTGTGTAAACACTTTCTTCATTAACAAACACAAAAAAATTCATAACAGTAAACAAGATATACTTCCTATTGACTTGCGTAGAATCCTTGTTGGTTTTCAAGAGTGTTAATTTAACGTTGTTTAAACTTTTCCCAATTTTTTTAATAAAATTCGCTACGCTTTATTTGATTATTCAAAAGCCTTTAATTAGTCAAAAACACTTGAAACGCCATAAGTCATAAATATAATCAAACTAGCCTAAAAATTTTCCATCTTCAGATCTGATGGCATTTAATGATTTTACGCAGCAAACAACTCTTATTTTTAACTAAATAAACTATTGTTATAAAGCCATATGTCAGTGTGTAAACACTTTCTTCATTAACAAACAAAAAAATTCGTAACAGTAAACAGGATATACTTCCTATTGACTTACGTAGAATCTTTGTTGTTATTCAAAAGTGTTAATTTAACGTTGTTTAAACGTTTCCCAAATTTTTTAATAAAATTCGCTACGCTTTATTTGATTATTCAAAAGCCCTTAATTAGTCAAAAACACTTGAAATGCCATAAGTCATAAATATAATCAAACTAGCCTAAAAATTTTCCACCTTCAGATCTAATGGCATTTAGTGACTATTGTTATAAAGCCGTATGCCAGTGTGTAAACATTTTCTTCATTAACAAACAAAAAAAATTCATAACAGTAAACAAGATATACTTCCTATTGACTTACGTAGAATCTTTGTTGTTATTCAAAAGTGTTAATTTAACGTTGTTTAAACTTTTCCAATTTTTTTAATAAAATTCGCTACGCTTTATTTGATTATTCAAAAGCCTTTAATTAGTCAAAAACACTTGATAAGTCATAAATATAATCAAACTAGCCTAAAAATTTTCCATCTTCAGATCTGATGGCATTTAGAGATTTTACGCAGCAAACAACTCTTATTTTTAGCTAAATAAACTATTGTTATAAAGCCATATGTCAGTGTGTAAACACTTTCTTCATTAACAAACACAAAACAATTCATAACAGTAAACAAGATATACTTCCTACTGACTTACGTAGAATCTTTGTTGTTATTCAAAAGTGTTAATTTAACGTCGTTTAATCTTTTCCCAATTTTTTTAATAAAATTCGCTACGCTTTATTTGATTATTCAAAAGCCTTTAATTAAGCAAACACACTTGAAACGCCATAAGTCATAAATATAATCAAACTAGCCTAAAAATTTTCCATCTTCAGATCTGATGGCATTTAGAGATTTTACGCAGCAAACAACTCTTATTTTTAACTAAATAAACTATTGTTATAAAGCCATATGTCAGCGTGTAAACACTTTCTTCATAAACAAACAAAAAAACCCATAACAGTAAACAAGATATACTTCCTATTGACTTACGTAGAATCTTTGCTGTTATTTAAAAGTGTTAATTTAACGTTGTTTAAATTTTCCCAAATTTTTTAATAAATTTCGTTACTCTATAATTGATTATTCAAAAGCCCTTAATTAGTCAAAAACACCTGAAACGCCATAAGTCATAAATATAATCAAAATAGCCTAAAAATTTTCCATCTTCAGATCTGATGGCATTTAGAGATTTTATGCAGCAAACAACTCTTATTTTTAACTAAATAAACTATTGTTATAAAGCCATAGTCAGTGTGTAAACACTTCCCTCATTAACAAACAAAAAAAATTCATAACAGTAACCAAATTTTTTCCTATTGACATACGTAGAATCTTTGTTGTTATTCAAAAGTGTTAATTTAACGTTGTTTAAACTTTTCCCAAATTTTTTAATAAAATTCGCTACGCTTTATTTGATTATTCAAAAGCCCTTAATTAGTCAAAAACACTTGAAACGACATAAGTCATAAATATTATCAAATCAGCCTAACAATTTTCCATCTTCAGATCTGATGGCATTTAGTGATTTTACGCAGCAAACAACTCTTATTTTTAACTAAATAAACTATTGTTATAAAGCCATATGTCAGTGTGTAAACACTTTCTTCATTAACAAACACAAAAAAATCCATAACAGTAAACAAGATATACTTCCTATTGACTTATGTAGAATCTTTGTTGTTATTCAAAAGTGTTAATTTAACGTTGTTTAAAATTTCCCAATTTTTTTAATAATATTAGCTACGCTTTATTTGATTATTCAAAAGCCCTTAATTAGTCAAAAACACTTGAAACGCCATAAGTCATAAATATTATCAAATTAGCCTAAAAATTTTCCATCTTCAGATCTGATGGCATTTAGTGATTTTACGCAGCAAACAACTCTTATTTTTAACTAAATAAACTATTGTTATAAAGCCATATGTCAGTGTGTAAACACTTTCTTCATTAACAAACAAAAAAATTCATAACAGTAAACAAGGTATACTTCCTATTGACTTACGTAGAATCTTTGTTGTTATTCAAAAGTGTTAATTTAACGTTGTTTAAACGTTTCCCAAATTTTTTAATAAAATTAGCTACGCTTTATTTGATTATTCAAAAGCCCTTAATTAGTCAAAAACACTTGAAACGCCATAAGACATAAATATTATCAAATTAGCCTAAAAATTTTCCATCTTCAGATCTGATGGTATTTAGTGATTATACGCAGCAAACAACTCTTATTTTTAACTAAATAAACTATTGTTATAAAGCCATATGTCAGTGTGTAAACACTTTCTTCATTAACAAACACAAAAAAATTCATAACAGTAAACAAGATATACTTCCTATTGACTTACGTAGAATCTTTGTTGTTATTCAAAAGTGTTAATTTAACGTTGTTTAAACGTTTCCAAAATTTTTTAATAAAATTAGCTACGCTTTATTTGATTATTCAAAAGCCCTTAATTAGTCAAAAACACTTGAAACGCCATAAGACATAAATATTATCAAATTAGCCTAAAAATTTTCCATCTTCAGATCTGATGGTATTTAGTGATTATACGCAGCAAACAACTCTTATTTTTAACTAAATAAACTATTGTTATAAAGCCATATGTCAGTGTGTAAACACTTTCTTCATTAACAAACACAAAACAATTCATAACAGTAAACAAGATATACTTCCTATTGACATACGTAGAATCTTTGTTGTTATTCAAAAGTGTTAACTTAACGTTGTTTACCCTTTTCCCAAATTTTTTAATAAAATTCGCTGCGCTTTATTTGATTATTCAAAAGCCCTTAATTGGTCAAAAACACTTGAAACGCCATAAGTAATAAATATAATCAAAATAGCATACATATTTTCCATGTTCAGATCTGATGGCATTTAGTGATTTTACGCAGCAAGCAACTCTTATTTTTAACTAATTAAATTATTGTTATAAAGCCATATGTCAGTGTGTAAACACTTTCTTCATTAACAAACACAAAAAAATTCATAACAGTAAACAAGATATACTTCCTATTGACTTACGTAGAATCTTTGTTGTTATTCAAAAGTGTTAATTTAACGTTGTTTAAACGTTTCGCAAATTTTTTAATGAAATTAGCTACGCTTTATTTGATTATTCAAAAGCCCATAATTAGTCATAAATATTATCAAATTAGCCTAAAAATTTTCCATCTCCAGATCTGATGGCATTTAGTGTTTTTACGCAGCAAAAAACTCTTATTTTTAACTAAATAAACTATTGTTATAAAGCCATATGTCAGTGTGTAAATACTTTCTTCATTAACAAACACAAAAAAATGCATAACAGTAAACAAGATATACTTCCTATTGACTTACGTAGAATCTTTGTTGTTATTCAAAAGTGTTAATTTAACCTTGTTTAAACGTTTCCCAAATTTTTTAATAAAATTAGCTACGCTTTATTTGATTATTCAAAGGCTCTTAATTAGTCAAAAACACTTGAAACGACATAAGTCATAAATATTATCAAATTAGCCTAACAATTTTCCATCTTCAGATCTGATGGCATTTAGTGATTTTACGCAGCAAACAATTCTTATTTTTAACTAAATAAACTATTGTTATAAAGCCATATGTCAGTGTGTAACAGGGATGCACCTTAACGTTAAGCTAATCGTTTATCAAAAAATGTCCACCGTTTCCGTTGAAACACTTCGAAATATTATCGATAAAGAAATTATCAAGATAAATTGTATCTCGTTTTTAACAGAAATGAAAAGCCTTCGTTAACGTTAAAAACGTTAACAAAAACGTGATACTTTATGTTTGAATTGTGCTGGCAATGCTATAGCCATGGTGAAGCCGTAAGGTGGTAACAGCGAGCGGACGGACACACACAAACTCCATGTAATTTGTTTGTGTAATTCGTTGGTGGTAATGTCAAAAATACTCTGAGAAATGTTCGTACTGTTAAAATTTATGAGAAAAGTTGCAATCACTTTGGCTAATGCTTTCACTTTTAATGACTCCGTCATCAATCAACTTTGCCAGCATAGTTTGGAATTAATAATCAACATAAACGATTTGATTTCGTTTTGATATGGCAGCAAACGATACAAAATCATTTCGTTAATTTGACGTTCTTAACGTTAATAAACGAAACGAAATGACTTTGTTTCGTTTATTAACGTTAATTATCGTAACGAAATGATATCGGTTCGTTGGTTAAGCATGCCTGGTGTGTAAACACTTTCTTCATAAACAAACACAAAACAATTCATAACAGTAAACAAGATATACTTCCTATTGACTCACGTAGAATCTTTGTTGTTATTCAAAAGTGTTAATTTAACGTTGTTTAAACTTTTCCCAATTTGTTTAATAAAATTCGCTACGCTTTATTTGATTATTCAAAAGCCCTTAATTAGTCAAAACTCTTGAAACGCCATAAGTCATTAATAAAATCAAAATAGCCTAAAAATTTTCCATCTTCAGATCTGATGGCATTTAATGATTTTACGCAGCAAACAACTCTTATTTTTAACTAAATAAACTATTGTTATAAAGCCATATGTCAGTGTGTAAACACTTTCTTCATTAACAAACACAAAAAAATTCATAACAGTAAACAAGATATACTTCCTATTGACTTACGTAGAATCTTTGTTGTTATTCAAAAGTGTTAATTTAATGTTGTTTAAACGTTTCCCATATTTTTTAATAAAATTCGCTACGTTTTATTTGATTATTCAAAAGCCCTTAATTAGTCAAAAACACTTGAAACGCCATAAGTCATAAATATTATCAAATTAGCCTAAAAATTTTCCATCTTCAGATCTGGTGGCATTTAGTGGTTTTACGCAGCAAACAACTCTTATTTTTAACTAAATAAACTATTGTTATAAAGCCATATGTCAGTGTGTAAACACTTTCTTCATTAACAAACACAAAAAAATTCATAACAGTAAACAAGATATACTTCCTATTGACTTGCGTAGAATCCTTGTTGGTTTTCAAGAGTGTTAATTTAACGTTGTTTAAACTTTTCCCAATTTTTTTAATAAAATTCGCTACGCTTTATTTGATTATTCAAAAGCCTTTAATTAGTCAAAAACACTTGAAACGCCATAAGTCATAAATATAATCAAACTAGCCTAAAAATTTTCCATCTTCAGATCTGATGGCATTTAATGATTTTACGCAGCAAACAACTCTTATTTTTAACTAAATAAACTATTGTTATAAAGCCATATGTCAGTGTGTAAACACTTTCTTCATTAACAAACACAAAAAAATTCATAACAGTAAACAAGATATACTTCCTATTGACTTACGTAGAATCTTTGTTGTTATTCAAAAGTGTTAATTTAACGTTGTTTAAACGTTTCCCATATTTTTTAATAAAATTCGCTACGCTTTATTTGATTATTCAAAAGCCCTTAATTAGTCAAAAACACTTGAAACGCCATAAGTCATAAATATTATCAAATTAGCCTAAAAATTTTCCATCTTCAGATCTGGTGGCATTTAGTGGTTTTACGCAGCAAACAACTCTTATTTTTAACTAAATAAACTATTGTTATAAAGCCATATGTCAGTGTGTAAACACTTTCTTCATTAACAAACACAAAAAAATTCATAACAGTAAACAAGATATACTTCCTATTGACTTGCGTAGAATCCTTGTTGGTTTTCAAGAGTGTTAATTTAACGTTGTTTAAACTTTTCCCAATTTTTTTAATAAAATTCGCTACGCTTTATTTGATTATTCAAAAGCCTTTAATTAGTCAAAAACACTTGAAACGCCATAAGTCATAAATATAATAAAACTAGCCTAAAAATTTTCCATCTTCAGATCTGATGGAATTTAATGATTTTACGCAGCAAACAACTCTTATTTTTAACTAAATAAACTATTGTTATAAAGCCATATGTCAGTGTGTAAACACTTTCTTCATTAACAAACACAAAAAAATTCATAACAGTAAACAAGATATACTTCCTATTGACTTACGTAGAATCTTTGTTGTTATTCAAAAGTGTTAATTTAACGTTGTTTAAACGTTTCCCATATTTTTTAATAAAATTCGCTACGCTTTATTTGATTATTCAAAAGCCCTTAATTAGTCAAAAACACTTGAAACGCCATAAGTCATAAATATTATCAAATTAGCCTAAAAATTTTCCATCTTCAGATCTGGTGGCATTTAGTGGTTTTACGCAGCAAACAACTCTTATTTTTAACTAAATAAACTATTGTTATAAAGCCATATGTCAGTGTGTAAACACTTTCTTCATTAACAAACACAAAAAAATGCATATCAGTAAACAAGATATACTTCCTTTTGACTTAAGTAAAATCTTTGTTGTTATTCAAAAGTGTCAATTTAGCTTTGTTTAAACTTTTCCCAATTTTTTTAATAAAATTCGCTACGCTTTATTTGATTATTCAAAAGCCCTTAATTAGTCAAAAACACTTGAAACGCCATAAGTCATAAATATAATCAAACTAGCCTAAAAATTTTCCACCTTCAGATCTAATGGCATTTAGTGACTATTGTTATAAAGCCGTATGTCAGTGTGTAAACATTTTCTTCATTAACAAACAAAAAAAATTCATAACAGTAAAGAAGATATACTTCCTATTGACTTACGTAGAATCTTTGTTGTTATTCAAAAGTGTTAATTTAACGTTGTTTAAACTTTTCCCAATTTTTTTAATAAAATTCATGTATGTGATTTTTTGTTTACAAAAATTTTTTATATTGTACATTGTTTTATATTGTGATGTTTTTATATTGTTAATAGTGTCCTGAGGATGGTTACCGAAGTGTAACCGAAATATATTGACAAAAAAGACGAAACGTTTGTGTTTTAATTTGGACCTTGAGCCAGCAAAAAACATATATTAAAATTCACTACGCTTTGTTTGATTATTCAAAAGCCCTTAATTAGTCAAAAACACTTGAAACGCCCTAAGACATAAATATTATCAAATTAGCCTAAAAATTTTCCATCTTCAGATCTGATGGCATTTAGTGATTTTACGCAGCAAACAAATCTTATTTTTAACTAAATAAACTATTGTTATAAAGCCATATGTCAGTGTGTAAACACTTTCTTCATTAACAAACAAAAAAATTCATAACAGTAAACAAGATATACTTCCTATTGACTTACGTAGAAAAAAAAAAATGTCCACCTTCAGATCTAATGGCATTTAGTGACTATTGTTATAAAGCCGTATGTCAGTGTGTAAACATTTTCTTCATTAACAAACAAAAAAAACTCATAACAGTAAACAAGATATACTTCCTATTGACTTACGTAGAATCTTTGCTGTTATTCAAAAGTGTTAATTTAACGTTGTTTAAACTTTTCCCAATTTTTTTAATAAAATTCGCTACGCTTAATTGATTATTCAAAAGCCCTTAATTAGTCAAAAACACTTGAAACTCCCTAAGACATAAATATTATCAAATTAGTCTAAAAATTTTCCATCTTCAGATCTGATGGCATTTAGTGATTTTACGCAGCAAACAACTCTTATTTTTAACTAAATAAACTATTGTTATAAAGCCATATGGCAGTGTGTAAACACTTTCTTCATTAACAAACACAAAAAAATTCATAACAGTAACAAGATATACTTCCTATTGACTTACGTAGAATCTTTGTTGTTATTCAGAAGTGTTAATTTAACGTTGTGTAAACGTTTCCCAAATTTTTTACTAAAATTAGCTACGCTTTATTTGATTATTCAAAAGCCCTTAATTAGTCAAAAACACTTGAAACGCCATAAGTCATAAATATTATAAAATTTGCCTAAAAATGTTCCATCTTCAGATCTGATGGCATTTAGTGATTTTACGCAGCAAACAACTCTTATTTTTAACTAAATAAACTATTGTTATAAAGCCATATGGCAGTGTGTAAACACTTTCTTCATTAACAAACACAAAAAAATTCATAACAGTAAACAAGATATACTTCCTATTGACTTACGTAGAATCTTTGTTGTTATTCAAAAGTGTTAATTTAACGTTGTTTAAACGTTTCCCAAATTTTTTAATAAATTTAGCTACGCTTTATTTGATTATTCAAAAGCCCTTAATTAGTCAAAAACACTTGAAACGCCATAAGTCATAAATATTATCAAATTAGCCTAACAATTTTCCATCTTCAGATCTGATGGCATTTAGTGATTTTACGCAGCAAACAACTCTTATTTTTAACTAAATAAACTATTGTTATAAAGCCATATGTCAGTGTGTAAACACTTTCTTCATTAACAAACACAAAAAAATTCATAACAGTAAACAAGATATACTTCCTATTGACTTACGTAGAATCTTTGTTGTTATTCAAAAGTGTTAATTTAACTTTTTTTAAACGTTTCCCAATTTTTTTAATAAAATTAGCTACGCTTTATTTGATTATTCAAAAGCCCTTAATTAGTCAAAAACACTTGAAACGACATAAGTCATAAATATTATCAAATTAGCCTAACAATTTTCCATCTTCAGATCTGATGGAATTTAGTGATTTTACGCAGCAAACAACTCTTATTTTTAACTAAATAAACTATTGTTATAAAGCCATATGTCAGTGTGTAAACACTTTCTTCATTAACAAACACAAAACAATTCATAACAGTAAAGAAGATATACTTCCTATTGACTTACGTAGAATCTTTGTTGTTATTCAAAAGTGTTAATTTAACGTTGTTTAAGCGTTTCGCAAATTTTTTAATGAAATTAGCTACGCTTTATTTGATTATTCAAAAGCCCTTAATTAGTCAAAAACACTTGAAACGCCATAAGTAATAAATATAATCAAAATAGCATACAAATTTTCCATGTTCAGATCTGATGGCATTTAGTGATTTTACGCAGCAAGCAACTCTTATTTTTAACTAATTAAATTATTGTTATAAAGCCATATGTCAGTGTGTAAACTCTTTCTTCATTAACAAACAAAAAAATTCATAACAGTAAACAAGATATACTTCCTATTGACTTACGTAGAATCTTTGTTGTTATTCAAAAGTGTTAATTTAACGTTGTTTAAACGTTTCGCAAATTTTTTAATGAAATTAGCTACGCTTTATTTGATTATTCAAAAGCCCATAATTAGTCATAAATATAATCAAATTAGCCTAAAAATTTTACATCTTCAGATCTGATGGCATATAGTGATTTTACGCAGCAAAAACTCTTATTTTTAACTAAATAAACTATTGTTATAAAGCCATATGTCAGTGTGTAAACACTTTCTTCATTAACAAACACAAAACAATTCATAACAGTAAACAAGATATACTTCCTATTGACTCACGTAGAATCTTTTGTTGTTATTCAAAAGTGTTAATTTAACGTTGTTTAAACTTTTCCCAATTTTTTTAATAAAATTCGCTACGCTTTATTTGATAATTCAAAAGCCCTTAATTAGTCAAAAACACTTGAAACGCCATAAGTCATAAATAAAATCAAAATAGCCTAAAAATTTTCCATCTTCAGATCTGATGGCATTTAGTGACTATTGTTATAAAGCCATATGTCAGTGTGTAAACACTTTCTTCATTAACAAACAAAAAAAATTCGTAACAGTAAACAGGATATACTTCCTATTGACTTACGTAGAATCTTTGTTGCTATTCAAAAGTGTTAATTTAACGTTGTTTAAACGTTTCCCAAATTTTTTAATAAAATTCGCTACGCTTTATTTGATTATTCAAAAGCCCTTAATTAGTCAAAAACACTTGAAACGCCATAAGTCATAAATATTATCAAATTAGCCTAAAAATTTTCCGTCTTTAGATCTGGTGGCATTTAGTGGTTTTACGCAGCAAACAACTCTTATTTTTAACTAAATAAACTATTGTTATAAAGCCATATGTCAGTGTGTAAATACTTTCTTCATTAACAAACACAAAAAAATTCATAACAGTAAACAAGATATACTTCCTATTGACTTACGTAAAATCTTTGTTGTTATTCAAAAGTGTCAATTTAACGTTGTTTTTTAACTTTTCCCAATTTTTTTAATAAAATTCGCTACGCTTTATTTGATTATTCAAAAGCCCTTAATTAGTCAAAAACACTTGAAACGTCATAAGTCATAAATATAATCAAACTAGCCTAAAAATTTTCCACCTTCAGATCTAATGGCATTTAGTGACTATTGTTATAAAGCCATATGTCAGTGTGTAAACATTTTCTTCATTAACAAAAAAAAAAATTCATAACAGTAAACAAGATATACTTCCTATTGACTTACGTAGAATCTTTGTTGTTATTCAAAAGTGTTAATTTAACGTTGTTTAAACTTTTCCCAATTTTTTTAATAAAATTCGCTACGCTTTATTTGATTATTCAAAAGCCCTTAATTAGTCAAAAACACTTGAAACGCCCTAAGACATAAATATTATCAAATTAGCCTAAAAATTTTCCATCTTCAGATCTGATGGCATTTAGTGATTTTACGTAGCAAACAACTCTTATTTTTAACTAAATAAACTATTGTTATAAAGCCATATGGCAGTGTGTAAACACTTTCTTCATTAACAAACACAAAGAAATTAATAACAGTAAACAAGATATACTTCCTATTAACTTACGTAGAATCTTTGTTGTGATTCAAAAGTGTTAATTTAACGTTGTTTAAACGTTTCCCAAATTTTTTAATAAAATTAGCTACGCTTTATTTGATTATTCAAATGCCCTTAATTAGTCAAAAACACTTGAAACACCATAAGTCATAAATATTATAAAATTAGCCTAAAAATTTTCCATCTTCAGATCTGATGGCATTTAGTGATTTTACGCAGCAAACAACTCTTATTTTTAACTAAATAAACTATTGTTATAAAGCCATATGTCAGTGTGTACACACTTTCTTCATTAACAAACACAAAAAAATTCATAACAGTAAACAAGATATACTTCTTATTGACTTACGTAGAATCTTTGTTGTGATTCAAAAGTGTTAATTTAACGTTGTTTAAACGTTTCCTAATTTTTTTAATAAAATTAGCTACGCTTTATTTGATTATTCAAAAGCCCTTAATTAGTCAAAAACACTTGAAACGACATAAGTCATAAATATTATCAAATTAGCCTAACAATTTTCCATCTTCAGATCTGGTGGCATTTAGTGGTTTTACGCAGCAAACAACTCCTATTTTTAACTAAATAAACTATTGTTATAAAGCCATATGTCAGTGTGTAAACACTTTCTTCATTAACAAACACAAAAAAATGCATAACAGTAAACAAGATATACTTCCTATTGACTTACGTAGAATCCTTGTTGTTATTCAAAAGTGTTAATTTAACGTTGTTTAAACTTTTCCCAATTTTTTTAATAAAATTCGCTACGCTTTATTTGATTATTCAAAAGCCTTTAATTAGTCAAAAACACTTGAAACGCAATAAGTCATAAATATAATAGAACTAGCCTAAAAATTTTCCATCTTCAGATCTGATGGCATTTAGTGACTATTGTTATAAAGCCATATGTCAGTGTGTAAACACTTCCTTCATTAACAAACGAAAAAAATTCGTAACAGTAAACAGGATATACTTCCTATTGACTTACGTAGAATCTTTGTTGTTATTCAAAAGTGTTAATTTAACGTTGTTTAAACGTTTCCCAAATTTTTTAATAAAATTCGCTACGCTTTATTTGATTATTCAAAAGCCCTTAATTAGTCAAAAACACTTGAAACGCCATAAGTCATAAATATTATCAAACTAGCCTAAAAATACTAAATAAACTATTGTTATAAAGCCATATGTCAGTGTGTAAATACTTTCTTCATTAACAAACACAAAAAAATTCATAACAGTAAACAAGATATACTTCCTATTGACTTACGTAAAATCTTTGTTGTTATTCAAAAGTGTCAATTTAACGTTGTTTTTTAACTTTTCCCAATTTTTTTAATAAAATTCGCTACGCTTTATTTGATTATTCAAAAGCCCTTAATTAGTCAAAAATACCTGAAACGCCATAAGTCATAAATATAATCAAACTAGTCTAAAAATTTTCCACCTTCAGATCTAATGGCATTTATTGACTATTGTTATAAAGCCGTATGTCAGTGTGTAAACATTTTCTTCATTAACAAACAAAAAAAATTCATAACAGTAAACAAGATATACTTCCTATTGACTTACGTAGAATCTTTGTTGTTATTCAAAAGTGTTAATTTAACGTTGTTTAAACTTTTCCCAATTTTTTTAATAAAATTCGCTACGCTTTATTTGATTATTCAAAAGCCCTTAATTAGTCAAAAACACTTGAAACGCCCTAAGACATAAATATTATCAAATTAGCCTAAAAATTTTCCATCTTCAGATCTGATGGCATTTAGTGATTTTACGCAGCAAAACAACTCTTATTTTTAACTAAATAAACTATTGTTATAAAGCCATATGGCAGTGTGTAAACACTTTCTTCATTAACAAACACAAAAAAATTCATAACAGTAAACAAGATATACTTCCTATTGACTTACGTAGAATCTTTGTTGTGATTCAAAAGTGTTAATTTAACGTTGTTTAAACGTTTCCCAAATTTTTTAATAAAATTAGCTACGCTTTATTTGATTATTCAAAAGCCCTTAATTAGTCAAAAACACTTGAAACGCCATAAGTCATAAATATTATAAAATTAGCCTAAAAATTTTCCATCTTCAGATCTGATGGCATTTAGTGATTTTACGCAGCAAACAAATCGTATTTTGAACTAAATAAACTATTGTTATAAAGCCATATGTCAGTGTGTAAACACTTTCTTCATTAACAAACAAAAAAATTCATAACAGTAAACAAGATATACTTCCTATTGACTTACGTAGAATCTTTCTTGTTATTCAAAAGTGTTAATTTAAGGTTGTTTAAACGTTTCCCAAATTTTTTAATAAAATTAGCTACGCTTTATTTGATTATTGAAAAGCCCTTAATTAGTCAAAAACACTTGAAACGCCATAAGACATAAATATTATCAAATTACCCTAAAAAATTTCCATCTTAAGATCTGATGGCATTTAGTGATTCTACGCAGCAAACAACTCTTATTTTTAACTAAATAAACTATTGTTATAAAGCCATATGTCAGTGTGTAAACACTTTATTCATTAACAAACACAAAAAAAATTCATAACAGTAAACAAGATATACTTCCTATTGACTTACGTAGAATCTTTGTTGTGAATCAAAAGTGTTAATTTAACGTTGTTTAAACGTTTCCCAATTTTTTTAATAAAATTAGCTACGCTTTACTTGATTATTCAAAAGCCCTTAATTAGTCAAAAACACTTGAAACGACATAAGTCATAAATATTATCAAATTAGCCTAACAATTTTCCATCTTCAGATCTGATGGCATTTACTGATTTTACGCAGCAAACAACTCTTATTTTTAACTAAGTAAACTATTGTTATAAAGCCATATGTCAGTGTGTAAACACTTTCTTCATTAACAAACACAAAACAATTCATAACAGTAAACAAGATATAATTCCTATTGACTTACGTAGAATCTTTGTTGTTATTCAAAAGTGTTACTTTAACGTTGTTTAAACTTCTCCCAAATTTTTTAATAAAATTCGCTACGCTTTATTTGATTATTCAAAAGCCCTTAATTAGTCAAAAACACTTGAAACGCCATAAGTCATAAATATAATCAAAATAGCATACAAATTTTCCATCTTCAGATCTGATGGCATTTAGTGATTTTACGCAGCAAAAAACTCTTATTTTTAACTAAATAAACTATTGTTATAAAGCCATATGTCAGTGTGTAAACACTTTCTTCATTAACAAACACAAAAAAATTCATAACAGTAAACAAGATATACTTACTATTGACTTACGTAGAATCTTTGTTGTTATTCAAAAGTGTTAATTTAACATTGTTTAAACTTTTCCCAAATTTTTTAACAAAATTAGCTACGCTTTATTTGATTATTCAAAAGCCCTTAATTACCTTATTATTTTTAACTAAATAAACTATTGTTATAAAGCCATAAGTCAGTGTGTAAACACTTTTTTCATTAACAAACAAAAAAAAATTCATAACAGTAAATAAGATATACTTCCTATTGACTCACGTAGAACCTTTGTTGTTATTCAAAAGTGTTAATTTAACGTTGTTTAAACTTTTCCCAATTTTTTTAATAAAATTCGCTACGCTTTATTTGATTATTCAAAAGCCTTTAATTAGTCAAAAACACTTGAAACGCCATAAGTCATAAATATAATCAAACTAGCATAAAATTTTTCCATCTTCAGATCTGATGGCATTATTGACTATTGTTATAAAGCCATATGTCAGTATGTAAACACTTTCTTCATTAACAAACAAAAAAATTCATAACAGTAAGCAAGATATACTTCCTATTGACTTACGTAGAATCTTTTCTGTTATTCAAAAGTGTTAATTTAACGTTGTTTAAACGTTTCCCAAATTTTTTAATAAAATTAGCTACGCTTTATTTGATTATTCAAAAGCCCTTAATTAGTCAACAACACTTGAAACGCCATAAGACATAAATATTATCAAATTAGCCTAAAAATTTTCCATCTGCAGATCTGATGGCATTTAGTGATTTTACGCAGCAAACAACTCATATTTTTAACTAAATAAACTATTGTTATAAAGCCATATGTCAGTGTGTAAACACTTTCTTCATTAACAAACACAAAAAAATTCATAACAGTAAATAAGATATACTTCCTATTGACTTACGTAGAATCTTTGTTGTTATTCAAAAGTGTTAATTTAACGTTGTTTAAACGTTTTCCAAATTTTTTAATAAAATTAGCTACGCTTTATTTGATTATTCAAAAGCCCTTAATTAGTCAAAAACACTGGAAACGACATAAGTCGTAAATATTATCAAATTAGCCTAACAATTTTCCATCTTCAGATCTGATGGCATTTAGTGATTTTACGCAGCAAACAACTTTTATTTTTAACTAAATAAACTATTGTTATAAAGCCATATGTCAGTGTGTAAACACTTTCTTCATTAACAAAACCAAAACAATTCATAACAGTAAACAAGATATACTTCCTATTGACTTACGTAGAATCTTTGTTGTTATTCAAAAGTGTTAATTTAACGTTGTTTAAACGTTTCGAAAATTTTTAATGAAATTAGCTACGCTTTATTTGATTATTCAAAAGCCCTTAATTAGTCAAAAATACTTGCAACGCCATAAGTCATAAATATTATCAAATTAGCCTAAAAATTTTCCATCTTCAGATCTGATTGCATTTAGTGATTTTACGCAGCAAGCAACTCTTATTTTTAACTAAATAAACTATTGTTATAAAGCCATATGTCAGTGTGTAAACACTTTCTTCATTAACAACCACAAAACAATTCATAACAGTAAACAAGCTATACTTCCTATTGACATACGTAGAATGTTGTTATTCAAAAGAGTTAATTTAACGTTGTTTAAACTTTTCCCAAATTTTTTAATAAAATTCGCTACGCTTTATTTGATTATTCAAAAGCCCTTAATTAGTCAAAAACACTTGAAACGCCATAAGTGATAAATATAATCAAAATAGCATACAAATTTTCCATCTTCAGATCTGATGGCATTTAGTGATTTTACGCAGCAAGCAACTCTTATTTTTAACTAATTAAATTATTGTTATAAAGCCATATGTCAGTGTTTAAACACTTTCTTCATTAACAAACAAAAAAATGCATAACATTAAACAAGTTATACTTCCTATTGACTTACGTAGAATCTTTTTTGTTATTCAAAAGTGTTAATTTAACGTTGTTTGAACTTTTCCCAATTTTTTTAATAAAATTCGCTACGTTTATTTGATTATTCAAAAGCCCTTAATTAGTCAAAAACACTTGAAACGCCATAAGTCATAAATAAAATCAAAATAGCCTAAAAATTTTCCATCTTAAGATCTGATGGCATTTAATGATTTTACGCAGCAAACAACTCTTATTTTTAACTAAATAAACTATTGTTATAAAGCCATATGTCAGTGTGTAAACACTTTCTTCATTAACAAACAAAAAAATGCATAACATTAAACAAGTTATACTTCCTATTGACTTACGTAGAATCTTTTTTGTTATTCAAAAGTGTTAATTTAACGTTGTTTGAACTTTTCCCAATTTTTTTAATAAAATTCGCTACGTTTATTTGATTATTCAAAAGCCCTTAATTAGTCAAAAACACTTGAAACGCCATAAGTCATAATTATAATCAAACTAGCCTAAAAATTTTCCATCTTCAGATCTGATGGCATTTAGTGACTATTGTTATAAAGCCATATGTCAGTGTGTAAACACTTTCTTCATTAACAAACAAAAAAAATTCATAACAGTAAACAGGATATACTTCCTATTGACTTACGTAGAATCTTTGTTGTTATTCAAAAGAGTTAATTTAACGTTGTTTAAACGTTTCCCAAATTTTTTAATAAAATTCGCTACGCTTTATTTGATTATTCAAAAGCCCTTAATTAGTCAAAAACACTTGAAACGCCATAAGTCATAAACATTATCAAATTAGCCTAAAAATTTTCCGTCTTCCGATCTGGTGGCATTTAGTGGTTTTACGCAGCAAACAACTCTTATTTTGAACTAAATAAACTATTGTTATAAAGCCATATGTCAGTGTGTAAACACTTTCTTCATTAACAAACACAAAAAAGTTCATAACAGTAAACAAGATATACTTCCTATTGACTTACGGAGAATCCTTGTTGGTTTTCAAAAGTGTTAATTTAACGTTGTTTAAACTTTTCCCAATTTTTTTAATAAAATTCGCTACGCTTTATTTGATTATTCAAAAGCCTTTAATTAGTCAAAAACACTTGAAACGCCATAAGTCATAAATATAATCAAACTAGCCTAAAAATTTTCCATCTTCAGATCTGATGGCATTTAGTGACTATTGTTATGAAGCCATATGTCAGTGTGTAAATACTTTCTTCATTAACAAACAAAAAAAATTCATAACAGTAAACAAGATATACTTCCTATTGACTTACGTAGAATCTTCGTTGTTATTCAAAAGAGTTAATTTAACGTTGTTTAAACGTTTCCCAAATTTTTTAATAAAATTCGCTACGCTTTATTTGATTATTCAAAAGCCCTTAATTAGTCAAAAACACTTGAAACGCCATAAGTCATAAATATTATCAAATTAGCCTAAAAATTTTCCATCTTCCGATCTGGTGGCATTTAGTGGTTTTACGCAGCAAACAACTCTTATTTTTAACTAAATAAGCTATTGTTATAAAGCCATATGTCAGTGTGTAAACACTTTCTTCATTAACAAACACAAAAAGGTTAATAACAGTAAACAAGATATACTTCCTATTGACTTACGGAGAATCCTTGTTGGTTTTCAAAAGTGTTAATTTAACGTTGTTTAAACTTTTCCCAATTTTTTTAATAAAATTCGCTACGCTTTATTTGATTATTCAAAAGCCTTTAATTAGTCAAAAACACTTGAAACGCCATAAGACATAAATATTATCAAATTAGCCCAAAAATTTTCCATCTTCAGGTCTGATGGCATTTAGTGATTTTACGCAGCAAACAACTCTTATTTTTAACTAATTAAATTATTGTTATAAAGCCATATGTCAATGTGAAAACACTTTCTTCATTAACAAACAAAAAAATTCATAACAGTAAACAAGATATACTTCCTATTGACTTACGTAGAATCTTTGTTGTTATTCAAAAGTGTTAATTTAATGTTGTTTAAACGTTTACCAAATTTTTTAATAAAATTAGCTATGCTTTATTTGATTATTCAAAAGCCCTTAATTAGTCAAAAACACTTGAAACGACATAAGTCATAAATATTATCAAATTAGCCTAACAATTTTCCATCTTCAGATCTGATGGCATTTAGTGATTTTACGCAGCAAACAACTCTTATTTTTAACTAAATAAACTATTGTTATAAAGCCATATGTCAGTGTGTAAACAATTTCTTCCTTAACAAACACAAAAAAATTCATAACAGTAAGCAAGATATACTTCCTATTGACTTACGTAGAATCTTTTTTGTTATTCAAAAGTGTTAATTTAACGTTGTTTAAACGTCTCCCAAATTTTTTAATAAAATTAGCTACGCTTTATTTGATTATTCAAAAGCCCTTAATTAGTCAAAAACACTTGAAACGCCATAAGTCATAAATATTATAAAATTAGCCTAAACATTTTCCATCTTCAGATCTGATGGCATTTAGTGATTTTACGCAGCAAAGAACTCTTATTTTTAACTAAATAAACTATTGTTATAAAGCCATACGTCAGTGTGTAAACACTTTCTTCATTAACAAACAAAAAAATTCATAACAGTAAACAAGATTTACTTCCTATTGACTTACGTAGAATCTTTGTTGTTATTCAAAAGTGTTAATTTAACGTTGTTTAAACGTTCCCAAATTTTTTAATAAAATTAGCTACGCTTTATTTGATTATTCAAAAGCGCTTAATTAGTCAACAACACTTGAAACGCCATAAGACATAAATATTATCAAATTAGCCTAAAAATTTTCCATCTTCAGATCTGATGGCACTTAGTGATTTTACGCAGCAAACAACTCGTATTTTTAACTAAATAAACTATTGTTATAAAGCCATATGTCAGTGTGTAAACACTTTCTTCATTAACAAACACAAAAAAATTCATAACAGTAAATAAGATATACTTCCTGTTGACTTACGTAGAATCTTTGTTGTTATTCAAAAGTGTTAATTTAACGTTGTTTAAACGTTTCCCAAATTTTTTAATAAAATTAGCTACGCTTTATTTGATTATTCAAAAGCCCTTAATTAGTCAAAAACACTTGAAACGACATAAGTCGTAAATATTATCAAATTAGCCTAACAATTTTCCATCTTCAGATCTGATGGCATTTAGTGATTTTACGCAGCAAACAACTCTTATTTTTAACTAAATAAACTATTGTTATAAAGCCATATGTCAGTGTGTAAACACTTTCTTCATTAACAAACACAAAACAATTCATAACAGTAAACAAGATATACTTCCTATTGACTTACGTAGAATCTTTTTTGTTATTCAAAAGTGTTAATTTAACGTTGTTTGAACTTTTCCCAATTTTTTTAATAAAATTCGCTACGTTTATTTGATTATTCAAAAGCCCTTAATTAGTCAAAAACACTTGAAACGCCATAAGTCATAAATATAATCAAACTAGCCTAAAAATTTTCCATCTTCATATCTGATGGCATTTAGTGACTATTGTTATAAAGCCATATGTCAGTGTGTAAACACTTTCTTCATTAACAAACAAAAAAAATTCATAACAGTAAACAGGATATACTTCCTATTGACTTACGTAGAATCTTTGTTGTTATTCAAAAGAGTTAATTTAACGTTGTTTAAACGTTTCCCAAATTTTTTAATAAAATTCGCTACGCTTTATTTGATTATTCAAAAGCTCTTAATTAGTCAAAAACACTTGAAACGCTATAAGTCATAAATATTATCAAATTAGCCTAAAAATTTTCCATCTTCCGATCTGGTGGCATTTAGTGGTTTTACGCAGCAAACAACTCTTATTTTTAACTAAATAAACTATTGTTATAAAGCCATATGTCAGTGTGTAAACACTTTCTTCATTAACAAACACAAAAAAGTTCATAACAGTAAACAAGATATACTTCCTATTCACTTACGGAGAATCCTTGTTGGTTTTCAAAAGTGTTAATTTAACATTGTTTAAACGTTTCCCAATTTTTTTAATAAAGTTCGCTACGCTTTATTTGATTATTCAAAAGCCTTTAATTAGTCAAAAACACTTGAAACGCCATAAGTGATAAATATAATCAAACTAGCCTAAAAATTTTCCATCTTCAGATCTGATGGCATTTAGTGACTATTGTTATGAAGCCATATGTCAGTGTGTAAATACTTTCTTCATTAACAAACAAAAAAAATTCATAACAGTAAACAAGATATAATTTCTATTGACTTACGTAGAATCTTTGTTGTTATTCAAAAGTGTTAATTTAACGTTGTTTGAACTTTTCTCAATTTTTTTAATAAAATTCGCTTCGCTTTATTTGATTATTCAAAAGCCCTTAATTAGTCAAAAACACTTGAAACGGCATAAGTCATAAATATAATCAAACTAGCCTAAAAATTTTCCATCTTCAGATCTAACGGCATTTAGTGACAATTGTTATAAAGCCATATGTCAGTGTGTAAACACTTTCTTCATTAACAAACACAAACCAATTCATAACAGTAAACAAGATATACTTCCTATTGACTTACGTAGAATCTTTGTTGTTATTCAAAAGTGTTAATTTAACGTTGTTTGAACTTTTCCCAATTTTTTTAATAAAATTCGCTACGTTTATTTGATTATTCAAAAGCCCTTAATTAGTCAAAAACACTTGAAACGCCATAAGTCATAAATATAATCAAACTAGCCTAAAAATTTTCCATCTTCAGATCTGATGGCATTTAGTGACTATTGTTATAAAGTCATATGTCAGTGTGTAAGCACTTTCTTCATTAACAAACAAAAAAAATTCATAACAGTAAACAGGATATACTTCCTATTGACTTACGTAGAATCTTTGTTGTTATTCAAAAGTGTTAATTTAACGTTGTTTAAACGTTTCTCAAATTTTTTAATAAAATTCGCTACGCTTTATTTGATTATTCAAAAGCCCTTAATTAGTCAAAAACACTTGAAACGCCATAAGTCATAAATATTATCAAATTAGCCTAAAAATTTTCCATCTTCAGATCTGGTGGCATTTAGGGATTTTACGCAGCAAACAACTCTTACTTTTAACTAAATAAACTATTGTTATAAAGCCATATGTCTGTGTGTAAACACTTTCTTCATTAACAAACACAAAAAAATTCATAACAGTAAACAAGATATACTTCCTATTGACTTACGTAAAATCTTTGTTGTTATTCAAAAGTGTCAATTTAACGTTGTTTAAACTTTTCCCAATTTTTTTAATAAAATTCGCTACGCTTTATTTGATTATTCAAAAGCCCTTAATTAGTCAAAAACACTTGAAACGCCATAAGTCATAAATATAATCAAACTAGCCTAAAAATTTTCCATCTTCAGATCTAATGGCATTTAGTGACTATTGTTATAAAGCCGTATGTCAGTGTGTAAACACTTTCTTCATTAACAAACAAAAAAAATTCATAACAGTAAACAAGATATACTTCCTATTGACTTACGTAGAATCTTTGTTGTTATTCAAAAGTGTTAATTTAACGTTGTTTAAACTTTTCCAATTTTTTTAATAAAATTCGCTACGCTTTATTTGATTATTCAAAAGCCCTTAATTAGTCAAAAACACTTGAAACGCCATAAGACATAAATATTATCAAATTAGACCAAAAATTTTCCATCTTCAGATCTGATGGCATTTAGTGATTTTACGCAGCAAACAACTATTATTTTTAACTAATTAAATTATTGTTATAAAGCCATATGTCAGTGTGTAAACACTTTCTTCATTAACAAACAAAAAAATTCATAACAGTAAACAACATATACTTCCTATTGACTTACGTAGAATCGTTGTTGTTATTCGAAAGTGTTAATTTAACGTTGTTTAAACGTTTCCCAAATTTTTTAATAAAATTAGCTACGCTTTATTTGATTATTCAAAAGCCCTTAATTAGTCAAAAACACTTGGAACGACATAAGTCATAAAGATTATCAAATTAGCCTAACAATTTTCCATCTTCAGATCTGATGGCATTTATTGATTTTACGCAGCAAACAACTCTTATTTTTAACTAAATAAACTATTGTTATAAAGCCATATGTCAGTGTGTAAACACTTTCTTCATTAACAAACACAAAACAATTCATAACAGTAAACAAGATATACTTCCTATTGACATACGTAGAATGTTGTTATTCAAAAGTGTTAATTTAACGTTGTTTAACTTTTCCCAAATTTTTTAATAAAATTCGCTACGCTTTATTTGATTATTCAAAAGCCCTTAATTAGTCAAAAACACTTGAAACGCCATAAGTCATAAATATAATCAAAATAGCATACAAATTTTCCATCTTCAGATCTGATGGCATTTAGTGATTTTACGCAGCAAGCAACTCTTATTTTTAACTAATTAAATTATTGTTATAAAGCCATATGTCAGTGTTTATACACTTTCTTCATTAACAAACAAAAAAATTCATAACAGTAAACAAGATATACTTCCTATTGACTTACGAAAAATCTTTGTTGTTATTCAAAAGTGTTAATTTAACGTTGTTTAAACGTTTCGCAAATTTTTTAACGAAATTAGCTACGCTTTATTTGATTATTCAAAAGCCCATAATTAGTCAAAAACACTTGAAACGCCATAAGTCATAAATATTATCAAATTAGCCTAAAAATTTTCCATCTTCAGATCTGATGGCATTTAGTGATTTTACGCAGCAAAAAACTCTTATTTTTAACTAAATAAACTATTGTTATAAAGCCATATGTCAGTGTGTAAACACTTTCTTCATTAACAAACACAAAAAAATTCATAACAGTAAACAAAATATACTTCCTATTGACTTACGTAGAATCTTTGTTGTTATTCAAAAGTGTTAATTTAACGTTGTTTAAACGTTTCCCAAATTTTTTAATAAAATTCGCTACGCTTTATTTGATTATTCAAAAGCCCTTAATTAGTCAAAACCACTTGAAACGCCATAAGTCATAAATAAAATCAAAATAGCCTAAAAATTTTCCATCTTCAGATCTGATGGCATTTAATGATTTTACGCAGCAAACAACTCTTATTTTTAACTAAATAAACTATTGTTATAAAGCCATATGTCAGTGTGTAAACACTTTCTTCATTAACAAACACAAAAAAATTCATAACAGTAAACAAGATATACTTTATATTGACTTACGCAGAATCCTTGTTGGTTTTCAAAAGTGTTAATTTAACGTTGTTTAAACTTTTCCCAATTTTTTTAATAAAATTCTCTACGCTTTATTTGATTATTCAAAAGCCTTTAATTAGTCAAAAACACTTGAAACGCCATAAGTCATAAATATAATCAAACTAGGCTAAAAATTTTCCATCTTCAGATCTGATGGCATTTAGTGACTATTGTTATAAAGCAATATGTCAGTGTGTAAACACTTTCTTCATTAACAAACAAAAAAAATTCATAACAGTAAACAAGATATACTTCCTATTGACTTACGTAGAATCTTTGTTGTTATTCAAAAGTGTTAATTTAACGTTGTTTGAACTTTTCCCAATTTTTTTAATAAAATTCGCTACGCTTTATTTGATTATTCAAAAGCCCTTAATTAGTCAAAAACACTTGAAACGCCATAAGTCATAAATATAATCAAACTAGCCTAAAAATTTTCCATCTTCAGATCTGATGGCATTTAGTGACTATTGTTATAAAGCCATATGTCAGTGTGTAAACACTTTCTTCATTAACAAACACAAAACAATTCATAACAGTAAACAAGATATACTTCCTATTGACTTACGTAGAATCTTTGTTGTTATTCAAAAGTGTTAATTTAACGTTGTTTGAACTTTTCCCAATTTTTTTAATAAAATTCGCTACGTTTATTTGATTATTCAAAAGCCCTTAATTAGTCAAAACACTTGAAACGCCATAAGTCATAAATATAATCAAACTAGCCTAAAAATTTTCCATCTTCAGATCTGATGGCATTTAGTGACTATTGTTATAAAGCCATATGTCAGTGTGTAAGCACTTTCTTCATTAACAAACAAAAAAAATTCATAACAGTAAACAGGATATACTTCCTATTGACTTACGTAGAATCTTTGTTGTTATTCAAAAGTGTTAATTTAACGTTGTTTAAACGTTTCTCAAATTTTTTAGTAAAATTCGCTACGCTTTATTTGATTATTCAAAAGCCCTTAATTAGTCAAAAACACTTGAAACGCCATAAGTCATAAATATTATCAAATTAGCCTAAAAATTTTCCATCTTCAGATCTGGTGGCATTTAGTGATTTTACGCAGCAAACAGCTCTTACGTTTAACTAAATAAACTATTGTTATAAAGCCATATGTCTGTGTGTAAACACTTTCTTCATTAACAAACACAAAAAAATTCATAACAGTAAACAAGATATACTTCCTATTGACTTACGTAAAATCTTTGTTGTTATTCAAAAGTGTCAATTTAACGTTGTTTAAACTTTTCCCAATTTTTTTAATAAAATTCGCTACGCTTTATTTGATTATTCAAAAGCCCTTAATTAGTCAAAAACACTTGAAACGCCATAAGACATAAATATTATCAAATTAGACCAAAAATTTTCCATCTCCAGATCTGATGGCATTTAGTGATTTTACGCAGCAAACAACTATTATTTTTAACTAATTAAATTATTGTTATAAAGCCATATGTCAGTGTGTAAACACTTTCTTCATTAACAAACAAAAAAATTCATAACAGTAAACAACATATACTTCCTATTGACTTACGTAGAATCTTTGTTGTTATTCGAAAGTGTTAATTTAACGTTGTTTAAACGTTTCCCAAATTTTTTAATAAAATTAGCTACGCTTTATTTGATTATTCAAAAGCCCTTAATTAGTCAAAAACACTTGGAACGGCATAAGTCATAAAGATTATCAAATTAGCCTAACAATTTTCCATCTTCAGATCTGATGGCATTTATTGATTTTACGCAGCAAACAACTCTTATTTTTAACTAAATAAACTATTGTTATAAAGCCATATGTCAGTGTGTAAACACTTTCTTCATTAACAAACACAAAACAATTCATAACAGTAAACAAGATATACTTCCTATTGACATACGTAGAATGTTGTTATTCAAAAGTGTTAATTTAACGTTGTTTAAACTTTTCCCAAATTTTTTAATAAAATTCGCTACGCTTTATTTGATTATTCAAAAGCCCTTAATTAGTCAAAAACACTTGAAACGCCATAAGTCATAAATATAATCAAAATAGCATACAAATTTTCCATCTTCAGATCTGATGGCATTTAGTGATTTTACGCAGCAAGCAACTCTTATTTTTAACTAATTAAATTATTGTTATAAAGCCATATGTCAGTGTTTATACACTTTCTTCATTAACAAACAAAAAAATTCATAACAGTAAACAAGATATACTTCCTATTGACTTACGAAAAATCTTTGTTGTTATTCAAAAGTGTTAATTTAACGTTGTTTAAACGTTTCGCAAATTTTTTAACGAAATTAGCTACGCTTTATTTGATTATTCAAAAGCCCATAATTAGTCAAAAACACTTGAAACGCCATAAGTCATAAATATTATCAAATTAGCCTAAAAATTTTCCATCTTCAGATCTGATGGCATTTAGTGATTTTACGCAGCAAAAAACTCTTATTTTTAACTAAATAAACTATTGTTATAAAGCCATATGTCAGTGTGTAAACACTTTCTTCATTAACAAACACAAAAAAATTCATAACAGTAAACAAAATATACTTCCTATTGACTTGCGTAGAATCTTTGTTGTTATTCAAAAGTGTTAATTTAACGTTGTTTAAACGTTTCCCAAATTTTTTAATAAAATTCGCTACGCTTTATTTGATTATTCAAAAGCCCTTAATTAGTCAAAACCACTTGAAACGCCATAAGTCATAAATAAAATCAAAATAGCCTAAAAATTTTCCATCTTCAGATCTGATGGCATTTAATAATTTTACGCAGCAAACAACTCTTATTTTTAACTAAATAAACTATTGTTATAAAGCCATATGTCAGTGTGTAAACACTTTCTTCATTAACAAACACAAAAAAATTCATAACAGTAAACAAGATATACTTTATATTGACTTACGCAGAATCCTTGTTGGTTTTCAAAAGTGTTAATTTAACGTTGTTTAAACTTTTCCCAATTTTTTTAATAAAATTCTCTACGCTTTATTTGATTATTCAAAAGCCTTTAATTAGTCAAAAACACTTGAAACGCCATAAGTCATAAATATAATCAAACTAGGCTAAAAATTTTCCATCTTCAGATCTGATGGCATTTAGTGACTATTGTTAAAAAGCCATATGTCTGTGTGTAAACACTTTCTTCATTAACAAACACAAAAAAATTCATAACAGTAAACAAGATATACTTCCTATTGACTTACGTAAAATCTTTGTTGTTATTCAAAAGTGTTAATTTAACGTTGTTTAAACGTTTCCCAATTTTTTTAATAAAATTCGCTACGCTTTATTTGATTATTCAAAAGCCCTTAATTAGTCAAAAACACTTGAAACGCCATAAGTCATAAATATAATCAAACTAGCCTAAAAATTTTCCATCTTCAGATCTGATGGCATTTAGTGACTATTGTTATAAAGCCATATGTCAGGGTGTAAACACTTTCTTCATTAACAAACAAAAAAAATTCCTAACAGTAAACAGGATATACTTCCTATTGACTTACGTAGAATCTTTGTTGTTATTCAAAAGTGTTAACTTAACTTTGTTTAAACGTTTCCCAAATTTTTTAATAAAATTCGCTACGCTTTATTTGATTATTCAAAAGCCCTTAATTAGTCAAAAACACTTGAAACGCCATAAGTCATAAATATTATCAAATTAGCCTAAAAATTTTCCATCTTCAGATCTGGTGGCATTTAGTGGTTTTACGCAGCAAACAACTCTTACTTTTAACTAAATAAACTATTGTTAAAAAGCCATATGTCAGTGTGTAAACACTTTCTTCATTAACAAACACAAAAAAATTCATAACAGTAAACAAGATATACTTCGTATTGACTTACGTAGAATCTTTGTTGTTATTCAAAAGTGTTAATTTAACGTTGTTTGAACTTTTCCCAATTTTTTTAATAAAATTCGCTACGCTTTATTTGATTATTCAAAAGCCCTTAATTAGTCAAAAACACTTGAAACGCCATAAGTCATAAATATAATCAAACTAGCCTAAAAATTTTCCATCTTCAGATTTAATGGCATTTAGTGACTATTGTTATAAAGCCGTATGTCAGTGTGTAAACACTTTCTTCATTAACAAACAAAAAAAATTCATAACAGTAAACAAGATATACTTCCTATTGACTTACGTAGAATCTTTGTTGTTATTCAAAAGTGTTAATTTAACGTTGTTTAAACTTTTTCCAATTTTTTTAATAAAATTCGCTACGCTTTATGATTATTCAAAAGCCCTTAATTAGTCAAAAACACTTGAAACGCCATAAGACATAAATATTATCAAATTAGCCCAAAAATTTTCCATCTTCAGATTTGATGGCATTTAGTGATTTTACGCAGCAAACAACTATTATTTTTAACTAATTAAATTATTGTTATAAAGCCATATGTCAGTGTGTAAACACTTTCTTCATTAACAAACAAAAAAAGTCATAACAGTAAACAACATATACTTCCTATTGACTTACGTAGAATCTTTGTTGTTATTCAAAAGTGTTAATTTAACGTTGTTTAAACGTTTCCCAAATTTTTTAATAAAATTAGCTGCGCTTTATTTGATTATTCAAAAGCCCTTAATTATTCAAAAACACTTGGAACGAAATAAGTCATAAAGATTATCAAATTAGCCTAACAATTTTCCATCTTCAGATCTGATGGCATTTAGTGATTTTACGCAGCAAACAATTCTTATTTTTAACTAAATAAACTATTGTTATAAAGCCATATGTCAGTGTGTAAACACTTTCTTCATTAACAAACACAAAAAAATTCATAACAGTAAACAGGATATACTTCCTATTGACTTACGTAGTGTAACGAAGCTTTTTCGTGCCCCGTTGCTTCTTTGATATTTGCTGGGGTATACTCGCCGTGCCCAGGGTTCGTTTACAATAAATTTGTATTAAAGGGGCACCTTGCAAATCGATTTAATATAAAAACTTCACTCTCTTTATTGGTTCTAAATTCTATAATATAAAATAAAACGTGTTTGTATACTTCATTTTCAATTTTACTTGGATTATCTTGCGGTATCCTTGATTGCAGTGGCGGGCCTTAGCGGTCCGGCCGTATTCCGTTAGCTGGGTCCCGTTAGTATGTGGCGTCGGTGCCTTGACGCGCCTTATGACGGCGTCTCTCTCTGCTGCGGTGCTCTGTCGCGCCTTACGTCGGCGTCTACTTGTATTGCTGGGGCGATGCTCTGTCGCCGTGTTCCTTTAGACGGATCCCGTTAGTGTGTGGCGTCGGTGCCTTGACGCTCCTTATGACGGCGTATCTCTCTGCTGCGGTGCTCTGTCGCGCCTTACGTCGGCGTCTACTTGTATTGCTGGTGCGATGCTCTGTCGCCGTGTTCCTTTAGACGGATCCCGTTAGTGTGTGACGTCGGTGCCTTGACGCGCCTTACGTCGGCGTTCACTTGTATTTCTCTGCTGCGCCTTGCCTCGGCGTCTATTTGTATTGCTGGTTGCTGGGTGATTCTCTGCCACGCCTTGCGTCGGCGTCTACTCGTATCTGCTGGGCGATACTCTGTCACGCCCTACGTCGGCGTTTACTTGTATTGCTGAGGCGATGCTCTATCGCGCACTACGTCGGCGCTTACTTGTATTACTCTGTCGGTGTACCTCCGCTGCGCTCTGCCGCCGCGCTTGGCGCTGGCTTAGCCAGGCTGCGCTATGCGTCGCCGCGTTGACGTGACCTCTGTCGGCGTAACTCTGCTGCCGCTGTTCGCGCTGGACTACCCTGGTTACGTTGTGCGTCGGCGCACCTCTGCTGCGCTTTGCTGCCGCGCTCTGCGATGGTTTACGTGCGTTGCCGCTCTGTTGCGGCCTCTGCCGGCGTACTTCTACTGACGGAGGTGAGCGGGTGTCACCTGTCGCGGTTGCGCGTTACTGTGGCAGGGCCTTTGGTCTGTGGGGGTGATGCGTAGTCAACCGCAATCACCATCCCACGACTCGCTCCTATGAAGTGGATTCCTATTGCATAGAGAAGGTCAACTGCAATAGGGATATACTTCGCTAGTAGCTCTGGTCACGACCACAGCTCCGTGCTGACTGACTCTGGTTACGTTGTGCGTCGGGGACCTCTACTGCGCTTTGCTGCCGCGCTCTGCGCTGGTTTACGTGCGTTGCCGCTCTGTTGCGGGCTCTGCCGGCGTACTTCTACTGACGTGGGTGAGCGGGTGTCACCTGTCGCGGTTGCGCGTTACTGTGGCGGGGCCTTTGGGCTTTGGGGGTGATGCGTAGAGAAGGTCAACCGCAATCACCATTCCACGACTCGCTCCTATGAAGTGGATTCCTATTGCATAGAGAAGGTCAACTGCAATAGGGATATACTTCGCTAGTAGCTCTGATCACGACCACAGCTCCGTGCTGACTGACTGCTGGTTTGCTGTGTCGCTCCTTTTATGGCTGTTGTGTTTGGTGTTGCTAGCTCAAATGGTTGCGTTGCCATGGTCACCGTGTTGCTGTTGAATGTTGCGAGCGCTCGTTGTGTTGCTGAGATTTGTTGGTTGATCGTGTTGCTAGAGCCTTTGTGGCCACTTGTTGTGTTAATGTCGTGTCAAATATGTTGTGGGGTCGTTTTGTGTGGGCCAAATTAATGAGGATTTATTTGGTTCTCACACTCCAACCCCCCCCCCCCCCCCCCACTTCAGAAATTTAGCCCTCGGTGCCCCGTATTCGTATGCGGGCCCTGCCTTTTACCACCGTGACGGTGTATTCCCGTGTGCGAAATTTTACGCGGGAGCGTCCTTTGCCTTCGGCGATGCGTCGGAAAATGTCTCGCACGCTTTCTGCAATTTTCGGGAATTGGTTTAGCGTTGGTCCATCCGCGTCGTGGGCCTCGATTATCACCTCTTGGTGGCCTGCTGTTGTTTGTTGATGTGCTTGCGTGTGTAGTTGCACGCATGTTGTTGACGTCGCCGCCTGTGGTGTTCGGTGGTGTGATGATACGTGCGACGTCAGCGTACGTGTTTTCGCGCTTGGTTTCACGCGTGTTGCTGACGTCGGCGCCGGTAGCGCTTGGTGGTGTAACGTTGCGTGCGACGTCAGCGTACGTGCTTGTGCGTGTGGTTCCACGCGTGTTGCTGACGTCGGCGCCGGTAGCTCCTTCCAGCAGTACTACCCTGGGGCGCTTTGCTTCCTCGTTTTTTTTTTTTTTTTGGAAAAGAAATTCGTAGCAAAAGCACGTGTTGTCACCTCGGTGGTTTGCGATAGAATGACCGGTTGTCGTTGTTTTGCATAATGCCGTCGTGCTTGAAGTTACTGCTGCTCGGTGCTGTTATACTCTGAATGGTTCCAGATGAGGCTCCAGGGGTGCCGTACCCGGCGTTATCCGTTCTTGATGATGTTTAATTTTGAATAGTCCCAGGGCTGTCGTACCTGGCGATATCCGTTCTGGCTGATGGTGTACTTTGAATAGTCCCAGATCTGTCGTACCTGGCGATATCCGTTCTTGATGATGTTGAATTTAGAATAGTCCCAGGCCTGTCATACCTGGAGATATCCGTTCTGGCTGATGGTGTACTTTGAATAGTCCCAGGGCTGTCGTACCTGGCGATATCCTTTCTTGATGATATTGAACTTGGAATATTCCCAGAGCTGTCGTACCTGGCGATATCCGTTCTGGCTGATGGTGTACTTTGAATAGTCCCAGGGCTGTCGTACCTGGCGATATCCTTTCTTGATGATATTGAACTTGGAATAGTCCCAGGGCTGTCGTAACTGGCGATATCCGTTCTGGCTGATGTTGTTCTCTGAATAGTTTCTGGCGCGGCTTCCGGATTCGGTGTGTGCTGGGCAAGGGGTCTGGTTAGCACGAGGTGGCCTTCTCCACATGATATGGTGGCTCCCATGCTTCCTAGCGTATCTAGGCCCAGTATGATGTCGTCGATCGCTCCGGGCATGACGTGTAAAACTGTGTGGAATGACGCTTCTCCGAGGCGTACCTCAGTCCTTATGGCGTCGAAGATGGTAGTGCTAGTCCCATCTGCCATCATTATTTTGGTGGCCACTCTCACCATTTCTCCGCTTCCCGAGTTCACCACACGTTCTGCTAAGCTGCTCGAGACGAAACTTCTTGATGCCCCTGTGTCGATGACTGCCTCGGCTGATTCCGCGCCGAGCTTGGCTACGGCGTAGAGGCGACCATGCTCTTGGTACATTGTTACTGCCCTTGGGCTCACGGCACCTTCTTCTTCGTGGAGCCCTCTGTCGTTTCCCTGACGTCGGTGGCAGCATTCGATGGTTCATATGTCGTTGCGGCCACATTCCCAGCAAAAAATTTTCTGTAGGTTTCGGCACCTATTGGTGTCATGTCCTCGTTCGCCGCATCTCCTGCATACGCCGTTGGGGTCGTATCTCTAATTGCTTGGAGGCGTGCAGTTCGTTAGGTTCGGTGGTGGTGGTGGTTGTGTTTCAGGTTTTGATGGTGACACCCGGGTTGTGTCACTGGCGATGTGTCGCGTAACTTCGCGGTGATGTCCGCCTGATGATCTTCGATAGTCCTCGCGTATGTTCTCGTATACTTCGGCGAGTGTCAGGAGCTCTGCGAGATTAGTGAAGTCCCTCCGACGGATGTAAAGTTGGTAATCGGGGTGGCTGTTACGGAAGATTCGTTCCAGCCGCTGTTCGCTGATGTACCCTGCGTGTCTCATCAAGCTCTGGATTCCTAGTACGTAGTCCTTATACCTCTTGTTGTGCTGCCTTCGTTGGCGTATGTCGTCGTCGAGCCGCTCGAAGTACCTGACTGGTAAGAAGAAACGTAAAAAATCCTTTTTGAAGCTTGTCCACTCTCCCCAGTGCGCATTGTTATTGCGGTACCATTGTAGCGCGGCGCCCCCTAGTAGCTCGGGCATGGTTTTTGGTAGGAGGTCCACTTTTAGCGCGTATACTTCGGCTAACTCCTCTAACCGTTCGATGAACGCTAACGGGTCCCGTCCACCTTCATACTTTACGGACCACTTTCTTACCTGGTCGATGATGGGCGCGAACACCACGGTCGGTGCTTGAGTTACCTGGCCTGTATAGTTCATGGCTGGTGCCGTCATTCCCGCTGGTAAGTACGGTTGCGTGGGTTGAGATGTGCCGGTTGATGATGCCGTAATTTCTGATGGTACGTGCTGTCGTGTGGGTACTGTACTCCTGGGAGGTGCCTGAGATGTACCGTTGGATGGTACCGCTATTCCTGATGGTAAGTACTGTTGTGTGGGTACTGTACTCCTGGGAGGAAACGCGAATTGAGTTTGTTCTACTGTTGTAACGGCGACCTTCGGTGTGCCTCCTCCGTTCGACGGAGTCGGTGTCTTAACCTCACTTACGTCGCTCATGTGCGTAGTTTCCTTGTAGGTGGCTTGTAGGGATACAAAATTTTCGTGGATTTCCGCGTCAACATTTGCTTTCGAAGCCAGAGCTGCTATGCGCTTTCGGATCTCCCGGGTGGTGCCTGTGTGCTCAATACCCAATTCCTGTGTGATGGATATCAGCTGTTCCTTTGAAATTGTGTCTAACCACGTGGTATCGATCTGTTCGACCATTTTACGGTTAGGTTTCTCGTCAGGAATGTTCCTTCTGACGTGGTAACGATTTGCAGAGTCCCTGCTCGGGCGCCAATTGTAACGAAGCTTTTTCGTGCCCCGTTGCTTCTTTGATATTTGCTGGGGTATTCTCGCCGTGCCCCGGGTTCGTTTACAATAAATTTGTATTAAAGGGGCACCTTGCAAATCGATTTAATATAAAAACTTCACTCTCTTTATTGGTTCTAAATTCTATAATATAAAATAAAACGTGTTTGTTTACTTCATTTTCAATTTCACTTGGATTATCTTGCGGTATCCTTGATTGCGGTGGCGGGCCTTAGCGGTCCGGCCGTATTCCGTTAGCTGGGTCCCGTTAGTATGTGGCGTCGGTGCCTTGACGCGCCTTATGACGGCGTCTCTCTCTGCTGCGGTGCTCTGTCGCGCCTTACCTCGGCGTCTACTTGTATTGCTGAGGCGATGCTCTATCGCCGTGTTCCGTTAGACGGATCCCGTTAGTATGTGGCGTCGGTGCCTTGAGCGCCTTACGTCGGCGTTTACTTGTATTACTCTGCTGCACCTTGCGTCGGCGTCTATTTGTATTGCTGGTTGCTGGGTGATTCTCTGCCACGCCTTGCGTCGGCGTCTACTCGTATTTGCTGGGCGATACTCTGTCGCGCCCTACGTCGGCGTTTACTTGTATTGCTGAGGCGATGCTCTGTCGCCGTGTTCCGTTAGACGGATCCCGTTAGTATGTGGCGTCGGTGCCTTGACGCGCCTTACGTCAGCGTTTACTTGTATTGCTGAGGTGAGCGGGTGTCACCTGTCGCGGTTGTGCGTTACTGTGGCGGGGCCTTTGGTCTCTGGGGGTGATGCGTATAGAAGATCAACCGCAAACACCATTCCACGACTCGCTCCTATGAAGTGGATTCCTATTGCATAGAGAAGGTCAACTGCAATAGGGATATACTTCGCTAGTAGCTCTGGTCACGACCACAGCTCCGTGCTGACTGACTTTGCTGCCGCGCTCTGCGCTGGTTTACGTGCGTTGCCGCTCAGTTGCGGCCTCTGCCGGCGTACTTCTACTGACGGAGGTGAGCGTGTGTCACCTGTCGCGGTTGCGCGTTACTGTGGCGGGGCCTTTGGTCTTTGGGGGTGATGCGTAGAGAAGGTCAACCGCAATCACCATTCCACGACTCGCTCCTATGAAGTAGATTTCTATTGCATAGAGAAGGTCAACTGCAATAGGGAAATACTTCGCTAGTAGCTCTGGTCACGACCACAGCTCCGTGCTGACTGACTGCTGGTTTACGTGCGTTGCCGCTCTGTTGCGGCCTCTGCCGGCGTACTTCTACTGACGGAGGTGAGCGGGTATCACCTATCGCGGTTGCGCGTTACTGTGGCGGGGCCTTTGGTCTTTGGGGGTGATGCGTAGAGAAGGTCAACCGCAATCACCATTCCACGACTCGCTCCTATGAAGTGGATTCCTATTGCATAGAGAAGGTCAACTGCAATAGGGATATACTTCGCTAGTAGCTCTGATCACGACCACAGCTCCGTGCTGACTGACTGCTGGTTTGCTGTGTCGCTCTTTTTATGGCTGTTGTGTTTGGTGTTGCTAGCTCAAATGGTTGCGTTGCCATGGTCACCGTGTTGCTGTTGAATGTTGCGAGCGCTCGTTGTGTTGCTGAGATTTGTTGGTTGATCGTGTTGCTAGAGCCTTTTGTGGCCACTTGTTGTGTTAATGTCGTGTCAAATATGTTGTGGGGTCGTTTTGTGTGGGCCAAATTAGTGAGGATTTATTTGTTCCTCACAGTAGAATCTTTGTTGTTATTCAAAAGTGTTAATTTAACGTTGTTTAAACGTTTCCCAAATTTTTTAATAAAATTAGCTACGCTTTATTTGATTATTCAAAAGCCCTTAATTAGTCAAAAACACTTGAATTGACATAAGTCATAAATATTATCAAATTAGCCTAACAATTTTCCATCTTCAGATCTGATGGCATTTAGTGATTTTACGCAGCAAACAACTCTTATTTTTAACTAAATAAACTATTGTTATAAAGCCATATGTCAGTGTGTAAACACTTTCTTCATTAACAAACACAAAACAATTCATAACAGTAAACAAGATATACTTCCTATTGACTTACGTAGAATCTTTGTTGTTATTCAAAAGTGTTAATTTAACGTTGTTTAAACGTTTCGCAAATTTTTTAATGAAATTAGCTACGCTTTATTTGATTATTCAAAATCCCATAATTAGTCAAAAACAATTGAAACGCCATAAGTCATAAATATTTTCAAATTAGCCTAAAAATTTTCCATCTTCAGATCTGATGGCATTTAGTGATTTTACGCAGCAAAAAACTCTTATTTTTAACTAAATAAACTATTGTTATAAAGCCATATGTCAATGTGTAAACACTTTCTTCATTAACAAACACAAAAAAATTCATAACAGTAAACAAAATATACTTCCTATTGACTTACGTAGAATCTTTGTTGTTATTCAAAAGTGTTAATTTAACGTTGTTTAAACGTTTCCCAAATTTTTTAATAAAATTCGCTACGCTTTATTTGATTATTCAAAAGCCCTTAATTAGTCAAAAACACTTGAAACGCCATAAGTCATAAATAAAATCAAAATAGCCTAAAAATTTTCCATCTTCAGATCTGATGGCATTTAATGATTTTACGCAGCAAAAAACTCTTATTTTTAACTAAATAAACTATTGTTATAAAGCCATATGTCAGTGTGTAAACACTTTCTTCATTAACAAACACAAAAAAATTCATAACAGTAAACAAGATATACTTCCTATTGACTTACGTAAAATCTTTGTTGTTATTCAAAAGTGTTAATTTAACGATGTTTGAACTTTTCCCAATTTGTTTAATAAAATTCGCTACGATTTATTTGATTATTCAAAAGCCCTTAATTAGTCAAAAACACTTGAAACGCCATAAGTCATAAATAAAATCAAAATAGCCTAAAAATTTTCCATCTTCAGATCTGATGGCATTTAATGATTTTACGCAGCAAACAACTCTTATTTTTAACTAAATAAACTATTGTTATAAAGCCATATGTCAGTGTGTAAACACTTTCTTCATTAACAAACACAAAACAATTCATAACAGTAAACAAGATATACCTCCTATTGACTTACGTAGAATCTTTGTTGTTATTCAAAAGTGTTAATTTTAATAAAATTCGCTACGTTTTATTTGATTATTCAAAAGCCCTAATTAGTCAAAAAACTTGAAACGCCATAAGTCATAAATATTATCAAATTGGCCTAAACATTTTCCATCTTCAGATCTGATGGTATTTAGTAATTTTACGCAGCAAACAACTCTTATTTTTAACTAAATAAACTATTGTTATAAAGCCATATGTCAGTGTGTAAACACTTTCTTCATTAACAAACCAAAAAATTTCATAACAGCAAACAAGATATACTTCCTATTGACCTACGCAGAATTTTTGCTGTTATTCAAAAGTGTTAATTTAACGTTGTTTAAAATTTCCCAAATTTTTTAATAAATTTCGTTACTCTTTATTTGATTATTCAAAAGCCCTTAATTAGTCAAAAACACCTGAAATGCCATAAGTCATAAATATTATCAAAATAGCCTACAAATTTTCCATCTTCAGATCTGATGGCATTTAGAGATTTTACGCAGCAAACAACTCTTATTTTTAACTAAGTAAACTATTGTTATAAAGCCATATGTCAGTGTGTAAACAATTTCTTCATTAACAAACAAAAAAATTCATAACAGTAAACAAGATATACTTCCTATTGACTTACGTAGAATCTTTGTTGTTATTCAAAAGTGTTAATTTAACGTTGTTTAAACGTTTCCCAAATGTTTTAATAAAATTAGCTACGCTGTATTTGATTATTCAAAAGCCCTTAATTAGTCAAAAAAACTTGAAACGCCATAAGTCATAAATATTATCAAATTAGCCTAAAAATTTTCCATCTTCAGATCTGATGGCATTTAGTGATTTTATGCAGCAAACAACTCTAATTTTGAACTAAATAAACTATTGTTAGAAAGCCATATGTCAGTGTGTAAACACTTTCTTCATTAACAAACAAAAAAATTCATAACAGTAAACAAGATATACTTCCTGTTGACTTACGTAGAATCTTTGTTGTTATTCAAAAGTGTTAATTTAACGTTGTTTAAACGTTTCCCAAATTTTTTAATAAAATTAGCTACGCTTTATTTGATTATTCAAAAGCCCTTAATTAGTCAAAAACACTTGAAACGACATAAGTCATAAATATTATCAAATTAGCCTAACAATTTTCCATCTTCAGATCTGATGGCATTTAGTGATTTTACGCAGCAAACAACTCTTATTTTTAACTAAATAAACTATTGTTATAAAGCCATATGTCAGTGTATAAACACTTTCTTCATAAATAAACACAAAACAATTCATAACAGTAAACAAGATATACTTCCTATTGACTCACGTAGAATCTTTGTTGTTATTCAAAAGTGTTAATTTAACGTTGTTTAAACTTTTCCCAATTTTTTTAATAAAATTCGCTACGCTTTATTTGATTATTCAAAAGCCCTTAATTAGTCAAAAACACTTGAAACGCCATAAGTCATAAATAAAATCAAAATGGCCTAAAAATTTTCCATCTTGAGATCTGATGGCATTTAGTGATTTTACGCAGCAAACAACGCTTATTTTTAACTAAATAAACTATTTTTATAAAGCCATATGTCAGTGTGTAAACACTTTATTCATTAGCAAACACAAAAAAATTCATAACAGTAAACAAGATATACTTCCTATTGACTTACGTAGAATCCTTGTTGTTTTTCAAAAGTGTTAATTTAACGTTGTTTAAACTTTTCCCAATTTTTTTAATAAAATTCGCTACGCTTTATTTGATTATTCAAAAGCCTTTAATTAGTCAAAAACACTTGAAACGCCATAAGTCATAAATATAATCAAACTTGCCTAAAAATTTTCCATCTTCAGATCTGATGGCATTTAGTGACTATTGTTATAAAGCCATATGTCAGTGTGTAAACACTTTCTTCATTAACAAACAAAAAAAATTCATAACAGTAAACAAGATATACTTCCTATTGACTTACGTAGAATCTTTGTTGTTATTCAAAAGTGTTAATTTAACGTTGTTTGAACTTTTCCCAATTTGTTTAATAAAATTCGCTACGATTTATTTGATTAGTCAAAAGCCCTTTGTTTAGGCAGGATGCCTAAATTTTCCGCATCTGATTGCGACCCCCCCAATGCAACTCTGCAAATCGATACTCGAATTAATTTATAACCACCCACACCATCACCCTCATGCATGTGCATGCATGTACATGCACGTGTATGTGTGCTTTTTGTCAGCACTCATGCATATGCATGTCGGGGTTGATGTGTGGGTGCCTTTCCCCTCCAAAACGGAGGATTTTGCGGGTCAACGGTTGTAGCTCGCTATACAACCGGCCTCTTTGATTTCAACAGCCAACGCGTACACATCTGCCGCCAGCGATCTCTGCCGTAGTCACATATTCACAAGGTAATATATTTTCCTGTATATTTGTTAGCTACCCAATAAAACATATCATTATAACGAGAAATCTCGTCTATTTGCTTATTTTCATTTCCAACCCGCTTACTCCCGCTGAGATCGACCCGGTGCGCCCACCTCTCCAGGATTAGACGCACACCGGCCGAACATTTGGTCCTTCGAGCCGGATTTGAACCAGCGACCTATGGATGTACAGTCCCGAAATTAAAGAGTCCCGAAATGAAAAGGTCCCGAAATGAGATAAAAATCAACTTTTCTACGGCACTAGTGCAACGACAAAATACATAAGGTATATATATAAATATTCACTCCACAAACTCACCATACCAGCTGTCAGCTAACCAATAAATACACGACAGGGTTGCATGCAATCTCAGAAAGGTACGTGCAGATAGAACGCGTCGTGGAGAACGCATCGCCAATCTGCATGTAAGCACCGGCAGTTGGTACACTTTCCAATTTAATTACGATTTGCGCTGTTCTTCATGAGCTTTCGCACAAAATTAAATACATACCTTCGTCAGCCTCTACGCTTCGGTTTAAACTCGGTTTATTCATATATTTTAACGTACGTTTGTTAATAAAACACCACGCGTATCACGAAAACAAGCAATTTTGTGCGGGTGGCTTGGAATCACGTCCGTTCCAACCTCCCACACACCGCAATCTTGCTGGTTTTGTTGAAATGCATAAGCTGCTCGAAATCACAGCACTAACTACTTTGCAAAAACGCTCTCGTCACTCCACGTCATTTGACTAGTCATTTTACGGTGATAGGTTATATTCGTAGTCACATTTGCATGGGCGTGGGTAAGTTTTGTGACCAAGTGTTTTGTAGGGTAATAATATAATACACAACTGACGAAATATATGCGCTGCAGCGAAAACGCGCATCACCCAACCAACCTCACGGCCACTCGCCCTGGCACATCCATAAAATGCCACAGTCGACCTGCGAGCGACACGACACGTTATACGCTGGAACGGAGACCTCGGCCTCTTCGTCCAGCCCAGAAAAGCCTAAAAACCCTCGAGTCTGGAACGGAGACCTCTGCCTCTTCGTCCAACCAACACAAAAAAAAACCGCAAATCTGGAATGGAGACCTCGGCCTCTCCGTCCGAAACGACAAAAACCAAAGAATAACAAAAAATGGTGCCACTCTGGAACGGAGACCTCGGCCTCTCCGTCCAGCCTTACTGGCCATCGACTATATATATATTACGTTCTGAATTTCTATACTTAAGAATTATGTATAATTCAATGGCAAGAAATATTCACTTCACTGTTCATAACCGCTAATTCTTTCATCTTAGCTCAGGTGGCATGCTAAGCAAGTCGGAAAGGATTCCCGGCCATTTTGCGTCGCAGACGAACTCTTCACTTAGATTAAGTTTAGTGTGTAAGTCTTATATTAATTTTTTCTCGTTTCAGCGGAGGTCATTGGCGGAAAACGATGTTGCGTATCGCAAGGGGGGCCGGCATGTTTAGGCAGGATGCCTAAATTTTCCGCATCTGATTGCGACCCCCCCAATGCAACTCTGCAAATCGATACTCGAATTAATTTATAACCACCCACACCATCACCCTCATGCATGAGCATGCATGTACATGCACGTGTATGTGTGCTTTTTGTCAGCACTCATGCATATGCATGTCGGGGTTGATGTGTGGGTGCCTTTCCCCTCCAAAACGGAGGATTTTGCGGGTCAACGGTTGTAGCTCGCTATACAACCGGCCTCTTTGATTTCAACAGCCAACGCGTACACATCTGCCGCCAGCGATCTCTGCCGTAGTCACATATTCACAAGGTAATATATTTTCCTGTATATTTGTTAGCTACCCAATAAAACATATCATTATAACGAGAAATCTCGTCTATTTGCTTATTTTCATTTCCAACCCGCTTACTCCCGCTGAGATCGACCCGGTGCGCCCACCTCTCCAGGATTAGACGCACACCGGCCGAACACCCTTAATTAGTCAAAAACACTTGAAACGCCATAACTCATAAATATAATCAAACTAGCCTAAAAATTTTCCATCTTCAGATCTGATGGCATTTAGTGACTATTGTTATAAAGCCATATGTCAGTGTGTAAACACTTTCTTCATTAACAAACAAAAAAAATGCATAACAGTAAACAGGATATACTTCCTATTGACTTACGTAGAATCTTTGTTGTTATTCAAAAGTGTTAATTTAACGTGGTTTAAACGTTTTCCAAATTTTTTAATAAAATTGGCTACGCTTTATTTGATTATTCAAAAGCCCTTAATTAGTCAAAAACACTTGAAACGCCATAAGTCATAAATATTATCAAATTAGCCTAAAAATTTTCCATCTCCAGATCTGGTGGCATTTAGTGACTATTGTTATAAAGCCATATGTCAGTGTGTAAACACTTTCTTCATTAACAAACAAAAAAAATTCATATCAGTAAACAAGATATACTTCCTATTGACTTACGTAGAATCTTTGTTGTTATTCAAAACTGTTAATTTAACGTTGTTTAAACGTTTCCCAAATTTTTTAGTAAAATTAGCTACGCTTTATTTGATTATTCAAAAGCCCTTAATTAGTCAAAAACACTTGAAACGCCATAAGTCATAAATATTATCAAATTAGCCTAAAATTTTCCATCTTCAGATCTGATGGCATTTAGTGATTTTACGCAGCAAACAACTCTTATTTTTAACTAATTAAATTATTGTTATAAAGCAATATGTCAGTGTGTAAACACTTGTAACGAAGCTTTTTCCGTCCCGGCGCTTCTTCAATAAGTGCTAGGGGTATACTCGCCGTGTCCAAGGTTCGCTTACAATAAATTTGTAAATTTGGGACACCGTGCAAATCGTTTTCATATAAATTCACTTTATTTCTCTAATTCTATATATGTATGTACACTATAATTAAAATGAAAAATTTTACGTAATCAAAAGAAGAAATATTTGTTGTTCTCGTTTCACTGTATGCTTGCTCTATACTGCGTGGTGGGCCAAAGGTACTCGTGTCCCGTTATGACGCCTCGATGGTCGTTGCTTGTGTGTGTGTAAATGTGTTTTGTGACGCCCTGCGTCGGCGTGCGTGTCCCGTTAGGAACGTCCCGTTAGGACGCCCGGCTGGTCGTTGCCTGAGTGCGTGTAAAACGTGGTTCGGTGACGCCTTGCGTTGGCACGTATGTACGCAACCCTAGTGTGGTTGACGTCGTGTATTTGCGTGACTCTGCTGTTCTCACCGTAGTATGTGTGCGTAGTGCTGTTGTGGCCAGCGAGGTGCGGTGACCAACGTAATGTGCTTGCGTAGCGCTGTTGTGGCCCGGGTCGTCTGTTGGCGCTTGCGGTCAGCGTAGTGGGTTGGCGCAATGCTGTGAACAACGTCGTATGTTTGCGTAGTGATGTGGTCCACGTCATATGTTAGCGTCGTGCGGTCGCGGTCAGCGTAGTGGCTGGCGTAATGCTGTGGCCGACGTAGTGTGTGTGCGATTGTGGCCGGGGTAGTGGATTGGCGTAATGCTATGGCCAACGTAGTATGTTTGCGATTGTGACCAGCATGGTAGTTTGGCTGGCGGATGTCACCTGCTCGCGGGGCGCGTCACTGTGGTGGTGCCGTTGCTCACGAGGTCTCAAGCGGTGTTTGGTGGTATAACCGACACATTCACCACTTGAGGCCACGACTTACTCCTGTGAAACGACCTGTCCGCATGGTAGAACCGACAACTTCAAGGGACGCTCCACAAGTAGCTCTGGTCACGGCCACAGCTCCGTGCTAACTAACTTCTGTCCTGCTGTGTTGCTCCTTTTATTGCTTTGTTTGGTATTGCTGGCTGGAATGGTTGCGTTGCCATGGTTGCTGTTCGATGTTGCGAACGCTCGTTGCGTTGCTGAGATTTGTTAGTTTGTTGTGTTGGCATTAAAGTGTTGTGCTTGCCCGTTGTGTTGCTGAGACTTGTTGGTTGGTCTGCTGCTATATCCTTTTGTGACTGGCTGTTGTGTTATTGTTGTATCGAATATGATGTATGCTGTATTGAACTTGTTGTTTGGTCTGTTGCTATAGCCTTTTGTGACTGGCTGTTGTGTTAGTGCTGTATCGAATATGATGTTGAGTCGTTTTGTGTGGGCCAAATTAATGGTGTTATATTTGGTCCTCGCACACTTTCTTCATTAACAAACAAAAAAATTCATAACAGTAAACAAGATATACTTCCTATTGACTTACGTAGAGTCTTTGTTGTTATTCAAAAGTGTTAATTTAACGTTGTTTAACCGTTTCCCAAATTTTTAATAAAATTAGCTTCGCTTTATTTGATTATTCAAAAGCCCTTAATTAGTCAAAAACACTTGAAACGCCATAAGTCATAAATATTATCAAATTAGCCTAAAAATTTTCCATCTTCAGATCTGATGGCATTTAGCGATTTTACGCAGCAAACAACTCTTATTTTTAACAAAATAAACTATTGTTATAAAGCCATATGTCAGTGTCTAAACACTTTCTTCATTAACAAACAAAAAAAATGCATAACAGTAAACAAGATATACTTCCTATTGACTTACGTAGAATCTTTGTTGTTATTCAAAAGTGTTAATTCAACGTTGTTTAAACGTTTCCCAAATTTTTTAATAAAATTAGCTACGCTTTATTTGATTATTCAAAAGCCCTTAATTAGTCAAAAACACTTGAAATGCCATAAGTCATAAATATTATCAAATTAGCCTAAAAATTTTCCATCTTCAGATCTGATGGCATTAAATGTTTTGGCTAGTGTGATTATATTTACGACTTATGGCGTTTCAAATGTTTTTGAGTAATTAAAGGCTTTTGACTAATCAAATGAAACGTATCGAATTTTAATTACTACCTTTGAATAACAAAAAAGGTTCCACGTAAGTCAATAGGAAATACATTTTGTTTACTGTTATGATTTCTTTTTTTGTTTATGAAGAAAGTGTTTACACACTGACATATGGCTTTATAACAATAGTCAATTAGTTAAAAATTAGAGTTGTTTGCTGCGTAAAATCACTAAATGCCATCAGATCTGAAGATGGAAAATTTTTAGGCTAGTTTGATTTTATTCACGACTTATGGCGTTTCAAATGTTTTGGAGTAATTAAGGGCTTTTGACTAATCAAATAAAATGTAGCGAATTTTAATTAACATTTTTGAATAACAACAAAGGTTCCACGTAAGTCAATAGGAAATACATTCTGTTTACTGTTATGATTTCTTTTTTTGTTTATGACGAAACTGTTTGCACACTGACATATGACTTTATAACAATAGTTTAATGACTTAAAAATTAGAGTTTTTTTCTGCGTAAAATCACTAAATGCCACCAGATCTGAAGATGGAAAATGTTTGGGCTAGTGTGATTATATTTACGACTTATGGCGTTTCAAATGTTTTTGAGTAATTAAAGGCTTTTTACTAATCACATAAAACGTAGCGAATTTTAATTAACACTTTTGTATAACAACAAAGGTTCCACGTATGTAAGTCAATAAGAAATACATTTTGTTTACTGTTATGATTTTTTTTTTTGTTTATGAAGAGTTTACACACTGACATACGACTTTATAACATTAGTTTAATTAGTTAAAAATTGGAGTTGTTTGCTTCCTAAAATCACTAAATGCCATCAGATCTGAAGATGGAACATTTTTAGGCTAGTTTGATTATGTTTACGACTTATGGCGTTTCAAATGTTTTTGAGTAATTAAGGGCTTTTGACTAATCAAATAAAACGTATCGAATTTTAATTACTACTTTTTAATAACAACAAAGGTTCCACGTAAGTCAATAGGAAATACATTTTGTTTACTGTTATGATTTCTTTTTTTGTTTATGACGTAAATGTTTACACACTGACATATGGCTTTATAACAATAGTTTAATGAATTAAAAATTAGAGTTGTTTGCTGCGTAAAATCACTAAATGCCATCAGATCTGAAGATGGACAATTTTTAGGCTAGTTTGATTATGTTTACGACTTATGGCGTTTCAAATGTTTTTGAGTAATTAAGGGCTTTTGACTAATCAAATAAAACGTATCGAATTTTAATTACTACTTTTGAATAACAACAAAGGTTCCACGTAAGTCAATAGGAAATACATTTTGTTTACTGTTATGATTTCTTTTTTTGTTTATGAAGAAAGTGTTTACACACTGACATATGGCTTTATAACAATAGTCAATTAGTTAAAAATTGGAGTTGTTTGCTGCGTAAAATTACTAAATACCATCAGATCTGAAGATGGAAAATTTTTAGGCTAGTTTGATTATATTCACGACTTATGGCGTTTCAAATGTTTTTGAGTAATTAAGGGTTTTTGACTAATCAAATAAAACGTATCGAATTTTAATTACTACTTTTCAATAACAACAAAGGTTCCACGTAAGTCTATATGAAATACATTTTGTTTACTGTTATGATTCCTTTTTTTGTTTATGAAGAAAATGTTTACACGCTGACATATGGCTTTATAACAATAGTCAATTAGTTAAAAATTAGAGTTGTTTGCTGCGTAAAATCACTAAATGCCATCAGATCTGAAGATGGAAAATGTTTAGGCTAGTTTGATTATATTCACGACTTATGGCTTTTCAAATGTTTTTGAGAAATTAAGGGCTTTTGACTAATCAAATAAAATGTAGCGAATTTTAATTAACACTTTTGAATAACAACAAAGGTTGCACGTAAGTCAATAGGAAATACATTTTGTTTACTGTTATGATTCCTGTTTTTGGTTTATGACGAAAGTGTTTACACACTGACATATGGCTTTATAACAATAGTTTAATGAATTAAAAATTAGAGTTGTTTGCTGCGTAAAATCACTAAATGCCATCAGATCTGAAGATGGAAAATTTTTAGGCTAGTTTGATTATATTCACGACTTATGGCGTTTCAAATTTTTTTGAGAAATTAAGGGCTTTTGGCTAATCAAATAAAAGGTATCGAATTTTAATTACTACTTTTCAATAACAACAAAGGTTCCACGTAAGTCAATAGGAAATACATTTTTTTTACTGTTATGATTTCTTTTTTTGTTTATGACGAAAGTGTTTACACACTGACATATGGCTTTATAACAATAGTTTAATGAATTAAAAATTAGAGTTGTTTGCTGCGTAAAATCACTAAATGCCATCAGATCTGAAGATGGAAAATTCTTAGGCTAGTTTGATTATATTGACGACTTATGGCGTTTCAAATGTTTTTGAGTAATTAAGGGCTTTTGACTAATCAAATAAAATGTAGCGAATTTTAATTAACACTTTTGAATAACAACAAAGGTTCCACGTAAGTCAATAGGAAATACATTTTGCTTACTGTTACGATTTCTTTTTTTTGTTTTTGACGAAAGTGTTTGCACACTGACATATGGCTTTATAACAATAGTTTAATGACTTAAAAATTAGAGTTGTTTCCTGCGTAAAATCACTAAATGCCATCAGATCTGAAGATGGAAAATTTTTAGGCTAGTTTGATTATATTCACGACTTATGGCGTTTCAAATGTTTTTGAGTAATTAAGGGCTTTTGACTAATCAAATAAAATGTAGCGAATTTTAATTAACACTTTTGAATAACAACAAAGGTTCCACGTAAGTCAATAGGAAATACATTTTGTTTACTGTTATGATTTCTTTTTTTGTTTATGACGTAAGTGTTTACACACTGACATATGGCTTTATAACAATAGTTTAATGAATTAAAAATTAGAGTTGTTTGCTGCGTAAAATCACTAAATGCCATCAGATCTGAAGATGGAAAATTTTTAGGCTAGTTTGATTATATTCACGACTTATGGCGTTTCAAATGTTTTTGAGTAATTAAGGGCTTTTGACTAATCAAATAAAATGTAGCGAATTTTAATTAACACTTTTGAATAACAACAAAGGTTCCTCGTAAGTCAATAGGAAATACATTTTGTTTACTGTTACGATTTCTTTTTTTGTTTATGACGAAAGTGTTTGCACACTGACATATGGCTTTATAACAATAGTTTAATGACTTAAAAATTAGAGTTGTTTCCTGCGTAAAATCACTAAATACCATCAGATCTGAAGATGCAAAATGTTTGGGCTAGTGTGATTATATTTACGACTTATGGCGTTTCAAATGTTTTTGAGTAATTAAAGGCTTTTGACTAATCAAATTAAACGTATCGAATTTTAATTACTACCTTTGAATAACAAAAAAGGTTCCACGTAAGTCAATAGGAGGTATATCTTGTTTACTGTTATGATTTCTTTTTTTGTTTATGAAGAAAGTGTTTACACGCTGACATATAACTTTATAACACTAGTTTAATGACTTAAAAATTAGAGTTTTTTTCTGCGTAAAATCACTAAATGCCATCAGATCTGAAGATGGAAAATGTTTGGGCTAGTGTGATTATATTTACGACTTATGGCGTTTCAAATGTTTTTGAGTAATTAAAGGCTTTTTACTAATCACATAAAACGTAGCGAATTTTAATTAACACTTTTGAATAACAACAAAGGTTCCACGTATGTAAGTCAATAAGAAATACATTTTGTTTACTGTTATGATTTTTTTTATTTTTGTGTATGAAGAAAGAGTTTACACACTGACATATGACTTTATAACAATAGTTTAATTAGTTACAAATTGGAGTTGTTTGCTTCCTAAAATGACTAAATGCCATCAGATCTGAAGATGGAAAATTTTTAGGCTAGTTTGATTATATTTACGACTTATGGCGTTTCAAATGTTTTTGAGTAATTAAGGGCTTTTGACTAATCACATAAAACGTAGCGAATTTTAATTAACACTTTTGAATAACAACAAAGGTTCCACCTATGTAAGTCAATAAGAAATACATTTTGTTTACTGTTATGATTTTTTTTTGTTTATGAAGAAAGAGTTTACACACTGACATATGACTTTTTAACAATAGTTTAATTAGTTAAAAATTGGAGTTGTTTGCTTCCTAAAATCACTAAATGCCATCAGATCTGAAGATGGAAAATTTTTAGGCTAGTTTCATTATGTTTACGACTTATGGCGTTTCAAATGTTTTTGAATAATTAAGGGCTTTTGACTAATCAAATAAAACGTATCGAATTTTAATTACTACTTTTGAATAACAACAAAGGTTCCACGTAAGTCAATAGGAAATACATTTTGTTTACTGTTATGATTTCTTTTTTTGTTTATGACGTAAGTGTTTACACACTGACATATGGCTTTATAACAATAGTTTAATGAATTAAAAATTAGAGTTGTTTGCTGCGTAAAATCACTAAATGCCATCAGATCTGAAGATGGACAATTTTTAGGCTAGTTTGATTATATTTACGACTTATGGCGTTTCAAATGTTTTTGAGTAATTAAAGGCTTTTGACTAATCAAATAAAACGTAGCGAATTTTAGTTAACACTTTTGAATAACAACAAAAGTTCCCCGTAAGTCAATAGGAAATATATTTTGTTTACTGTTATGATTTCTTTTTTTGTTTATGATGTAAGTGTTTACACACTGACATATGGCTTTATAACAATAGTTTAATGAATTAAAAATTAGAGTTGTTTGCTGCGTAAAATCACTAAATGCCATCAGATCTGAAGATGGACAATTTTTAGGCTAGTTTGATTATATTTACGACTTATGGCGTTTCAAATGTTTTTGAGTAATTAAGGGCTTTTGACTAATCAAATAAAATGTAGCGAATTTTAGTTAACACTTTTGAATAACAACAAAAGTTCCCCGTAAGTCAATAGGAAATATATTTTGTTTACTGTTATGATTTCTTTTTTTGTTTATGATGTAAGTGTTTACACACTGACATATGGCTTTATAATAATAGTTTAATGAATTAAAAATTAGAGTTGTTTGCTGCGTAAAATCACTAAATGCCATCAGATCTGAAGATGGAAAATGTTTGGGCTAGTGTGATTATATTTACGACTTATGGCGTTTCAAATGTTTTTGAGTAATTAAAGGCTTTTGACTAATGAAATAAAACGTAGCGAATTTTAGTTAACACTTTTGAATAACAACAAAAGTTCCCCGTAAGTCAATAGGAAATATATTTTGTTTACTTTTATGATTTCTTTTTTTGTTTATAAAAAAGTGTTTACACACTGACATATGGCTTTATAACAATAGTTTAATGAATTAAAAATTAGAGTTGTTTGCTGCGTAAAATAACTAAATGCCATCAGATCTGAAGACGGACAATTTTTAGGCTAGTTTGATTATGTTTACGAATTATGGCGTTTCAAATGTTTTTGAGTAATTAAGGGCTTTTGACTAATCAAATAAAACGTATCGAATTTTAATTACTACTTTTGAATAACAACAAAGGTTCCACGGAAGTCAATAGGAAATACATTTTGTTTACTGTTATGATTTCTTTTTTTGTTTATGAAGAAATTGTTTACACACTGACATATGGCTTTATAACAATAGTTTAATGAAATAAGAATTAGAGTTGTTTGCTGCGTAAAATCACTAAATGCCATCAGATCTGAAGATGGAAAATGTTTGGGCTAGTGTGATTATATTTACGACTTATGGCGTTTCAAATGTTTTTGAGTAATTAAAGGCTTTTGACTAATCAAATAAAACGTAGCGAATTTTAGTTAACACTTTTGAATAACAACAAAAGTTCCCCGTAAGTCAATAGGAAATACATTTTGTTTACTGTTATGATTTCTTTTTTTGTTTATAAAAAAAGTGTTTACACACTGACATATGGCTTTATAACAATAGTTTAATGAATTAAAAATTAGAGTTGTTTGCTGCTTAAATCACTAAATGCCATCAGATCTGAAGATGGACAATTTTTAGGCTAGTTTGATTATGTTTACGAATTATGGCGTTTCAAATGTTTTTGAGTAATTAAGGGCTTTTGACTAATCAAATAAAACGTATCGAATTTTAATTACTACTTTTGAATAACAACAAAGGTTCCACGGAAGTCAATAAGAAATACATGTTGTTTACTGTTATGATTTCTTTTTTTGTTTATGAAGAAAGTGTTTACACACTGACATATGGCTTTATAACAATAGTTTAATGAAATAAGAATTAGAGTTGTTTGCTGCGTAAAATCACTAAATGCCATCAGATCTGAAGATGGAAAATGTTTGGGCTAGTGTGATTATATTTACGACTTATGGCGTTTCAAATGTTTTTGAGTAATTAAAGGCTTTTGACTAATCAAATAAAACGTAGCGAATTTTAGTTAACACTTTTGAATAACAACAAAAGTTCCCCGTAAGTCAATAGGAAATACATTTTGTTTACTGTTATGATTTCTTTTTTTGTTTATAAAAAAAGTGTTTACACACTGACATATGGCTTTATAACAATAGTTTAATGAATTAAAAATTAGAGTTGTTTGCTGCTTAAATCACTAAATGCCATCAGATCTGAAGATGGACAATTTTTAGGCTAGTTTGATTATGTTTACGAATTATGGCGTTTCAAATGTTTTTGAGTAATTAAGGGCTTTTGACTAATCAAATAAAACGTATCGAATTTTAATTACTACTTTTGAATAACAACAAAGGTTCCACGGAAGTCAATAAGAAATACATGTTGTTTACTGTTATGATTTCTTTTTTTGTTTATGAAGAAAGTGTTTACACACTGACATATGGCTTTATAACAATAGTTTAATGAATTAAAAATTAGAGTTGTTTGCTGCGTAAAATTACTAAATACCATCAGATCTGAAGATGGACAATTTTTAGGCTAGTTTGGTTATGTTTACGACTTATGGCGTTTCAAATGTTCTTGAGTAATTAAGGGCTTTTGACTAATCAAATAAAACGTATCGAATTTTAATTACTACTTTTGAATAACAACAAAGGTTCCACGGAAGTCAATAAGAAATACATTTTGTATACTGTTATGATTTCTTTTTTTGTTTATGAAGAAATTGTTTACACACTGACATATGGCTTTATAACAATAGTTTAATGAATTAAAAATTAGAGTTGTTTGCTGCGTAAAATCACTAAATGCCATCAGATCTGAAGATGGAAAATTTATAGGCTAGTTTGATTATATTCACGACTTATGGCTTTTCAAATGTTTTTGAGAAATTAAGGGCTTTTGACTAATCAAATAAAATGTAGCGAATTTTAATTAACACTTTTGAATAACAACAAAGGTTCCACGTAAGTCAATAGGAAATACATTTTGTTTACTGTTATGATTTCTTTTTTTGTTTATGACGAAAGTGTTTACACACTGACATATGGCTTTATAACAATAGTTTAATGAATTAAAAATTAGAGTTGTTTGCTGCTTAAAATCACTAAATGCCATCAGATCTGAAGATGGAAAATTTTTAGGCTAGTTTGATTATGTTTACGAATTATGGCGTTTCAAATGTTTTTGAGTAATTAAGGGCTTTTGACTAATCAAATAAAACGTATCGAATTTTAATTACTACTTTTGAATAACAACAAAGGTTCCACGGAAGTCAATAAGAAATACATTTTGTTTACTGTTATGATTTCTTTTTTTGTTTATGAAGAAAGTGTTTACACACTGACATATGGCTTTATAACAATAGTTTAATGAAATAAAAATTAGAGTTGTTTGCTGCGTAAAATCACTAAATGCCATCAGATCTGAAGATGGAAAATGTTTGGGCTAGTGTGATTATATTTACGACTTATGGCGTTTCAAATGTTTTTGAGTAATTAAAGGCTTTTGACTAATCAAATAAAACGTAGCGAATTTTAGTTAACACCTTTGAATAACAACAAAAGTTCCCCGTAAGTCAATAGGAAATACATTTTGTTTACTGTTATGATTTCTTTTTTTGTTTATAAAAAAAGTGTTTACACACTGACATATGGCTTTATAACAATAGTTTAATGAATTAAAAATTAGAGTTGTTTGCTGCTTAAATCACTAAATGCCATCAGATCTGAAGATGGACAATTTTTAGGCTAGTTTGATTATGTTTACGAATTATGGCGTTTCAAATGTTTTTGAGTAATTAAGGGCTTTTGACTAATCAAATAAAACGTATCGAATTTTAATTACTACTTTTGAATAACAACAAAGGTTCCACGGAAGTCAATAAGAAATACATTTTGTTTACTGTTATGATTTCTTTTTTTGTTTATGAAGAAAGTGTTTACACACTGACATATGGCTTTATAACAATAGTTTAATGAATTAAAAATTAGAGTTGTTTGCTGCGTAAAATTACTAAATACCATCAGATCTGAAGATGGACAATTTTTAGGCTAGTTTGGTTATGTTTACGACTTATGGCGTTTCAAATGTTCTTGAGTAATTAAGGGCTTTTGACTAATCAAATAAAACGTATCGAATTTTAATTACTACTTTTCAATAACAACAAAGGTTCCACGGAAGTCAATAAGAAATACATTTTGTTTACTGTTATGAATTCTTTTTTTTTTTATGAAGAAAGTGTTTACACACTGACATATGGCTTTATAACAATAGTTTAATGAATTAAAAATTAGAGTTGTTTGCTGCGTAAAATCACTAAATGCCATCAGATCTGAAGATGGAAAATGTTTGGGCTAGTGTAATTATATTTACGACTTATGGCGTTTCAAATGTTTTTGAGTAATTAAAGGCTTTTGATTAATCAAATAAAACGTAGCGAATTTTAGTTAACACTTTTGAATAACAACAAAAGTTCCCCGTAAGTCAATAGGAAATACATTTTGTTTACTGTTATGATTTCTTTTTTTGTTTATAAAAAAAGTGTTTACACACTGACATATGGCTTTATAACAATAGTTTAATGAATTAAAAATTAGAGTTGTTTGCTGCTTAAATCACTAAATGCCATCAGATCTGAAGATGGACAATTTTTAGGCTAGTTTGATTATGTTTACGAATTATGGCGTTTCAAATGTTTTTGAGTAATTAAGGGCTTTTGACTAATCAAATAAAACGTATCGAATTTTAATTACTACTTTTGAATAACAACAAAGGTTCCACGGAAGTCAATAAGAAATACATTTTGTTTACTGTTATGATTTCTTTTTTTGTTTATGAAGAAAGTGTTTACACACTGACATATGGCTTTATAACAATAGTTTAATGAATTAAAAATTAGAGTTGTTTGCTGCGTAAAATTACTAAATACCATCAGATCTGAAGATGGACAATTTTTAGGCTAGTTTGGTTATGTTTACGACTTATGGCGTTTCAAATGTTCTTGAGTAATTAAGGGCTTTTGACTAATCAAATAAAACGTATCGAATTTTAATTAGTACTTTTGAATAACAACAAAGGTTCCACGGAAGTCAATAAGAAATACATTTTGTTTACTGTTATGATTTCTTTTTTTGTTTATGAAGAAAGTGTTTACACACTGACATGATGCTTTATAACAATAGTTTAATGAATTAAAAATTAGAGTTGTTTGCTGCGTAAAATCACTATATGCCATCAGATCTGAAGATGGAAATTTTTTAGGCTAGTTTGATCATGTTTATGACTTATAGCGTTTCAAATGTTTTTGACTAATTAAGGGCTTTTGACTAATCAAATAAAACGTATCGAATTTTAATTACTACTTTTCAATATCAACAAAGGTTCCACGTAAGTCAATGCGAAATACATTTTGTTTACTGTTATGATTTCTTTTTTTTGTTTATGAAGAAAATGTTTACACACTGACATATGGCTTTATAACAATAGTTTAATGAATTAAAAATTAGAGTTGTTTGCTGCGCAAAATCACTAAATGCCATCAGATCTGAAGATGGAAAATTTTTAGGCTAGTTTGATTATATTTACGACTTATGGCGTTTCAAATGTTTTTGATTAATTAAGGGCTTTTGACTAATCAAATAAAACGTATCGAATTTTAATTTCTACTTTTGAATAACAACAAAGGTTCCACGTAAGTCAGTAGGAAATACATTTTGTTTACTGTTATGATTTCTTTTTTTGTTTATGACGAAAGTGTTTGCACACTGACATATGGCTTTATAACAATAGTTTAATGAATTAAAAATTAGAGTTGTTTGCTGCGTAAAATCACTAAATGCCATCAGAACTGAAGATGAACAATTTTTAGGCTAGTTTGATTATGTTTACGACTTATGGCGTTTCAAATGTTTTTGAGTAATTAAGGGCTTTTGACTAATCAAATAAAACTTATCGAATTTTAATTACTACTTTTCAATAACAACAAAGGTTCCACGTAAGTCAATAGGAAATACATTTTGTTTACTGTTATGATTTCTTTTTTTGTTTATGACGAAAGTGTTTGCACACTGACATATGGCTTTATAACAATAGTTTAATGAATTAAAAATTAGAGTTGTTTGCTGCGTAAAATCACTAAATGCCATCAGAACTGAAGATGAACAATTTTTAGGCTAGTTTGATTATGTTTACGACTTATGGCGTTTCAAATGTTTTTGAGTAATTTAAGGCTTTTGACTAATCAAATAAAACGTATCGAATTTTAATTACTACTTTTCAATAACAACAAAGGTTCCACGTAAGTCAATAGGAAATACATTTTGTTTACTGTTATGATTTCTTTTTTTGTTTATGAAGAAAGTGTTTACACACTGACATATGGCTTTATAACAATAGTTTAATGAATTAAAAATTAGAGTTGTTTGCTGCGTAAAATCACTAAATGCCATCAGATCTGAAGATGGAAAATTTTTAGGCTAGTTTGATTATATTTACGACTTATGGCGTTTCAAATGTTTTTGAGTAATTAAGGGCTTTTGACTAATCAAATAAAACGTATCGAATTTAAATTTCTACTGTTGAATAACAACAAAGGTTCCACGTAAGTCCGTAGGAAATACATTTTGTTTACTGTTATGATTTCTTTTTTTTTTGTTTATGACGTAAGTTTTTACACACTGACATATGGCTTTATAACAATAGTTTAATGAATTAAAAATTAGAGTTGTTTGCTGCGTAAAATCACTAAATGCCATCAGATCTGAAGATGGACAATTTTTAGGCTAGTTTGATTATGTTTACGACTTATGGCGTTTCAAATGTTTTTGAGTAATTTAAGGCTTTTGACTAATCAAATAAAACGTATCGAATTTTAATTACTACTTTTCAATAACAACAAAGGTTCCACGTAAGTCAATAGGAAATACATTTTGTTTACTGTTATGATTTCTTTTTTTGTTTATGAAGAAAGTGTTTACACACTGACATATGGCTTTATAACAATAGTTTAATGAATTAAAAATTAGAGTTGTTTGCTGCGTAAAATCACTAAATGCCATCAGATCTGAAGATGGAAAATTTTTAGGCTAGTTTGATTATATTTACGACTTATGGCGTTTCAAATGTTTTTGAGTAATTAAGGGCTTTTGACTAATCAAATAAAACGTATCGAATTTAAATTTCTACTGTTGAATAACAACAAAGGTTCCACGTAAGTCAGTAGGAAATACATTTTGTTTACTGTTATGATTTCTTTTTTTTTTTGTTTATGACGTAAGTTTTTACACACTGACATATGGCTTTATAACAATAGTTTAATGAATTAAAAATTAGAGTTGTTTGCTGCGTAAAATCACTAAATGCCATCAGATCTGAAGATGGACAATTTTTAGGCTAGTTTGATTATGTTTACGACTTATGGCGTTTCAAATGTTTTTGAGTAATTTAAGGCTTTTGACTAATCAAATAAAACGTATCGAATTTTAATTACTACTTTTCAATAACAACAAAGGTTCCACGTAAGTCAATAGGAAATACATTTTGTTTACTGTTATGATTTCTTTTTTTGTTTATGACGAAAGTGTTTGCACACTGACATATGGCTTTATAACAATAGTTTAATGAATTAAAAATTAGAGTTGTTTGCTGCGTAAAATCACTAAATGCCATCAGATCTGAAGATGGAAATTTTTTAGGCTAGTTTGATCATGTTTACGACGTTGGCGTTTCAAATGTTTTTGACTAATTAAGGGCTTTTGACTAATCAAATAAAACGTATCGAATTTTAATTACTACTTTTCAATAACAGACTGCCCAGTTGCGGCTTTTGGTAGAGGGCGTCTCTCAAAGATTAGATGAAGTGGAGAAACAAATAAATAAACGTATCGAAGAGGAGATCTCGTTACTTACCAACACTCTGTCTGCCTCATCCACGCAGATTTCTTTGTTGACGGAGAGATTAGAAAAGTCTGAGTCCGAAATAGAAAATCTCAAAAAAGAATTGGCAAAAGGACTTCAGCAAAAACTGACTGCTGATATCGCTGCTGATGCTGTCGCTTTTGGTGTCCCGTATAAGGAGGGCGACAACCTAAAAAGTACTTTTAACGTGGTGTGCATGTCCATTGATTTTCAGTCACCGCAAATAAGGGACATTTTCCGCACTAGACACTCACGTGCAGGCAACAACGGTGCGATTGTGATCAAGTTCCATTCGCCGCTGGATCGCAGTCGTACTCTCCGTGCTTTTGGGGAGCACCGTAGGCGTATGAAAAGCGCTGTTTCTCTGGAACCCCTTGGTATCCAGGAAAACTTCCACCTATACGAGAGCCTTACCAAGGAAAATAGGCTTTTGCTACAAGCGGCTATCCAATTAAGGCGGCAGGGAAAGCTGCAGGCGGCATTCACGCTCCGTGGCTGCGTCTACGTTAGGCATGGACTTGATACATCCGCACAGCCAACAAAAGTTACCAGTGAGGCTGATCTGGATCGATTCCGCTAACCTTAAGTTCATATGCTTATTCATTGTTTTTTGTTATGTAAAGATGGCGCAAACATTAATTTATTTTTTTTCTTTTACTTCGGCTTTGTCTATAACTTACTTTAAAGTTGCTTTTAATTGGATTGTACTCAGTGTTTGGAGATAGAAGAAATGCGAATGGCATTGCGAATAATAGCCTAGCTTTGCTTAATGTCCTATGCAGGCACCATAAAGGTTTCAACGTGGTGCACTTTAATGCGCGTAGTTTAAATGGTGAAAAGATGGATGTAGTCAGAGCGATATTGGAACAATCCAGTGTTGATATCATTTGTGTTTCCGAGACTTGGTTTAAACCTGAAATACTTGATGACCATTTTGGCATAAAGGGATACGTACTCTATAGGATGGATAGAAAGGTAAAGAAAGGTGGTGGTGTTGCTATGTATTGTAAAAAACATCTTAAGTCGAGAATCATATCAAGTATAGCTGTTGGCGTCACTGAGAACTTGCTAGTTGAAGTGTCTAGTTCAATGTCCAAAGTCCTTTTTTCGTGCGTCTATAACCCTAATAAATTGTGCAACGTGAGGGAATATTTTACAATGTTGTCCTCGGTCGCAGTTGATTACACTGATATAATTATCTGCGGAGATTTTAATGTTAATCTCTTATGTAGTGACCCGTATACCTGCCGTTTGTTAGACGATGTTTCAAGTGTTGGTCTTGAAGTGGTTAATGTGTGCGTACCAACAAGGTATGGACAGAACTGCTGCCCCAGCCTTCTTGACTATTTCATTGTGTCCGATACGTCTAAAGTCTTAAAGTTTGATCAATTATCCTTTATCTCAGACCATGATCTAATTTTCTGTTCATTTGATGTAGTGCTCGATAACCACAGTGCAGTAGCTAGACCATCCATTTCACCAGATTATCGACGACTGGACGTAAATAACCTTATTGGAGACATCTCCAGCATAAATTGGTCTGCTTGTTGGAGCTTGAGTTCGGTGCATGAAAAGCTGAGATTTTTAAATGAAATTATTTTATACCTCTATACAACTCACGTTCCATCTCGGGTATATAGCAACAGATCTTCCTCTTGCCCTTGGTTTAATAGATCCATCCGTGCTATGATTATCAAGCGCAATAAGCTTTATTCCCTTTGGAAGAAAAACCGAAACGACGCAAATTGGCGTGCATACAAACTTACACGAAATGAGACCACAGCCTATATTAGGAGAGAAAACTGCAGATACTACAGTAAAATGTTGAATATATCGTTGCCTAATCATGTTTTGTGGCGTAATCTGAAAAAACTTCGTATACATGTGAGTGAGAGTTCTGACTGTTCCCTTAATCCTGAAGATCTTAATGCAGCTTTTGTGGGCCAAGCTAACCCGTCTTGGCTTAATACCAGTTTCTCAACCCCTCCCTTATATGTGGTTCCTGTTTGTCAAGTATTTGAGTTTACAGCTGTTTCGGAACTTGATGTGGCGGGATGCATAAATAAAATAAGGTCCAACGCAATCGGTCAGGACAATATACCGCTCAAGTTTGTTAAAATAATTGCCCCGTACATTCTTCCTACATTGACGCATATTATCAACCACAGTATTACTACCTCCTGCTTCCCCGATATGTGGAAGATTGCCACGGTTATACCCATTGCAAAAACTAAGTTTGCAGATTGTCCTAGTGACTTTCGGCCTATCAGCATTTTGCCAGCACTCCCGAAAGTCTTTGAGATATTGTTGTCGGAACAAATTCAAGACCATGTTTGCAAAAATAGTCTGCTATCACCATTCCAGTCAGGCTTCCGATCAAAGCACAGTTGGTCCACGGCTATCATAAAAATTTTAGACGACATCAGGGCACCCTTTGACAAAAACCAGTTGACTTTATTATGCCTGCTTGACTTCTCAAAAGCCTTCGACTCTGTGAACCATGACCTGCTGTGCTTAAAATTAAAAAAATTATTTTGGTTTTGATGACTCCGCAGTGCGGCTCATGCGAAGTTATCTGACGGGTAGATCCCAGCTTGTCAAAGTCGGCTCCGAAACTTCAGGTCTAAAACCACTATTGGCAGGGGTACCCCAAGGCTCTATCTTGGGTCCACTACTTTTTAGTATTTTTATTAATGACATATTTAATGCATGCCAGCATACTCATATGCATGCATATGCTGATGATGTCCAACTATATTTGTCGGGAAATCATGAGGGGACAAACGATTTATGCTCAAGATTGAATAATGACTTAATATCCATATTTGAATGGGCTAGGAAAAATGACTTATGCATGAAGAGTGAGAAATCATACGTGTTGCCTATATCTAAAAAACGAATAAGTTTCTCAAGTATTCCGCCCTTGCGCGTTGCCAGTAAATGTCTCAAACTCGTTTCAAAAGTGACTAATCTTGGTTTTGTTATTAACACGACGCTGTCTTGTGATGATCATGTAAATTCGGTGGTTAAGAAAGTATACCATATCTTAAGAAACTTACGATTGTCTGCTATTTATACTCCGGTCAATGTTAGAAGAAAACTTGCAATTCAATTGATTATGCCGATCATTTGCTACTATGAGCTAGTGTACAGTAAACTGAGCTCCCAGTCTGCTCATAAAATTGATGTGGCATTTAATCATGTTACACGTTATGTATTCGGCTTAGCCAGATTTGATCATATATCCAGCTGGAGAGCGCGTCTACTGGGCTGTGAAATCTTCGAATATCTGAAAGCTAGGAACAGCATTTTCCTTTGTCAACTTATCATGTATAAGGAGCCTAGTTACCTATATGATAAGCTAATATTCCCCCAGGTCTGCTCGAATCAACGACCTAATAGTACCAACTTATAACTATCTAACATCTGGACGGCTATTCTTTGTCAATGCCATTCGCCTATGGAACTCTATTCCAGTATCCGTACGTAGTAGTCTAAATAAAAGCAACTTTAAAAATGTTCTTTATGCTCATTTTAGTTGAAACCATTATACTTCTTGAATTTCGCCATCAATATGTATGAGTGTATACAATGTTTTGTTATTGAATTTAATTATTTGTTTATTTTAGATACTAGTAAATTACGATAATTCTCTACGTTTGATGTGATTATTTAACCTACATAACCCTCTGTTATGACTTTTGTTCTTTTTTACATTGCGATTTTGTTGTACTATAAAAGATCCTAGATCTTATTGTACTAATACTATTTTTGCAATAAATGATAAATGATGAAATGATAAATGATAACAACAAAGGTTCCACGTAAGTCAATAGGAAATAAATTTTGTTTACTGTTATGATTTCTTTTTTTGTTTATGAAGAAAGTGTTTACACACTGGCATATGGCTTTATAACAATAGTCAATTAGTTAAAAATTAGAGTTGTTTGCTGCGTAAAATTACTAAATACCATCAGATCTGAAGATGGACAATTTTTAGGCTAGTTTATTATGTTTACGACTTATGGCGTTTCAAATGTTTTTGAGTAATTAAGGGCTTTTGACTAATCAAATAAAACGTATCGAATTTTAATTACTACTTTTCAATAACAACAAAGGTTCCACGTAAGTCAATAGGAAATACATTTTGTTTACTGTTATGATTTCTTTTTTTGTTTACGACGAAAGTGTTTGCACACTGACATATGGCTTTATAACAATAGTTTAATGAATTAAAAATTAGAGTTGTTTGCCGCGTAAAATCACTAAATGCCATCAGATCTGAAGATGGAAATTTTTTAGGCTAGTTTGATCATGTTTACGACTTATGGCGTTTCAAATATTTTTGAGTAATTAAGGGCCTTTGACTAATCAAATAAAATGTAGCGAATATTAGTTAACACTTTTGAATAACAACAAAGGTTCCACGTAAGTAATAGGAAATACATTATGTTTACTGTTTTGATTTCTTTTTTTGTTTATGACGAAAGGGTTTGCATACTGACATATGGCTTTATAACAATAGTTTAATTAATTAAAAATTAGAGTTATTTGCTGCGTTAAATCACTAAATGCCATCAGATCTAAAGATGGACAATTTTTAAGCTAGTTTGATCATGTTTACGACTTATGGCGTTTCAAATATTTTTGAGTAATTAAGGGCCTTTGACTAATCAAATAAAATGTAGCGAATATTAGTTAACACTTTTGAATAACAACAAAGGTTCCACGTAAGTAATAGGAAATACATTTTGTTTACTGTTATGATTTCTTTTTTTGTTTATGACGAAAGTGTTTGCATACTGACATATGGCTTTATAACAATAGTTTAATTAATTAAAAATTAGGGTTGTTTGCTGCGTAAAATCACTAAATGCCATCAGATCTGAAGATGGACAATTTTTAGGCTAGTTTGATCATGTTTACGACTTATGGCGTTTCAAATGTTTTTGACTAATTAAGGGCTTTTGACTAATCAAATAAAATGTATCGAATTTTAATTACTACTTTTCAATAAAAACAAAAGTTCCACGTAAGTCAATAGGAAATACATTTTGTTTACTGTTATGATTTCTTTTTTTGTTTATGAAGAAAATGTTTACACACTCACATATGGCTTTATAACAATAGTAAATTAGTTGAAAATTAGAGTTGTTTGCTGCGTAAAATCTCTAAATGCCCTCAGGTCTGAATGTGGAAAATTTTTAGGCTAGTTTGATTATATTCACGACTTATGGCGTCTCAAATGTTTTTGAGTAATTAAAGGCTTTTTACTAATCAAATAAAATGTAGCGAATTTTAGTTAACACTTTTGAATAACAACAAAAGTTCCACGTAAGTCAATAGGAAATACATTTTGTTTACTGTTATGATTTCTTTTTTTGCTTATGAAAAAAGTGTTTACACACTGACATATGGCTTTATAACAATAGTCAATTAGTTAAAAATTAGAGTTGTTTGCTGCGTAAAATCACTAAATGCCATCAGATCTGAAGATGGAAAATGTTTAGGCTAGTTTGATTATATTTACGACTTATGGCGTTTCAAATGTTTTTGAGCACCCGTGTCGTAGGGCGCGATCGCACGCAAATATAAGAAATAAAAAGAGAATAATTAATACCGAGTAGTTACAATTTATTTATAAAAGATAAATATTTCACAATATTTGTTCATGCAGGTGAAGCACTCACAGACTTCCTGTTCGTCAGGAAAGCTAATTATTTCACAGTATACTCGCAATTCAAAGCGTACAATTCTAATGTTATTAATCCAAATGCGCATGGATGAGCGCGATAAAGCTTCAGAAAAAGTTATATTGATTAAAGAGCAAAATTAATGAAATCGACAACTCACTCCTGGTAAATTCACATTTATGGAAACTATTAATTTGCGAATATTAATTACAATGACAAAATCGCAACTTAGTAAAAATGAAAAATGTCGAAAATGGTTGGTTTATACTACTCACCTGGGGCTAGCTGCTGGCTCGTGAACGTTCCAAAATAGAAAGAAAGTTTAAAAAACGAAAAAGGTCCGCACCACCTGCCGATAGCTAACTTTCGTCGAGTTTTCCCCTTTAAAGTTAGCGCTCGGCAGGGGTGGGCCGTTACCGGTAAATACTAAAATTGCCAAAAGTGTACATTAGGGTGGTAGCGAATATTTAGGCTGGTGGCCTAAACATGCCGGCCCCCTTGCGGCGAGCAACTCGAAAGAGCAAAGAAGGAAACTGATGAGTACGCCAGCAACCGACCCGAGGCGTGATAACTTAGATAAATTAAATAACTTAAAATAAATTAAAATTCCAATGGGATCTCCTGTGAACTCCCGGTCATCACTAATGCAGCCTCTCTTGGCGGAGCTGTGAATAAAAAGGGAAAAGTTAGTATGCATGTACGTGGGGTTGCTTGGTTTTGATGCACCTGGTTAATTGGATGTAATATGTATTATGTATTATATGAAGGCTGGATGTCGCTGTAGACGCGTAAGAACGCTGCCAGACCGTTATGGCTGGAACGCTCCTGAAACGACCAGTCCGAAGATCGTCGGCTGCGTGAGGAGCCCATTGACCGTTACTGGGGCTGTGCCACTAACCATAATGGTGGCGTACACGTCGGCCCCGAGTGTTAAGAGGACCGGCGCAGATCGATAGAAAGTCGGGTCTGCGAGTCTCATAAATTGGAAGGGTGCCGTGACCGAGGAGTCAATCGTCGCGGTTGGGTTGAGACGCGTATGCCGTGATACCACCGTTGCCTGAGTCGTGACTCGATTCATTACCCCGTATTTCCCGCGCAACACTAGTGTGCACTTCGTAGTTCTGGCCGTATTAAGCCGTTCGAGTTGGAGGTCGTTGGCCAGGTGCGCGTCTATCACGGACGTCGGCGCGCAGGGATCAATGAGTGCGCGCACCAGATGGAGGCGCCCCCCTGCCTCTATCCGTATGATCGCTGTAGGAGCAATAGCAATAAATGCTCGGGTGATCGTCATCGCGTCATGGGTTTCCCGTAAGCGCCCTGTCCTGAAGCCGGCGGGGTGCGCCTGATGTGGAACGATAGTGGTGGTGGTACCCTTCTTGTATGGTTGATACGGGGCCGCTCTGCCAGTAGAGAGTCGGGTCGAGCGGAACGGACGCGGCTCCGCGCCGCCCCGGCGCCCACTGGCATTGCGGTGCGATGGGCGGAAAGGACGCGTCTCCGCGCCATCCCCGTGTTCCATGTGTCGCTGATTATTTTTCTGCTTCTCATGCTGAAGCAGCGGTCGGAAGGATCGTGCTTCTCCACTGGTCGTTGGGGCGATGGCTAAGGCGGCTGCACTTCGCGTGAACTCTTCCATCTCCTTCTCCTCCTCTTCTACCTGTTGGGCCCACGATCGTGTGTCCTCGGTGATGTTGATCGATAGCACCTCGTCGCTTTCGTCGTCGTCGCGCTCCCCGCAAGGGATCGGGCGTGGCCGTGCTTGCTCGTCCTCCATGTGAAGCGTAGTGTGGTGTGGTTCACGGCAGCGGTGGCAACGGTCGTTGCTAGGGCATATCTCTAACCGATGGAACGGCGATAGGCAATTGGGGCAGTGCCGGTGTATAAGGACGGCCCGGAGGCGTTCTTCTGCCGACATTCCCCGGTACAGCGGGCATAGTCGCATGCCGTGGTTCTTCTGGCACAACCGGCAGGAGACGGTGAAGGAGTCAACGCGTTGCTCCGTCTTGTTGCGTTTGACCGAGAAACCCGTCATTCTGGAACGGGAACTTGTTATTATTTGGTTTGCATTTTAAGGGGGGTTGGGTGGCGTATGGGCGGAGAGTAGAGGCTTAATTGATCGAGCTTGTGGTTGGCGTACTCGGGATAAAGGGTTGTGTGGAACGAATAATCTTATTAAGTTATTCGGTCGATGTAATGATGGGTTTGTAGTGGTTGAAACCACTGTTATATTTAATATAATTTTATTGAGATACGCCTAGAGGTATCTTTAATGTTGGTAAATATCCTCATCATAACGAAATTCTGATATTGAAAGCAGTCCTTTTTGGTGTTTGCCTAATACAGGCAATATGCGGTAATATACGCTACATTTGTGTAGCAGATGGTATCACGAGTTACCCGTGTATTTTCACGGCTCCTTGTAGTTGCCCTACAACAATTTGGTCACAAAACTCACCCACGCCGGTACAAATGTGGCTGTGAATATAACCTATGAATCCCGGTAAAATGACTAGTCAAATGACGTCGTGCATACAAATGTGCGACAAATGTAAAGAGGCCTTTACTCGCTGTCTGGGAACACTCTTTGTGTTGATTTGGGCCATGTTGTGTGAGAATCACAAATTGTGGTGTGTTTGTTGATTCCAACACAACCCTGGCGGGAGTAGCCTACGCTAACGAGTGTGGCAATTTGTAGAGCTGTCAGCTGTTCACTCTTCCAATCGCTGGAATGAGACCGCTGTGCGGTGCTGCCCATTGCAATGTAATGATACATAATGGTCATGTCATGACGGTATTTAGGGACAGCTTGCGTCTGAGTCCTGACGCGACATTAAATTTAAAGTCTGTTCTAAAAAGTTTAATTTCTCCCTTGTTTGTAACATCGAAAGCATAGATGACACTACTTTATTCCTGCTGGGATTTCAAGCAAAAAGGGGACTGACGAAAGTCTGTCGAAACTTCAATACACAAAAAGGGCAATTTCCGTCATGAAAGCGAGACCACTATTGAGTGTGACATGTTTTAAAATGTAAAACACAAACAAAATCATGCACAGATGAACCGCGAAAATTATTTCGGTATCGAGTGGTTAACCCCCCTTTTTCCCAAGCAGGCTGATTTTGATTGTGTTTTTATGCCCAAATTTTCAAACTAAAAACTTTTCTCAAAAAAAAGAAAGAAGCAAAAAGACGGCCGAATGTCAGGAAAACTATCGAAATACAACCTGGCGCGTGTGTTTTCAGTGAAACCAGGCTGTATCTTCAGGGTTTTCGTTAGTTGATTTTTTGTTCGGTTACTAACACTCGAGTTTGTTGGATCCCGCGGATCCAACTTGTGATTTCATGGGGTCGCGCGCAATGTGTTTACGGCGTAAGAAAAGACAAAGGCAAATGTCATCGAGTGGCACCCTTGTTTTGTTCATTCAAAAATGTCATTTATTCATGGAAATGAGTATAGAGACATTTTTGAATGAATTTTCATAATGAAAAAAAACTGGTGCTGGGTAAGTATGCTAGTATCGTTCCTTTTTTGATAATTTTATAAAGATTCTAATTTCTTCTTCTTTTGTTTCGTTTTAGGTACTCTTTTTATTTCATTTCAGGTACACCGCTACAAATTAATGAAAAGTTGGATACAAATACCAACACGTTGCGAATGGGAAGTCATGCAACGTAATATGAGCGGTCCAGCGGCGTTAACGAAACCATACAGCTAATTAGAGCAAGTCTTCACCCTACCTCCAAATAATGATTGGTGTAAACCAATCGATGGTTTCAACCATATATTTAGTCTACTGGTTGCTATGAAAAAGTATCCAGCTGTAATTAGGCTCCCTGAAAGTGTGCAAATCATTTTCAATGAAGAATCGCACAAAGGTGGATGTAGCATATACGAAAACGTGGGCCGATGTTGCATTTACCAAAATTCGATGAAAATTTACAATTTGTTACGGCTTCCCCCGAACAGGAGTTCGCCGATGCAGCTGTGGCGGCAGCTCAGAATTTCGAAGTGAATATTACCAAGTTGGTAAACAGTTTCTCCGACAGTACAGGTTATTTTAAGCCGGCCGCCGAGCCTCTTAGACAAATATAACGTCGACTTCTAAGAAGAGTCCGGTTTGTGCTTCATATCAGTATATGGGTTAGATCGCTTTAGCTCAAGATTGCACCCGCAATGTCAATATGGAACATACATTATTTTAAACTTTAAAATGTATGCATTCCTACTACAACTATATATAATATGCAAAGTATGAGAAAGATCAAAAATTAGTGCGTAAGGTATAAAATTTAACGCACAATTTTTTTTTTTTTTTTTTACGATAAGTGAAAACAGCAGAGCTTGGAAAACTAATGAAGCACTCGCAGAGCCGAACCGTGTGACTCAAGAGTTACTGCGTATGCATTTGCGATATTTGCGAAAATTGCTTCGGCATCATTTCATGCAGATGTATGATGATTTCAAATTAAAACAAGCTTGTGGTTATAAATATACAGTCCGGCTGCAACGGATGTTTCAAGATATAGGTCTCGCTCAAGATTTAAAATTTGAGCTTCAACCAACTTTTGGCTAATGCAAGAATCCCACAAGAAAATGATTTTTGCATTGAAGGGTTGTCATCGGGCTCGTGGCCATTTAATCAAAGCACCATATAAGGATGCGAATTGGGACGATCTGTACAGCAATTTAATGAGTTCTATGCAAATCGTCACTCAGGTCGTAAGCTTGATTGGCTGTATAATTTGTGTAAAGGCAACAAACGGTTTCCGAAATCGTTATGCATGGCAAGCAAGTACTTTCCAAATGACTGTGCTTCTACAATTTAATGATCAAACAAAGTTCACATTACAGCAATTGCAAGAAAGTACGCAAATTAGGTTGGCAAATCTCAAACAGGTGCTACAAATTTTAATGAAAGCTAAATTGCTACTATGTGCCGATGATGAGAATTCGCTCAATCCCAACCCTATGTTGGAGCTATTCTTGGACCATAGAAAAACACGAAGCTTCGCATTAACATCAATCAACCGCTAAAGACAGCTCACAGTGGAGCAAGAAGCCGTGCATTCGCCTATTGAAGAAGATCGCAAAGAAGCTGAATCATACACAGCTTATTACCGAGGTTCTCAATCAATTGGCATCACGCTTCAAGTAGGTACGTCATGTAAGCCTCGTAGATTGCCCCGGTCACGACATTCTTATGGCTACAATGTTGAGCGGTGCTGCTGTTATGGATGCTGCACTATTGTTAGTTGCTGGTGTGGTCTTGTAATTGATCCAGGCGTGCTAGTCGTGCCGGAAGGTACACGCCCGGCAGTACTTCCGTTTATAAACAGGAACAGCTTACGAAGAAGGACCCGCTTTCAAACCTAGGTAAGTTGCTAAAAGAGAAAATGACGACTGTGAGCATCATACCAACTCATTCCTTACTTGTCGTAGGCACCGTTGTGTTGCAACCCAAAAAGGACTCGATCTAAAAGAGTTGGTGTATTTCGACTCCATGGATCCACTCACACCGGAAACCTTGTGCGCGCTAGAATGGCTCAAATGAAGGACCGTTCATTACTACCGTGCTGTCAGGTGAGATTGCCGTAGTTATAATAGACGGAAGTATTACAAAAATTACCCTATGTAGTCGTAGTGAATTTGATTTTAGTATACTTTTATCAAACTTTTATTATTTTTAAAATAAATGCAATCAAAATTGCAAATTAAAATCTTTAAATGAGCTGTCCTTGGAAATTGCTTTAGGAATTCCCCTTTTTTTTTTAATTTCTAACCTTTTAAAATCCAATTTCTAGAACTCTTTCTTAGGAAATACTGTGCAGATGCGAATAAAGTTCTGTAAAAGTTCAAGCTTGTTTTGAGACTGAATGACCCTTAAAAAGAGTAACTATTTTTTTGTGGAACAATGGGTACCTCCTCTCATGCGCTTAATGTGTAGTGCTGTGGGAGGTGACCATTAGAGAACTGTATTTCAAATACACGTGAATATTTGTATGTATGTGGATGTCGGGACAGTGCATCAGTTGCACTTAGTTGTTGGGTTCTGTTGTCCACGTGCCTTGGCCGAATGCATATGCAATCTATTCGTAACTCCGTATTATCTTTACATAAGAGCCAAATATTGCTTAAAGAAATTTTGATTATCCTAAAATTTCCAGATCTCTGTTGAAACTTGGCTTGCATATTGCAATGTGAATAATAATAGCCGTATCCTTTTTCTTTGACATATACCGTAAAATCAGTGGGACTGGCTGTTTATTTATATATTCAAGTAAAATATTACAAGCAAAGTTTTGATTAAAGAATGTGATAAAAATTAAAACAATTTTAGTTACTTCAGTCAATTCAGTTTTTGTAGCAAAGGACTTGAGGTTTCCATCAAACAATTCACTCATTGCTTGTAGTGTTTTGTTTGATAAATTAACTTCTGATTGTTGAATTGGTTGTTTGGTGTTACCGATTGCGCTACGAGTTTGATTTAGGATTGTTGGCTTCGTTCGGGGTGGACGAGAGCTGGGTTGCGCGGTTTGTTGGCCTCGTTCGGGGTGAACGAGAGCGGGGTTAATTTCATTTTAGGGGGTATGCGGTGGCAGATTCTGCTTTAGGCTTCTGTTGGCCTCGTTCGTGGTGAACGAGAGCTGGGTTATGGGATTGGTTAGAGCGGTTGGGAGTTACAAGTCTCCCTCACCCTCACTGGAAGGTGGTAGTAGGACCAATTTCGTGATTGGTCTGGTGGTTTGTCCCCTTGCCGTATCAAGTTCAACGACTCGAACTCTGTTATCGGGGCCATAATGGAGGTTGGCTATCCGACCTAGTCTCCATTCGTTGGGGGGCAGATTGTCCTCTTTAATGACGACTAAATCCCCCTGTTTGAGATTCGATTGTGGATGCTTCCACTTAACGCGCTTCTGCAGTTCGGTGAGATACTCCGTTTTCCACCGCTTGCAGAAGGTTTGATGTAGCGCCTTAAGTTTTTCCCATCGATTGACGAGCGAAGCGCGATTCTCGCTGACGTCAATCTCGGGTGGCGCTAGTAGGTGGCCCCCGACTAGGAAGTGCCCGGGGGTAAGTGGCTCCAGGTTAGACGGGTCATTTGAAGATGGGCTTAGGGGTCGGGAGTTGAGACAGGATTCAATCCTACACAGGAGGGTGCTAAACTCCTCGAGAGTAAATTTATGATCCGATGCGATCTTTTTGAAATGAGTTTTGAAACTCTTGACTCCCGCTTCCCACAGTCCGCCCATATGAGGAGCAGCTGCTGGTATGAAATGCCATGTCAAGGTTTGGTGGGCATATTTAGAGAGGGTTTGGTTGCGCGCATCAACGAGGAAGGCCTTGAACTCTGAGCGGAGAACCCTCGACGCACCGACAAAGTTCGTCCCGTTGTCGGAATAAAGGTTCTTCGGGCATCCCCGTCTGGCGACAAACCGACTAAACGCTGCTAGAAACGCGGCGGTGCTGAGGTCGCTGGTCGCCTCTAAGTGGATCGCCTTAGTCGCAAAGCAGACGAATAGGCAGACGTAACCCTTGGACATGCGGCATCCTCTTCCGCTGTAAGACTTGATGTCAAACGGTCCTGCGAAATCCACCCCGGTGTTGGTAAATGCCCGGCTAAAGGTAGTGCGTTCCGCAGGGAGGGTTCCCATGAGTTGCGTCGGGGAACGTTTGCGGAATAGCGTACAGGCCTTGCAGTTGTGGATGATGGATCGGATCATGTTTTTGACCCGAGGTATCCAATACTGCGTGCGTAGGAGCCGCAGCATTAGTTGGTTTCCACCATGTATGGAAATGGTGTGGACAAACTGGACTAGGAGACGGGTGAGTCGGCAGGCGTAAGGGAGGATTATCGGGTGACGCTCGTCGACGGGAACGTCTCTGGATGCGTTGAGACGACCCCCCACTCGAAGGACATTATCTTCGTCGATAAAGGGGTTTAGAGAGAGAATCTCGCTTTTGGTCGCGATGGGTTTCCTAGTTCTCAGAGAGCTTATTTCTTCGGCATAGTGGTTGATTTGGGATATCCTTATGAGGCGGCTAGTCGTAGCCTTGATTTCGTCGGGCGAGATCTGGTGAGACTCTGCTTGAAAGGACATTTTAGTTTTTGGACGTGTTCTATTCGAGAATCGTATAATGTAGGAGATTACCCGTAACGCCCTTGATAGATCGGAAAACCGATCAAGAATATCCTCGCTATGGTTGATGTTCGTTGCTACATGCACTTGTACTCGTTTTTCTTCGATGTCTGTGTGGTACTCCTGTTCGCCTTGAGATGGCCATCTCGCTTTGCCTTCTTGCAGCCAAGAGGGTCCCTGCCACCACAAACAGTTGTCGACTAGGTCCGTGGCTGGAAGTCCTCTGCTGGCTAAGTCCGCTGGATTTGATGCGGACTCGACATGATGCCATGCTTTCGTTCCTACCTTCTCCACGATTTTTGTCACCCTGTGAGCTACAAATGTTGACCAGGAACACGGGGGTTTTCGAATCCATGCTAGGACGATGGTCGAGTCTGTCCATAGGTGCATGTTGAATGTGCCTAAGTTCAGGTTCTCCATCACAGCTTCCAAAGTTTCTGCCAGCAAGACGGCACCGCATAACTCCAATCGTGGTAATGAAATTGTTTTTACTGGTGCCACCCTCGTTTTTGCCATGAGTAGACTAACGTATGTCCTGTCGTTGATCTTAGCTCGCACGTAAACCGTAGCCGCGTAGGCTTTCTCGGACGCGTCACAGAAGCCGTGAATCTCTATATCGTTGGTAGGGGTGAAGTGCACCCACCGAGGTATACGAATCCGGTTAATGGCGGGGTACTCCTGCATAAAGGTTTGCCACCGATCTAGAGTGATTGTGGATACCGGTTCATCCCAATCCGTCCCTTCCAGCCAAATGTTCTGCATTAATATCTTAGCTACGATGATAACTGGAGCAAGCCAGCCTAAAGGGTCGAAGAGTTTGGCGATGGCCGATAGGATCGCCCTTTTTGTTAAGATGTCTTGGTTTTCGATTGGTTTCGCTGTGAAATAGAAATAGTCGGAATGCGCGTTCCAACGGATGCCTAGGGTTTTTACCATGCTCACGTCCTCGAATTCCAGAAAGTCTTCCGTAAGCCTGTGAGGTTTGGGTATGCCCTGTAGTATCCTACTGCAGTTGGATGTCCACTTCCGCAGAGGGAATCCTGCTGACTTTAATGCAGCTGTGATTTCATCGCGGGCCGCGATTGCTGCCTCGATGCTATGTCCCCCTGCAAGGACGTCATCGACGTACATACTGTTTCGCAAGATATGCGCTGCGGTTGGCAGAGACGCCTCGACGTCATCAGCAAGTTGATGTAGGGTTCTGATCGCTAGATAGGGGGCACAATTTACCCCAAAGGTTACCGTGTTGAGTTCAAACACGCTGACAGGGTCCTCTGCTTTGAGTCGAAAAACTATTCTTTGGTATTGGGTTTGATTTTCCTTTACCCAAATTTGCCTGTACATCTTCTCAATGTCGCTATTGAAGACGTACTTGTAGAATCTCCATCGGAGGAGCAGTATTGTTAAGTCGGATTGCAGTACTGGGCCGGTGTGTAGAACATCGTTCAGGCTTCTGCCATTGGATGTCGGGCACGACGCGTTGAATACGACCCTTACTTTAGTCGTTGTGCTTTCTTCTTTGATCACCGCATGATGCGGTAAGAAATAGCAATCAGTTGATTGTGGTGGTACTACGGTGTGCACCTTAGTCATGTGCCCTAACGTGACATATTCTGTCAGTACCCTATTGTATTCCATCTGTAGGGCCGGGGTCTTGGCTAGGCGCGTCTCGTTCCGATAGAACTGAGAGCAGACGCTCTTGAGAGATGGGCCCAAACAGACGGTTTTTGGGAAGCTGAATTCCTTTCCGTTGTGTTTTTATATAGTGCCTCGCAATAGGCATTATCTTCGGTCAGGGCCTTTTTTGTAGGTACGTTTTCAAGTTCCCAGAAAGCGGCTAGCTGCTTGTCTAGGCTAATTTCATTGAAAAAGGATACTCGTGTATTGGTTGGGTGAGGTGCATCTGCACGACCGGTTAAAATCCAACCGAAGACGGTTTCTTGGGCGAGAAGCGTATTTAGGACGTTCTTCCGTATACCGTTTAGTATGATCTGGGGATAAATATCGCCTCCAAGTATGAGGTCGACTGGTTCATTAATGAAGAACCTCTTATCCGCCAGAATCAGATCAGGGAATGCTTGCCGAGTCGTTGCGCTCACTTGGCAAGTCGGAAGGTCCCCTGTTAATTGAGGCAGGACTAGGGCCACCGTATGGATGCTTACTAAGGGGTCTGTAAGCGAACCTAAGTTAATTGAGCATGATTCCTTTACCTGTGCAGATGGTGTATTATTTATTCCTGACACCTGCACATGCAAACGTTTGGACGGAAGGTTTATTCGCTTCTTTAGTCTTTCAGTTATGAAAGAGCATTCGGACCCAGAGTCTATCAGCGCTCTGGCGGAAAATTTCACCCCGTTGTACATTATGTGAACCCGCGCTGTTCCTAATAACACCCCTTTAGTGGTGTTAGCATGACACGAAGAGACGTTATTAGTATTATCTTGTCTTTTTTCAGACTCCATCCTTGCCCTAGCCTGCTGTGAGGTTGAAGGTGAATTGTCGGTGGCGTTTTGAGTCCACCTTTGAGGAGTTGTCTTTGGTTGTGCTGTCGGAAGATGGAGCAAGGTGTTGTGCCTTGCGTGGCACGTGCTGCAATTGAATTGGCTAGTGCATCGTGTCACGGTGTGTCCACCCGACAGACAATTCAGACAATAACTATTGTTTTTGATAAATTCGATTTTGCCTGACGTGGACAACCTACGGAATTTTTGGCAATTTCGTAATTTGTGCTCCGTACTGTTGCACATCTTACATGCCGACTTTGGTACGCTTGCTTGGTAAACCCCAAGTTTCGTAGAATTTTCCCTAGAATTCGAACTCTGACTTTTGGGTGTTTTTGTTGTTTTATTACCCCTCAGATCGGAAACCGTCTCCAATGTCTGGAAGCGATTGGACAGGAATTTGTCCATATCCTCCCATTTCGGAATATCTGTTTTCCGTTCTACGGTCTGTTCCCAAAGAGCCAGTGTAGATTCAGGGAGTTTTGTGGAGCATAAGTAAGTTATAATTGCGTCCCAATTTGTGATGTCAATATTATGACATTGTAGCGCAGAAATGCAATTGTTGATCTCACGTTGCAATTTTTTAATTGATGTTCCACACTCCTGCTCGACTGCCGTCAGATTAAATAAAAGTTTTAATTGTGTGTTGACGAGGATACGTTTATTTTCGTACCTGTCGCTTAGATTCTTCCAGGCGGTTGCAAAACCCTCGTTTGTTAATGAGCACCTGCCCACTATTTCTTTTGCCTCCCCTTGCGTTTTTTGCTTCAAATAGTATAATTTCTCGACATCTTTCAGATCGGTATTGTGGATGTATATCGCCGTGAACATATCTCGAAAAGCTGGCCAGGAGAGGTAGTCGCCTTTAAATACATCGGTGTCACAAGGCGGCAGCCGCATTTTATGTCCACGGCGCGAGGAGTCTTCCTCCTTTGCTTCATCTTTCGCCGGCTGTGGGGTGATAGCTTCGGCTTCAGCCGCCACAGCAGACATGCATTGCAGGTAGCATGCAAAGCAACTTTTATTTTTCTTTCTTAATGAGCTGAGCTCGTCTTTGGACAGTTCAGAATTGCCGAGAAGACTTTCATATGTGGACTTGGTCTTCTTCCATAGTGCCCTTAGCTCCTCTTGCAGTAGTGCAATGGTGTGCTTGTTCCGGGATTCGGCCGGGGTGGAGTTGAACTCTTGTTCAAACTCCACTATGGAATCAGCCAATCTAATATAAGTCTCCATTGATTTTATTAATTTGAATATTTTGTCTCTTTGAAGGTGTCGAGCTCGGAGGTAAACGACTTAGTGGCTTTGGTGTCAATGCAACCACAACAAAAAATTATAAGAGTGTTTTCGTTTTTGCTGTGATTGCGCTGTATAAGTAAAAGCTTTAGGAACACACGAATTCTGATTGAATGTGTTAACACAGATAGCAATCTTATGTGAATAGTGCTAAGCAAAAATTTAATCAAATGTAAATTATGCCGTGTATGTAATGTGGCCGGTGATATGAACCACTTATAGAAATCCTCACGAGGATTGTGCAAGCCACAGATAGAAATCCTGACGAGGATTTAATGTGTATGCAGTGATATGGAAATAAACACAAATAGAAATCCTGACGAGGATTTAGTGTGTATAAAATGATATAAATGTAGTGATATGCAGCACAGATAGAAATCCTGACGAGGATTTAATGTGTATGCAGTGATATGGAAATAAACACAGATAGAAATCCTGACGAGGATTTAGTGTGTATAAAGTGATATAAATGTAGTGATATGCAGCACAGATAGAAATCCTGAGGTTCTAGTCGGTGCAAAGTGATATTAAGCACGGATAGAAGTCCTGAAAGGATTTAATGTGTCTACAGTGATATGCAATGCAGAGAAGAGAATCGTCTGCAAATATTTAATGTGTCTTAACAGGTGTGTTGGACACAGATAGAAATATTTTGAAACTTAGCGTGTTTAAAAAAAATTAAAAACGCAGATGGTAATCCCAATGTGGATATAGTGTAAAATGTGAACCACAGATAAAAAATCCCAATGAGGATTTAATGTGAAACACAAATAGAAAATCCCAATGAGGATTTAATGTGAAACACAGATAGAAATCCTGACGAGGATTAAATGTGTATACAAAGTGAAAGTGAACGCTGAGTATTCCCGAGTAGCCAACCAGGGATCTTTCCCAATATAAAAAATAAATTTGTTTATCCAACTTACTGTGGAAAATTACGATTTAAAGTATTTATTAAGAAAAAAAAGTGATAAAGATACAGCTATATAATATAAAACTCAGTATAAATTGTGTGATCAAGCCACTAGCCACCCAACGTAGTGATACTTTTTTGGCTTTTGGTAATATTTCAGCTCGCGAACTGATTACCAAAGTGAATTCTGTGATAGACAAGCTAAGGCTATCAACCAAGTGAAATTATGGTTCCTGCCTGGGAAGTTTGTCAACGTATGTGACGATGAGGGGGTACAACACAGTGCAGTGATGAGTGTGAAAGAAAAAACTAAAAAAAATTCACTGACTGTCTGCCTTGAGCGGTGTCGAGTAACCCTTACCACTGGTGGGGGGAATTACCCGATCGTCAAAAGGCGTTGTGTGCTTAAAAAACACGAAATTTAGCAATTTCACTTGCTTTGCCTTGCATCAATCACAGAGTGCACCTTTTTACGTGAATCACGTACATAAAAAAAAGTTTGTGAAACCAAGCAACCACGTACGTACCTTAAGTTTTTATGTGTTGATGTGAAGTGATGATAATGTGTTTTCGATGTGATGCGAATGGACTGTATGTGATGTAGACGATGTGATGAACTAGGTAATGTGATGATGTGATGTGATTAACTGTGGGATGTTGTATGTGAACTTGACGAGTGTACTGCGATATTGAAAATGTATGATGTGCTGTTGACTGTAATGGACTGTATGATGTTATGACCTGTGATGATCAATGGATTGTATGTTATAATAGACTGTATGATGTGATGATTTTATGGCAGTGTGTGTGTTGTGTGATAGCGAGTTGCCAAAATGTTGTGCTAGTTGGTTTTGTTTCGCTGATTACTTCTTCCAATTTAACACTTTTATAAATTTGCTAATATTTTCCAATTATTCCGCTGCGTTGATTCTGTGTTGTCTTCAAATTTTTGATTTTCTCGGCGCGTAAGGACCAATGTTTTGCGGGGGGAATGTGGCACCCTTGTCGTAGGGCGCGATCGCACGCAAATATAAGAAATAAAAAGAGAAGAATTAATACCGAGTAGTTACAATTTATTTATAAAAGATAAATATTTCACAATATTTGTTCATGCAGGTGAAGCACTCACAGACTTCCTGTTCGTCAGGAAAGCTAATTATTTCACAGTATACTCGCAATTCAAAGCGTACAATTCTAATGTTATTAATCCAAATGCGCATGGATGAGCGCGATAAAGCTTCAGAAAAAGTTATATTGATTAAAGAGCAAAATTAATGAAATCGACAACTCACTCCTGGTAAATTCACATTTATGGAAACTATTAATTTGCGAATATTAATTACAATGACAAAATCGCAACTTAGTAAAAATGAAAAATGTCGAAAATGGTTGGTTTATACTACTCACCTGGGGCTAGCTGCTGGCTCGTGAACGTTCCAAAATAGAAAGAAAGTTTAAAAAACGAAAAAGGTCCGCACCACCTGCCGATAGCTAACTTTCGTCGAGTTTTCCCCTTTAAAGTTAGCGCTCGGCAGGGGTGGGCCGTTACCGGTAAATACTAAAATTGCCAAAAGTGTACATTAGGGTGGTAGCGAATATTTAGGCTGGTGGCCTAAACAAAAGGCTTTTGACCAATCAAATAAAATGTAGCGAATTTTAGTTAACACTTTTGAATAACAACAAAAGTTCCACGTAAGTCAATAGGAAATACATTTTGTTTACTGTTATGTTTTCTTTTTTGTTTATGAAGAAAGTGTTTACACACTGACATATGGCTTTATAACAATAGTTAATTAGTTAAAAATTAGAGTTGTTTGCTGCGTAAAATCACTAAATGCCATCAGATCTGAAGATGGAAAATTTTTAGGCTAGTTTGATTATATTTACGACTTATGGCGTTTCAAATGTTTTTGAGTAATTAAAGGCTTTTTACTAATCAAATAAAATGTAGCGAATTTTAGTTAACACTTTTGAATAACAACAAAAGTTCCACGTAAGTCAATAGGAAAAACATTTTGTTTACTGTTATGATTTCTTTTTTTGTTTATGAAAAAAGTGTTTACACACTGACATATGGCTTTATAACAATAGTCAATTAGTTAAAAATTAGAGTTGTTTGCTGCGTAAAATCACTAAATGCCTCAGATCTGAAGATGGAAAATTTTTAGGCTAGTTTGATTATATTCACGACTTATGGCGTTTCAAATGTTTTTGAGTAATTAAGGGCTTTTGACTAATCAAATAAAACGTATCGAATTTTAATTACTACTTTTCAATAACAACAAAGGTTCCACGTAAGTCAATAGGAAATACATTTTGTTTACTGTTATGATTTCTTTTTTTGTTTATGAAGAAAGTGTTTACACACTGACATATGGCTTTATAACAATAGTCAATTAGTTAAAAATTAGAGTTGTTTGCTGCGTAAAATCACTAAATGCCATCACATCTGAAGATGGAAAATTTTTAGGCTAGTTTGATTTTATTCACGACTTATGGCGTTTCAAATGTTTTTGAGTAATTAAGGGCTTTTGACTAATCAAATAAAATGTAGCGAATTTTAATTAACACTTTTGAATAACAACAAAGGTTCCACGTAAGTCAATAGGAAATACATTTTGTTTACTGCTATGATTTATTTTTTTGTTTATCACGAAAGTGTTTGCAAACTGACATATGGCTTTATAACAATAGTTTAATGACTTAAAAATTAGAGTTTTTTTCTGCGTAAAATCAATAATTGCCATCAGATCTGAAGATGGAAAATATTTGGGCTAGTGTGATTATATTTACGACTTATGGCGTTTCAAATGTTTCTGAGTAATTAAAGGCTTTTGACTAATCACATAAAACGTAGCGAATTTTAATTAACACTTTTGAATAACAACAAAGGTTCCACGTATGTAAGTCAATAAGAAATACATTTTGTTTACTGTTATGATTTTTTTTTGTTTATGAAGAAAGAGTTTACACACTGACATATGACTTTATAACAATAGTTTAATTAGTTAAAAATTGGAGTTGTTTGCTTCCTAAAATCACTAAATGCCATCAGATCTGAAGATGGAGAATTTTTAGGCTAGTTTGATTATGTTTACGACTTATGGCGTTTCAAATGTTTTTGAGTAATTAAGGGCTTTTGACTAATCAAATAAAATGTAGCTAATTTTAATTACCATTTTTGAATAACAACAAAGGTTCCACGTAAGTCAATAGGAAATACATTTTGTTTACTGTTACGATTTCTTTTTTTGTTTATGACGAAAGTATTTGCACACTGACATATGGCTTTATAACAATAGTTTAATGGCTTAAAAATTAGAGTTGTTTCCTGCGTAAAATCACTAAATGCCATCAGATCTGAAGATGGAAAATGTTGGGGCTAGTGTGATTATATTTACGACTTATGGCGTTTCAAATGTTTTTGATTAATTAAAGGCTTTTGACTAATAAAATAAAATGTAGCGAATTTTAATTACTACTTTTCAATAACAACAAAGGTTCCACGTAAGTCAATAGGAAATACATTTTGTTTTCTGTTATGATTTCTTTTTTTGTTTATGAAGAAAGTGTTTACACACTGACATATGGCTTTATAACAATAGTTTAATGAATTAAAAATTAGAGTTGTTTGCTGCGTAAAATCACTACATGCCATCAGATCTGAAGATGGAAAATTTTTAGGCTAGTTTGATTATATTTACGACTTATGGCGTTTCAAATGTTTTTGAGTAATTAAGGGCTTTTGACTAATCAAATAAAACGTATCGAATTTTAATTTCTACTGTTGAATAACAACAAAGGTTCCACGTAAGTCAGTGGGAAATATATTTTGTTTGCTGTTATGATTTCTTTTTTTTTTTTGTTTATGACGTAAGTGTTTACACACTGACATATGGCTTTATAACAATAGTTTAATGAATTAAAAATTAGAGTTGTTTGCTGCGTAAAATCACTAAATGCCATCAGATTTGAAGATGGACAATTTTTAGGCTAGTTTGATTATGTTTACGACTTATGGCGTTTCAAATGTTTTTGAGTAATTAAGGGCTTTTGACTAATCAAATAAAACGTATCGAATTTTAATTACTACTTTTCAATAACAACAAAGGGTCCACGTAAGTCAATAGGAAATACATTTTGTTTACTGTTATGATTTCTTTTTTTGTTTATGAAGAAAATGTTTACACACTGACATATGGCTTTATAACAATAGTCAATTAGTTAAAAATTAGAGTTGTTTGCTGCGTAAAATTACTAAATACCATCAGACCTGAAGATGGACAATTTTTAGGCTAGTTAACTAATCACATAAAACGGAGCGAATTTTAATTAACACTTTTGAATAACAACAAAGGTTCCACGTATGTAAGTCAATAAGAAATACATTTTGTTTACTGTTATGATTTTTTTTTTTTGTTTATGAAGAAAGAGTTTACACACTGACATATGACTTTATAACAATAGTTTAATTAGTTAAAAATTGGAGTTGTTTGCTTGCTAAAATCACTAAATGCCATCAGATCTGAAGATGGAGAATTTTTAGGCTAGTTTGATTATGTTTACGACTTATGGCGTTTCAAATGTTTTTGAGTAATTAAAGGCTTTTGACTAATCAAATAAAACGTAGCGAATTTTAATTACTACTTTTCAATAACAACAAAGGTTCCACGTAAGTCAATAGGAAATACATTTTGTTTACTGTTATGATTTCTTTTTTTGTTTATGAAGAAAGTGTTTACACACTGACATATGGCTTTATAACAATAGTTTAATGAATTAAAAATTAGAGTTGTTTGCTGCGTAAAATCACTACATGCCATCAGATCTGAAGATGGAAAATTTTTAGGCTAGTTTGATTATATTTACGACTTATGGCGTTTCAAATGTTTTTGAGTAATTAAGGGCTTTTGACTAATCAAATAAAACGTATCGAATTTTAATTTCTACTGTTGAATAACAACAAAGGTTCCACGTAAGACAGTGGGAAATATATTTTGTTTACTGTTATGATTTCTTTTTTTTTTGTTTATGACGTAAGTGTTTACACACTGACATATGGCTTTATAACAATAGTTTAATGAATTAAAAATTAGAGTTGTTTGCTGCGTAAAATCACTAAATGCCATCAGATCTGAAGATGGACAATTTTTAGGCTAGTTTGTTTATGTTTACGACTTATGGCGTTTCAAATGTTTTTGAGTAATTAAGGGCTTTTGACTAATCAAATAAAACGTATCGAATTTTAATTTCTACTGTTGAATAACAACAAAGGTTCCACGTAAGTCAGTGGGAAATATATTTTGTTTACTGTTATGATTTCTTTTTTTTTGTTTATGACGTAAGTGTTTACACACTGACATATGGCTTTATAACAATAGTTTAATGAATTAAAAATTAGAGTTGTTTGCTGCGTAAAATCACTAAATGCCATCAGATCTGAAGATGGACAATTTTTAGGCTAGTTTGATTATGTTTACGACTTATGGCGTTTCAAATGTTTTTGAGTAATTAAGGGCTTTTGACTAATCAAATAAAACGTATCGAATTTTAATTACTACTTTTCAATAACAACAAAGGTTCCACGTAAGTCAATAGGAAATACATTTCGTTTACTGTTATGATTTCTTTTTTTGTTTATGACGAAAGTGTTTGCACACTGACATATGGCTTTATAACAATAGTTTAATGAATTAAAAATTAGAGTTGTTTGCTGCGTAAAATCACTAAATGCCATCAGATCTGAAGATGGAAATTTTTTAGGCTAGTTTGATCATGTTTACGATTTATGGCGTTTCAAATGTTTTTGACTAATTAAGGGCTTTTAACTAATCAAATAAAACGTATCGAATTTTAATTACTACTTTTCAATAACAGACTGCCCAGTTGCGGCTTTTGGTAGAGGGCGTCTCTCAAAGATTAGATGAAGTGGAGAAACAAATAAATAAACGTATCGAAGAGGAGATCTCGTTACTTAACAACACTCTGTCTGCCTCATCCACGCAGATTTCTTTGTTGACGGAGAGATTAGAAAAGTCTGAGTCCGAAATAGAAAATCTCAAAAAAGAGTTGGCGAAAGGATTTCAGCAAAAACTGACTGCTGATATCGCTGCTGATGCTGTCGCTTTTGGTGTCCCGTATAAGGAGGGCGAAAACCTAAAAAGTATTTTTAACGTGGTGTGCATGTCCATTGATTTTCAGTCACCGCAAATAAGGGACATTTTCCGCACGAGACACTCACGTGCAGGCAACAACGGTGCGATTGTGATCAAGTTCCATTCGCCGCTGGATCGCAATCGTACTCTCCGTGCTTTTGGGGAGCACCGTAGGCGTATGAAAAGCGCTGTTTCTCTGGAACCCCTTGGTATCCAGGGAAACTTCCACCTATACGAGAGCCTTACCAAGGAAAATAGGCTTTTGCTACAAGCGGCTATCCAATTAAGGCGGCAGGGAAAGCTGCAGGCGGCATTCACGCTCAGTGGCTGCGTCTACGTTAGGCATGGACTTGATACATCCGCACAGCCAACAAAAGTTACCAGTGAGGGTGATCTGGATCGATTTCGCTAACCTTAAGTTCATATGCTTATTCATTGTTTTTTGTTATGTAAAGATGGCGCAAACATTAATTTATTTATTTTTTTCTTTTACTTCGGCTTTGTCTATAACTTACTTTAAAGTTGCTTTTAATTGGATTGTACTCAGTGTTTGGAGATTGTAGAAATGCGAATGGCATTGCGAATAATAGCCTAGCTTTGCTTAATGTCCTATGCAGGCACCATAAAGGTTTCAACGTGGTGCACTTTAATGCGCGTAGTTTATATGGTGAAAAGATGGATGTAGTCAGAGCGATATTGGAACAATCCGGTGTTGATATCATTTGTGTTTCCGAGACTTGGTTTAAACCTGAAATACTTGATGACCATTTTGGCATAAAGGGATACGTACTCTATAGGATGAATAGAAAGGTAAAGAAAGGTGGTGGTGTTGCTATGTATGTAGGATGGCCTGATGCAAACATAGCCTTAGGCAACCAATAACTACAACCCTGTGTGGTAAAACGGAACGGACTGACAAAGTACAGGACAAAAGACTAAAGAGTGACGAAGGTGAATATGAAAGTTTAAGTAATTGCGTGACGGTTGAACTGAACGGACGGCTTTGTATATGTATCGAGCGTGCTTAAAACATTGTAATCTTTGTAAAACCGAACTATACTTAATAAATCGAACTTTGTGCAAATCAGGGATGCACCTTAACGTTAAGCTAATCGTTTATCAAAAAATTTCCACCGTTTCCGTTGAAACACTTCGAAATATTATCGATAAAGAAATTATCAAGATAAATTGTATCTCGTTTTTAACCGAAACGAAAAGCTTTCGTTTACGTTAAAAACGTTAACAAAAACGTGATACTTTATGTTTGAATTGTGCTGGCAATGCTATAGCCATGGTGAAGCCGTAAGGTGGTAACAACGAGGGCACATACACACACAAACTCCATGTAATTTGTTTGTGTAATTCGTTGGTGGTAATGTCAAAAATACTCTGAGAAATGTTCGTACTGTCAAAATTCATGAGAAAAGTTGCAATCAGCTTGGCGAATGCTTTCACCTTTAATGACTCCGCCATCAATCAGCTTTGCTAGCATAGTTTTAAATTAATAATCAACATAAACGATTTGATTTCGTTTTGATATGGCAGAAAACGAAACGAAATCATTTCGCTAATTTGACGTTTTTAACGTTAATAAACGAAACGAAATGACTTTGTTTCGTTTATTAACGTTAATTATCGTAACGAAATGATATCGGTTCGTTGGTTAAGCATGCCTGGTGCAAAAATCCGACACGCCCACAATCAAGCAAAAGTGCGAACTTTTATATAAAACATTTTTCCAATTTTCGAAAACATTTAAATAAAACATTTTTCCAATTTTCGAAAACATATAAACGTGTGCATATATTCGCAAAAGAAAAAAAAAATTCAGAAGCTAAACTGTGCAACTTTGCGAAAGTATTAAAATACATATTGCCGTTCAATAAAACCGTTCAGTTCAAAGCACAGCCAGCAAGCTGTACCACGCCATCCTAAATCCCGTTGCCCGTTACTTGGATAGCAGCCCAAAACGCAGTTTGCGTTCGCAGCTAAATGCAATCGTCGCAGAAAGCAGCGCGACAAACAATCACCCGCAAATTCAATCCGACTGCATAATTCAGTTGACGAAACTGCAGTACAAGCGAAACTTTGTAGTGAACAGCAACAAAGAGGCAGAAAGGCTATTTGGCAGAATAGTACAACAATACTCCAAACTGCACCATCAGTTGAAGATAAGCGGTTTTATTTCGATCGGCGCACAAACGCGCAGTGGGGACGAAGCGAGGGAAAATAAATTTTGGTTGGCGCTACGAGTGCGCAGCAACGACGAAGGAGAGAATTTTTTGAGTGGAATAGAGTATAAGCAGACTTAAAGTTGGCGCAGCGAGCGCGCATCGACAACGGACGAAAGCTTAAAACAAAAATACATTTTGAGTTGGCGCTACGAGTGCGCAGCAGCGACGAATGCGAGCATAAGTTGAGGGCGAGACTGACGAAGTTCCACGAAAGCATCAGCAGATACGAAAAAGAAAAGCAGCACAGGCATTCAAGCAGAGAGAGCAAGAAGAGTGGTAAATGTTTGTTTGTTACCAAGGTATGAGCTTAAAATATGTTAGCAAATAATATGACCGTTTAGTTTATGTGTATGTATGTACATTTATAAGTCTTCAAACTTAAACCTATGTATGAAAATTGGACACAGAGAGTACAAAAAAAAAAATCAATGTGAACAACACAAAAGTGTAATTCAGTGTAAGAAAGACAATACCTAGAGTGTAGAGAAAATCTAGTTAGAACGAAGTAAACCCAATGTAAGGTGAAATAAGAAACCAGAGCAATTCTATAAGAATATTAAAGCAAGTCCAATAAGAAATTTAAGATCAAAACAAACTTGATAATTGCAAAGATAAAATATTATTTAGCTTAGTACATATTTTGGTTTAGTTATTTTAGAAATTTGACCACCAATATCAAAGCGTAGAATATTATTTTGGATATTTAAGTTGATTATTTTTAAACATATTGAGCGACATGGACCGCGAACAGATTTTCAGTTTGACCGTAAATGAACTAAAAGAAAAGTTAGTGTCTCTAAAGTTTTCAACAACTGGACGGAAGGCGAAGGATAGGTTATGTGAATATTATGGCCTAACTGTTGGCGAAGAAGATGGTTCCTCCGATGAAAGCGATGCAAGTCAAAATTATGCATCGCTTCCCCTGGGTGCTTCGCGCCCGTCATTTACACTTCGTGACATTGAGGGGTCGTTGAAAACTTTTAGCGGTTCAGGTCCCCCATCTATTGAGGAGTGTCTTGATGACTTTGAAGATAATGCTACTGCCGTGCAATGGGACGATTTACAAAAATATATCTATGGCAAACAATTAATGAAAGGGGCAGCGAAGATTTTTGTTCGCAGTCAGCGGGGTATAGTGAATTGGGACTCTCTTAAGCAGTCACTTAGAAAGAATTTGGCATTTTCACTGCGGCTATTGACGTGCATAAATTACTTCGAAATCGGTACAAGCGCGCTAACGAAGGGTATCGCGAATATTTATATTGTTTAATGGAAATAGGCAAGCCAGTGGATCTTGATGACAAAAGCCTGATCGAGTACTTCGTCGAAGGTATTCCAGATTCTAGATCAAATAAAACCTGCTTGTATCAGGCCAAAAATATAGATGAGTTAAAGCAACAAATTACCATTTACGAGAAAATTCGTTCCGGTCGTCAAACCAGTTCGAATTCGGTTCAAAATTATCATGGTACAAATGATAAATCCCCGGCTGTGAAGCAAAGTGAATCGCGTCGATGTTTTCAGTGCGGAGCTAGCGGACACTTAGCTCGCAGTTGCCAACAAAAGTTAAAATGCTTCGAATGCGGCCAATCAGGACACCGAGCTGCTGATTACCCAAAAAAAGATACTAAATTGAAACAGGAAAAGGGGCGGGTGAATACTTTGGAGGCAAGAAAGTGTGTAAAAACCACTGCATGTGCTATTTTTAAAAACTTGACTTGCAATAATTATTCATTTTCGGCATTGCTGGATACAGGCTGCGATTTATGCCTGATTCGCTATGATGTCCTTATGATGTTAGGAGAAATCGAACTGTCGGCCGAAAAGTGTGAGCTCAAAGGTATCAGTGATAGTACACGTTAGGAAGCTTTGAAATAAAGTTAGAAGTTGACGAAATTCAGTTAGGTGTCGTTTTTCATGTCGTTAGGGAGCCTGATATTCTGTATGGAGCCATCATTGGTAACAGTGTCCTGAAACAAGTCGATTTAATTGTAACGGAGGACAATGTCGTTTTTAGGAAAAAAGAGACGTCAAAAGTGACCGAGGCCGTTACGCCTCCCAACAGCAATGAGGAAACTGAGTTTCTAAAAGAGTTTAGGAATCTGTGTCTGGCTTTTGAGCCAACAGCTGAGAATAGCGTCGACATTGAGTTATCCCATCTTGACAGGGTGGAGGCTTCAGAAGTTCGGAATTTAATTCAGAACTATAACCCAAAAAAGAAGCAAAAATCCCCAGTTGATATGAAAATCTCTTTGATAGATGATACTCCGATATATCAAGCGCCAAGGCGCATGTCGTATGCTAACAGGTGCGTAGTAGACCAACAGGTAGCCGAATGGTTAAGGGACGGAATTATTCAACCTAGCTCGTCAGAATATGCTTCCCCAATAGTACTCGTGGGAAAGAAAGATGGAAGCAAGCGACTGTGCTGCGATTATAGGCGCCTAAATGAAAAAATTATGAAAGACCACTTCCCCATGCCTCTAATAGATGACGTGCTAGAGAAGCTACAGAGTGCACGTGCGTTTACTACTCTAGACCTAATGAACGGGTTTTTCCATGTGCCTCTCGAGGTGACGTCAAGGTAATTTACTTCGTTCATTACCCACCAAGGACAGTACGAGTTCCTTTATGTCCCATTCGGCATATGTAATTCTCCCGCGGTATTCTCAAGATACATATTCTCAGTGTTTAGAGATTTAATACAAGATGGCACAGTAGTAACGTATATGGATGACCTCATCATTCCCTCTAAGGATAAAGATGAAGGAATCCGTAAGGTGAAAAAAGTTTTAGAGCGAGCAATGGACTACAACATGCGTATCAAGTGGAGTAAATGCCAGTTTCTCATGGAGAAGGTTGACTTTCTAGGCTATATCGTTGAGGGTGGAACAATTAGACCATCAAAAATTAAAACAATCGCGGTCGAGTGTTTCCCAACGCCTGCTGATCGGAAGAGCTTGCAAAGGTTTTTAGGGCTGACTTCCTATTTCCGTTTCATTGAGGGTTATGCTGTGGTCGCTAAACCACTGTCCGATTTGTTGCGATAATAACGGATTGCAACGCATTCACTATGACGATGCGGAAGAAGGATGTGCCTGTAAGAGTATCACGTTGGGCTCTTTTTCTACAAGATTTTAATTACGAAATAGAGCACAGGTCAGGTAGCAAAATGAGGCACGTTGATGCCTTAAGTAGGATGTCGTGTTTATTGTTGGAGGATTCGCTAAAGTTCAGACTGCAGCAGGCACAAAGGGAAGATGATTGGGTGCGAGCAGTACTAAAAGTACTCGAAACGGAGAGTTATGATGACTTTTATATTAAGCGTGGAGTTCTACACAAAGATCCCACCAAGGAACTTTTAGTAGTACCCGCTCAAATGGAGGAAGAGGTCATACGCATAGGGCATAATCAGGGACACTTTTCAGCTAAGAGAACACAAGATGCTGTCGAAAAGTCCTTTTATATTCCTAAATTAGCTTCAAAGGTAGGGAAGGTGGTAAAGAGTTGTGTGCAGTGCATCATCACCGAAGCAAAGAGCGGTAAGAAGGAGGGGTTCTTGGAGCCTATATTCAAGGAAGACCGACCATTGTGCACTTACCACGTAGACCATGTTGGGCCAATGGGAAAGACTAATAAACGGTATGCCTACATCCTCGTCATAGTTGACGCATTTTCTAAATTTGTATGGCTCTATCCAACTCGTAGTACTGGAGTAGACGAAGTAATTGATAAGTTGAAAAAACAATCTTCTATTTTCGGGAATCCGAAACGCATAGTAACAGATAGGGGCGCGGCTTTCATGGCTAACGCATTTAAGATGTACTGCGAAAGCGAATCCATTCAACATCTGCTGATCGCTACGGGAGTGCCAAGAGGTAACGGCCATAGAGCGAATCAACCGAATGATTACCCCAATGCTAGCTAAACTATGTCTTGAAACACCAACAAATTGGTACAAGTACATAGAGAAAGTGCAGCAGACACTCAATAGCACACCCCCTAGAAGTACAAACATAACGCCGTTTAAGTTGTTAACTGGAGTAGAAATGCGAACAAACGCCATGCCCGAATTGAATGAATATCTTGAAAAAGAAGCGATGGAAGAACTGGACAGATCAAGAGAAGATCATCGGAGAGAAGCGCAACAAAATATTAGGAAAATCCAGCAAGAAAATCGAAAAACTTTTGACAGTAAGCGAGCAGAAGCAACGAAATACAAGTTAAACGAATTAGTAGGCATCAAGCGAACCCAATTCGGAAGCGCCCTACGACTTCGACCAAGATTTTTTGGACCGTACAAAATCGTTAAAATTCTACCTCACGATCGTTACGAGGTGGAAAAGATAGGCGAAGGAGAAGGACCCAAGCGTACTAGCACGGTCGCAGAGTTCATGAAAAAGAGGCCAAACGATAACTCAGGATGGCCGAATGTAGGATGTCCTGATGCAAACATAGCCTTAGGCAACCAATAACTACAACCCTGTGTGGTAAAACGGAACGGACTGACAAAGGACAGGACAAAAGACTAAAGAGTGACGAAGGTGAATATGAAAGTTTAAGTAATTGCGTGACGGTTGAACTGAACGGACGGCTTTGTATATGTATCGGGCGTGCTTAAAACATTGTAATCTTTGTAAAACCGAACTATACTTAATAAATCGAACTTTGTGCAAATAATAAAAGATGCGTACATTCATTGGTGTCTGATCGGCAATCCTACAAGTGGTGTCAGAAAATGGATACAAAAATCCGACACGCCCACAATCAAGCAAAAGTGCGAACTTTTATATAAAACATTTTTCCAATTTTCGAAAACATATAAACGTGTGCATATATTCGCAAAAGAAAAAAAAAATTCAGAAGCTAAACTGTGCAACTTTGCGAAAGTATTAAAATACATATTGCCGTTCAATAAAACCGTTCAGTTCAAAGCACAGCCAGCAAGCTGTACCACGTCATCCTAAATCCCGTTGCCCGTTACTTGGATAGCAGCCCAAAACCCAGTTTGCGTTCGCAGCTAAATGCAATCGTCGCAGAAAGCAGCGCGACAAACAATCACCCGCAAATTCAATCCGACTGCATAATTCAGTTGACGAAACTGCAGTACAAGCGAAACTTTGTAGTGAACAGCAACAAAGAGGCAGAAAGGCTATTTGGCAGAATAGTACAACAATACTCCAAACTGCACCATCAGTTGAAGATAAGCGGTTTTATTTCGATCGGCGCACAAACGCGCAGTGGGGACGAAGCGAGGGAAAATAAATTTTGGTTGGCGCTACGAGTGCGCAGCAACGACGAAGGCGAGAATTTTTTGAGTGGAATAGAGTATAAGCAGACTTAAAGTTGGCGCAGCGAGCGCGCATCGACAACGGACGAAAGCTTAAAACAAAAATACATTTTGAGTTGGCGCTACGAGTGCGCAGCAGCGACGAATGCGAGCATAAATTGAGGGCGAGACTGACGAAGTTCCACGAAAGCATCAGCAGATACGAAAAAGTAAAGCAGCACAGGCATTCAAGCAGAGAGAGCAAGAAGAGTGGTAAATGTTTGTTTGTTACCAAGGTATGAGCTTAAAATATGTTAGCAAATAATATGACCGTTTAGTTTATGTGTATGTATGTACATTTATAAGTCTTCAAACTTAAACCTATGTATGAAAATTGGACACAGAGAGTACAAAAAAAAAAATCAATGTGAACAACACAAAAGTGTAATTCAGTGTAAGAAAGACAATACCTAGAGTGTAGAGAAAATCTAGTTAGAACGAAGTAAACCCAATGTAAGGTGAAATAAGAAACCAGAGCAATTCTATAAGAATATTAAAGCAAGTCCAATAAGAAATTTAAGATCAAAACAAACTTGATAATTGCAAAGATAAAATATTATTTAGCTTAGTACATATTTTGGTTTAGTTATTTTAGAAATTTGACCACCAATATCAAAGCGTAGAATATTATTTTGGATATTTAAGTTGATTATTTTTAAACATATTGAGCGACATGGACTGCGAACAGATTTTCAGTTTGACCGTAAATGAACTAAAAGAAAAGTTAGTGTCTCTAAAGTTTTCAACAACTGGACGGAAGGCGAAGGATAGGTTATGTGAATATTATGGCCTAACTGTTGGCGAAGAAGATGGTTCCTCCGATGAAAGCGATGCAAGTCAAAATTATGCATCGCTTCCCCTGGGTGCTTCGCGCCCGTCATTTACACTTCGTGACATTGAGGGGTCGTTGAAAACTTTTAGCGGTTCAGGTCCCCCATCTATTGAGGAGTGTCTTGATGACTTTGAAGATAATGCTACTGCCGTGCAATGGGACGATTTACAAAAATATATCTATGGCAAACAATTAATGAAAGGGGCAGCGAAGATTTTTGTTCGCAGTCAGCGGGGTATAGTGAATTGGGACTCTCTTAAGCAGTCACTTAAGAAAGAATTTGGCATTTTCACTGCGGCTATTGACGTGCATAAATTACTTCGAAATCGGTACAAGCGCGCTAACGAAGGGTATCGCGAATATTTATATTGTTTAATGGAAATAGGCAAGCCAGTGGATCTTGATGACAAAAGCCTGATCGAGTACTTCGTCGAAGGTATTCCAGATTCTAGATCAAATAAAACCTGCTTGTATCAGGCCAAAAATATAGATGAGTTAAAGCAACAAATTACCATTTACGAGAAAATTCGTTCCGGTCGTCAAACCAGTTCGAATTCGGTTCAAAATTATCGTGGTACAAATGATAAATCCCCGGCTGTGAAGCAAAGTGAATCGCGTCGATGTTTTCAGTGCGGAGCTAGCGGACACTTAGCTCGCAGTTGCCAACAAAAGTTAAAATGCTTCGAATGCGGCCAATCAGGACACCGAGCTGCTGATTACCCAAAAAAAGATACTAAATTGAAACAGGAAAAGGGGCGGGTGAATACTTTGGAGGCAAGAAAGTGTGTAAAAACCACTGCATGTGCTATTTTTAAAAACTTGACTTGCAATAATTATTCATTTTCGGCATTGCTGGATACAGGCTGCGATTTATGCCTGATTCGCTATGATGTCCTTATGATGTTAGGAGAAATCGAACTGTCGGCCGAAAAGTGTGAGCTCAAAGGTATCAGTGATAGTACACGTTAGGAAGCTTTGAAATAAAGTTAGAAGTTGACGAAATTCAGTTAGGTGTCGTTTTTCATGTCGTTAGGGAGCCTGATATTCTGTATGGAGCCATCATTGGTAACAGTGTCCTGAAACAAGTCGATTTAATTGTAACGGAGGACAATGTCGTTTTTAGAAAAAAAGAGACGTCAAAAGTGACCGAGGCCGTTACGCCTCCCAACAGCAATGAGGAAACTGAGTTTCTAAAAGAGTTTAGGAATCTGTGTCTGGCTTTTGAGCCAACAGCTGAGAATAGCGTCGACATTGAGTTATCCCATCTTGACAGGGTGGAGGCTTCAGAAGTTCGGAATTTAATTCAGAACTATAACCCAAAAAAGAAGCAAAAATCCCCAGTTGATATGAAAATCTCTTTGATAGATGATACTCCGATATATCAAGCGCCAAGGCGCATGTCGTATGCTAACAGGTGCGTAGTAGACCAACAGGTAGCCGAATGGTTAAGGGACGGAATTATTCAACCTAGCTCGTCAGAATATGCTTCCCCAATAGTACTCGTGGGAAAGAAAGATGGAAGCAAGCGACTGTGCTGCGATTATAGGCGCCTAAATGAAAAAATTATGAAAGACCACTTCCCCATGCCTCTAATAGATGACGTGCTAGAGAAGCTACAGAGTGCACGTGCGTTTACTACTCTAGACCTAATGAACGGGTTCTTCCATGTGCCTCTCGAGGTGACGTCAAGGAAATTTACTTCGTTCATTACCCACCAAGGACAGTACGAGTTCCTTTATGTCCCATTCGGCATATGTAATTCTCCCGCGGTATTCTCAAGATACATATTCTCAGTGTTTAGAGATTTAATACAAGATGGCACAGTAGTAACGTATATGGATGACCTCATCATTCCCTCTAAGGATAAAGATGAAGGAATCCGTAAGGTGAAAAAAGTTTTAGAGCGAGAAATGGACTACAACATGCGTATCAAGTGGAGTAAATGCCAGTTTCTCATGGAGAAGGTTGACTTTCTAGGCTATATCGTTGAGGGTGGAACAATTAGACCATCAAAAATTAAAACAATCGCGGTCGAGTGTTTCCCAACGCCTGCTGATCGGAAGAGCTTGCAAAGGTTTTTAGGGCTGACTTCCTATTTCCGTTTCATTGAGGGTTATGCTGTGGTCGCTAAACCACTGTCCGATTTGTTGCGACAGGGTGAAAAGTTTGTTTTTGGTGAGGCTCAGGAAGCAGCGTTTAGGCAGTTAAAGGCTGCATTAGTAAGCGCGCCCGTGTTGCGTTTGTACAACCCAAAAGCGTTGACAGAGGTGCATACAGATGCGTCCATGCATGGATACGGTGGAGTGCTCCTGCAAAGAGATAGCGAGGACAGACAACTTCACCCAATACAATACATGAGTAGGAAAACCACTCCAGTGGAAGAGCGTTACCACTCATACGAACTTGAAGTTCTCGCAATCGTCTCAGCGTGGAAGAAGTGGCGCGTGTACTTACTGGGCATCCCGTTCAAGATAATAACGGATTGCAACGCATTCACTATGACGATGCGGAAGAAGGATGTGCCTGTAAGAGTATCACGTTGGGCTCTTTTTCTACAAGATTTTAATTACGAAATAGAGCACAGGTCAGGTAGCAAAATGAGGCACGTTGATGCCTTAAGTAGGATGTCGTGTTTATTGTTGGAGGATTCGCTAAAGTTCAGACTGCAGCAGGCACAAAGGGAAGATGATTGGGTGCGAGCAGTACTAAAAGTACTCGAAACGGAGAGTTATGATGACTTTTATATTAAGCGTGGAGTTCTACACAAAGATCCCACCAAGGAACTTTTAGTAGTACCCGCTCAAATGGAGGAAGAGGTCATACGCATAGGGCATAATCAGGGACACTTTTCAGGTAAGAGAACACAAGATGCTGTCGAAAAGTCCTTTTATATTCCTAAATTAGCTTCAAAGGTAGGGAAGGTGGTAAAGAGTTGTGTGCAGTGCATCATCACCGAAGCAAAGAGCGGTAAGAAGGAGGGGTTCTTGGAGCCTATATTCAAGGAAGACCGACCATTGTGCACTTACCACGTAGACCATGTTGGGCCAATGGGAAAGACTAATAAACGGTATGCCTACATCCTCGTCATAGTTGACGCATTTTCTAAATTTGTATGGCTCTATCCAACTCGTAGCACTGGAGTAGACGAAGTAATTGATAAGTTGAAAAAACAATCTTCTATTTTCGGGAATCCGAAACGCATAGTAACAGATAGGGGCGCGGCTTTCATGGCTAACGCATTTAAGATGTACTGCGAAAGCGAATCCATTCAACATCTGCTGATCGCTACGGGAGTGCCAAGAGGTAACGGCCATAGAGCGAATCAACCGAATGATTACCCCAATGCTAGCTAAACTATGTCTTGAAACACCAACAAATTGGTACAAGTACATAGAGAAAGTGCAGCAGACACTCAATAGCACACCCCCTAGAAGTACAAACATAACGCCGTTTAAGTTGTTAACTGGAGTAGAAATGCGAACAAACGCCATGCCCGAATTGAATGAATATCTTGAAAAAGAAGCGATGGAAGAACTGGACAGGTCAAGAGAAGATCATCGGAGAGAAGCGCAACAAAATATTAGGAAAATCCAGCAAGAAAATCGAAAAACTTTTGACAGTAAGCGAGCAGAAGCAACGAAATACAAGTTAAACGAATTAGTAGGCATCAAGCGAATCCAATTCGGAAGCGCCCTACGACTTCGACCAAGATTTTTTGGACCGTACAAAATCGTTAAAATTCTACCTCACGATCGTTACGAGGTGGAAAAGATAGGCGAAGGAGAAGGACCCAAGCGTACTAGCACGGTCGCAGAGTTCATGAAAAAGAGGCCAAACGATAACTCAGGATGGCCGAATGTAGGATGTCCTGATGCAAACATAGCCTTAGGCAACCAATAACTACAACCCTGTGTGGTAAAACGGAACGGACTGACAAAGGACAGGACAAAAGACTAAAGAGTGACGAAGGTGAATATGAAAGTTTAAGTAATTGCGTGACGGTTGAACTGAACGGACGGCTTTGTATATGTATCGGGCGTGCTTAAAACATTGTAATCTTTGTAAAACCGAACTATACTTAATAAATCGAACTTTGTGCAAATAATAAAAGATGCGTACATTCATTGGTGTCTGATCGGCAATCCTACATGTATTGTAAAAAACATCTCAATTCGAGAATCATATCAAGTATAGCTGTTGGCGTCACTGAGAACTTGCTAGTTGAAGTGTCTAGTTCAATGTCCAAAGTCCTTTTTTCGTGCGTCTATAACCCTAATAAATTGTGCAACGTGAAGGAATATTTTACAATGTTGCCCTCGGTCGCAGTTGATTATACTGATATAATTATCTGCGGAGATTTTATTGTTAATCTCTTATGTAGTGACCCATATACCTGCCGTTTGTTAGACGATGTTTCAAGTGTTGGTCTTGAAGTGGTTAATGTGTGCGTACCAACAAGGTATGGACAGAACTGCAGCCCCAGCCTTCTTGACTATTTCATTGTGTCCGATACGTCTAAAGTCTTAAAGTTTGATCAATTATCCTTTATCTCAGACCATGATCTAATTTTCTGTTCATTTGATGTAGTGTTCGATAACCACAGTGCAGTAGCTAGACCATCCATTTCACGACTGGACGTAAATAACCTTCTTGGAGACATCTCCAGCATAAATTGGTCTGCTTGTTGGAGCTTGAGTTCGGTGCATGAAAAGCTGAGATTTTTAAATGAAATTATTTTATACCTCTATACAACTCACGTTCCATCTCGGGTATATAGCAACAGATCTTCCTCTTGCCCTTGGTTTAATAGATCCGTCCGTGCTATGATTATCAAGCGCAATAAGCTTTATTCCCTTTGGAAGAAAAACCGAAGCAACGCAAATTGGCGTGCATACAAACTTACACGAAATGAGACCACAGCCTATATTAAATGTAAAATGTTGAATATATCGTTGCCTAATCATGTTTTGTGGCGTAATCTGAAAAAACTTCGTGTACATGTGAGTGAGAGTTCTGACTGTTCCCTTAATCCTGAAGATCTTAATGCAGCTTTTGTGAGCCAAGCTAACCCGTCTTGTCTTAATACCAATTTCTCAACCCCTCCCTTATATGTGGTTCCTGTTTGTCAAGTATTTGAGTTTACAGCTGTTTCGGAACTTGATGTGGCGGGATGCATAAATAAAATAAGGTCCAACGCAATCGGTCAGGACAATATACCGCTCAAATTTGTTAAAATAATTGCCCCGTACATTCTTCCTACATTGACGCATATTATCAACCACAGTATTACTACCTCCTGCTTCCCTGATATGTGGAAGATTGCCACGGTTATACCCATTGCAAAAACTAAGTTTGCAGATTGTCCTAGTGACTTTCGGCCTATCAGCATTTTGCCAGCACTCTCGAAAGTCTTTGAGATATTGTGTTCGGAACAAATTCAAGACCATGTTTGCAAACATAGTCTGCTATCACCATTCCAGTCAGGCTTCCGATCAAAGCACAGTTGGTCCACGGCTATCATAAAAATTTTAGACGACATCAGGGCACCCTTTGACAAAAACCAGTTGACTTTATTATGCCTGCTTGACTTCTCAAAAGCCTTCGACTCTGTGAACCATGACCTGCTGTGCTTAAAATGAACAAAAATTAAAAAATTATTTTGGTTTTGATGACTCCGCAGTGCGGCTCATGCGAAGTTATCTGACGGGTAGATCCCAGCTTGTCAAAGTCGGCTCCGAAACTTCAGGTCTAAAACCACTATTGGCAGGGGAACCCCAAGGCTCTATCTTTGGTCCACTACTTTTTAGTATTTTTATTAATGACATATTTAATGCATGACAGCATGCTCATATGTATGCATATGCTGATGATGTCCAACTATATTTGTCGGGAAATCATGAGGGGACAAACGATTTATGCTCAAGATTGAATAATGACTTAATATCCATATTTCAATGGGCTAGGAAAAATGACTTATGCATGAAGAGTGAGAAATCATACGTGTTGCCTATATCTAAAAAACGAATAAGTTTCTCAAGTATTCCGCCCTTGCGCGTTGCCAGTAAATGTCTCAAACTCGTTTCAAAAGTGACTAATCTTGGTTTTGTTATTAACACGACCGCTGTCTTGTGATGATCATGTAAATTCGTTGGTTAAGAAAGTATACTATATCTTAAGAAACTTACGAATGTCTGCTATTTATACTCCGGTCAATGTTAGAAGAAAACTTGCAATTCAATTGATTATGCCGATCATTTGCTACTCTGAGCTAGTGTACAGTAAACTGAGCTCCCAGTCTGCTCATAAAATTGATGTAGCATTTAATCATGTTACACGTTATGTATTCGGCTTAGCCATATTTGATCATATATCCAGCTGGAGAGCGCGTCTACTGGGCTGTGAAATCTTCGAATATCTGAAAGCTAGGAACAGCATTTTCCTTTGTCAACTTATCATGTATAAGGAGCCTAGTTACCTATATGATAAGCTAATATTCCCCAGGTCTGCTCGAATCAACGACCTAATAGTACCAACTTATAACTATCTAACATCTGGACGGCTATTCTTTGTCAATGCCATTCGCCTATGGAACTCTATTCCAGTATCCGTACGTAGTAGTCTAAATAAAAGCAACTTTAAAAATGTTCTTTATGCTCATTTTAGTTGAAACCATTATACTTCTTGAGTTTTCGCCATCAATATGTATGAGTGTATACAACGTTTTGTTATTGAATTTAATTATTTGTTTATTTTAGATACTAGTAAATTACGATAATTCTCTATGTTTGATGTGATTATTTAACCTACATAACCCTCTGTTATGACTTTTGTTCTTTTTTACATTGCGATTTATCTTTTTGTTGTACTATAAAAGATCCTAGACCTTATTGTACTAATACTATTTTTGCAATAAATGATAAATGATGAAATGATAAATGATAACAACAAGGTTCCACGTAAGTCAATAGGAAATAAATTTTGTTTACTGTTATGATTTCTTTTTTTGTTTATGAAGAAAGTGTTTACACACTGACATATGGCTTTATAACAATAGTCAATTAGTTAAAAATTAGAGTTGTTTGCTGCGTAAAATCACTAAATGCCATCAGATCTAAAGATGGAAAATTTTTAGGCTAGTTTGATTATATTCACGACTTATAGCGTTTCAAATGTTTTTGAGTAATTAAGGTCTTTTGACTAATCAAATAAAATGTAGCGAATTTTAATTAACACTTTTTAATAACAACAAAAGTTCCACGTAAGTCAGTAGGAAATACATTTTGTTTACTGTTATGATTTCTTTTTTTGTTTATGACGTAAGTGTTTACACACTGACATATGGCTTTATAACAATAGTTTAATGAATTAAAAATTAGAGTTGTTTGCTGCGTAAAATCACTAAATGCCATCAGATCTGAAGATGGCCAATTTTTAGGCTAGTTTGATTATGTTTACGACTTATGGCGTTTCAAAAGTTTTTAAGTAATTAAGGGCTTTTGACTAATCAAATAAAACGTATCGAATTTTAATTACTACTTTTGAATAACAACAAAGGTTCCACGTAAGTCAATAGGAAATACATTTTGTTTACTGTTATGATTTCTTTTTTTGTTTATGACGAAAGTGTTTGCACACTGACATATGGCTTTATAACAATAGTTTAATTAATTAAAAATTAGAGTTGTTTGCTGCGTAAAATCACTAAATGCCCTCAGATCTAAAGATGGAAATTTTTTAGGCTAGTTTGATTATGTTTACGACTTATGGCGTTTCAAAAGTTTTTAAGTAATTAAGGGCTTTTGACTAATCAAATAAAACGTAGCGAATTTTAGTTAACACTTTTGAATAACAACAAAAGTTCCCCGTAAGTCAATAGGAAATACAATTTGTTTACTGTTATGATTTCTTTTTTTGTTTATGAAGAAAGTGTTTACACACTGACATATGGCTTTATAACAATAGTCAATTAGTTGAAAATTAGAGTTGTTTGCTGCGTAAAATCTCTAAATGCCCTCAGGTGTGAAGATGGAAAATTTTTAGGCTAGTTTGATTATATTCACGACTTATGGCGTTTCAAATGTGTTTGAGTAATTAAGGGCTTTTGACTAATCAAATAAAATGTAGCGAATTTTAATTAACACTTTTGAATAACAACAAAGGTTCCACGTAAGTCAATAGGAAATACATTTTGTTTACTGTTATGATTTCTATTTTTGTTTATGACGAAAGTGTTTACACACTGACATATTGCTTTATAACAATAGTTTAATGAATTAAAAATTAGAGTTGTTTGCTGCGTAAAATCACTAAATGTCATCAGATCTGAAGATGGAAAATTTTTAGGCTAGTTTGATTATATTTACGACTCATGGCGTTTCAAATGTTTTGAGTAATTAAAGGCTTTTGACTAATCAAATAAAATGTATCGAATTTTAATTAACACTTTTGAATAACAACAAAGGTTCCACGTAAGTCAATAGGAAATACATTTTGTTTACTGTTATGATTTCTTTTTTTGTTTATGAAAAAAGTGTTTACACACTGACATATGGCTTTATAACAATAGTCAATTAGTTAAAAATTAGAGTTGTTTGCTGCGTAAAATCACTAAATGCCATCAGATCTGAAGATGGAAAATTTTTAGGCTAGTTTGATTATATTTACGACTTATGGCGTTTCAAATGTTTTTGAGTAATTAAAGGCTTTTGATTTTAATTAACACTTTTGAATAACAACAAAAGTTCCCCGTAAGTCAATAGGAAATACAATTTGTTTACTGTTATGATTTCTTTTTTTGTTTATGAAGAAAGTGTTTACACACTGACATATGGCTTTATAACAATAGTCAATTAGTTAAAAATTAGAGTTGTTTGCTGCGTAAAATCACTAAATGCCATCAGATCTGAAGATGGAAAATTTTTAGGCTAGTTTGATTATATTTACGACTTATGGCGTTTCAAATGTTTTTGAGTAATTAAAGGCTTTTGATTTTAATTAACACTTTTGAATAACAACAAAGGTTCCACGTAAGTCAATAGGAAATACATTTTGTTTACTGTTATGATTTCTATTTTTGTTTATGACGAAAGTGTTTACACACTGACATATTGCTTTATAACAATAGTTTAATGAATTAAAAATTAGAGTTGTTTGCTGCGTAAAATCTCTAAATGCCCTCAGGTGTGAAGATGGAAAATTTTTAGGCTAGTTTGATTATATTCACGACTTATGGCGTTTCAAATGTGTTTGAGTAATTAAGGGCTTTTGACTAATCAAATAAAATGTAGCGAATTTTAATTAACACTTTTGAATAACAACAAAGGTTCCACGTAAGTCAATAGGAAATACATTTTGTTTACTGTTATGATTTCTTTTTTTGTTTATGAAAAAAGTGTTTACACACTGACATATGGCTTTATAACAATAGTCAATTAGTTAAAAATTAGAGTTGTTTGCTGCGTAAAATCACTAAATGCCATCAGATCTGAAGATGGAACATTTTTAGGCTAGTTTGATTATATTTACGACTTATGGCGTTTCAAATGTTTTTGAGTAATTAAAGGCTTTTGATTTTAATTAACACTTTTGAATAACAACAAAAGTTCCCCGTAAGTCAATAGGAAATACAATTTGTTTACTGTTATGATTTCTTTTTTTGTTTATGAAGAAAGTGTTTACACACTGACATATGGCTTTATAACAATAGCCAATTAGTTGAAAATTAGAGTTGTTTGCTGCGTAAAATCTCTAAATGCCCTCAGGTGTGAAGATGGAAAATTTTTAGGCTAGTTTGATTATATTCACGACTTATGGCGTTTCAAACGTGTTTGAGTAATTAAGGGCTTTTGACTAATCAAATAAAATGTAGCGAATTTTAATTAACACTTTTGAATAACAACAAAGGTTCCACGTAAGTCAATAGGAAATACATTTTGTTTACTGTTATGATTTCTATTTTTGTTTATGAAGAAAGTGTTTACACACTGACATATGGCTTTATAACAATAGTCAATTAGTTGAAAATTAGAGTTGTTTGCTGCGTAAAATCTCTAAATGCCCTCAGGTATGAAGATGGAAAATTTTTAGGCTAGTTTGATTATATTCACGACTTATGGCGTTTCAAATGTGTTTGAGTAATTAAGGGCTTTTGACTAATCAAATAAAATGTAGCGAATTTTAATTAACACTTTTGAATAACAACAAAGGTTCCACGTAAGTCAATAGGAAATACATTTTGTTTACTGTTATGATTTCTATTTTTGTTTATGACGAAAGTGTTTACACACTGACATATTGCTTTATAACAATAGTTTAATGAATTAAAAATTAGAGTTGTTTGCTGCGTAAAATCACTAAATGTCATCAGATCTGAAGATGGAAAATTTTTAGGCTAGTTTGATTATATTTACGACTCATGGCGTTTCAAATGTTTTGAGTAATTAAAGGCTTTTGACTAATCAAATAAAATGTAGCGAATTTTAGTTAACACTTTTGAATAACAACAAAAGTTCCACGTAAGTCAATAGGAAATACATTTTGTTTACTGTTATGATTTCTTTTTTTGTTTATGAAAAAAGTGTTTACACACTGACATATGGCTTTATAACAATAGTCAATTAGTTAAAAATTAGAGTTGTTTGCTGCGTAAAATCACTAAATGCCATCAGATCTGAAGATGGAAAATTTTTAGGCTAGTTTGATTATATTTACGACTTATGGCGTTTCAAATGTTTTTGAGTAATTAAAGGCTTTTGACTAATCAAATAAAATGTAGCGAATTTTAGTTAACACTTTTGAATAACAACAAAAGTTCCACGTAAGTCAATAGGAAATACAATTTCTTTACTGTTATGATTTCTTTTTTGTTTATGAAGAAAGTGTTTACACACTGACATATGGCTTTATAACAATAGTTAATTAGTTAAAAATTAGAGTTGTTTGCTGCGTAAAATCACTAAATGCCATCAGATCTGAAGATGGAAAATTTTTAGGCTAGTTTGATTATATTCACGACTTATGGCGTTTCAAATGTTTTTGAGTAATTAAGGGCTTTTGACTAATCAAATAAAACGTATCGAATTTTAATTACTACTTTTCAATAACAACAAAGGTTCCACGTAAGTCAATAGGAAATACATTTTGTTTGCTGTTATGATTTCTTTTTTTGTTTATGAAGAAAGTGTTTACACACTGACATATGGCTTTATAACAATAGTCAAGTAGTTAAAAATTAGAGTTGTTTGCTGCGTAAAATCACTAAATGCCATCAGATCTGAAGATAGAAAATTTTTAGACTAGTTTGATTATATTCACGACTTATGGCGTTTCAAATGTTTTTGAGTAATTAAGGGCTTTTGAGTAATAAAATAAAACGTATCGAATTTTAATTACTACTTTTCAATAACAACAAAGGTTCCACGTAAGTCATTAGGAAAAACATTTTGTTTACTGTTATGATTTCTTTTTTTGTTTATGAAGAAAATGTTTACACACTGACATATGGCTTTATAACAATAGTCAATTAGTTAAAAATTAGAGTTGTTTGTTGCGTAAAATCACTAAATGCCATCAGATCTGAAGATGGAAAATTTTTAGGCTAGTTTGATTATATTCACGACTTATGGCTTTTCAAATGTTTTTGAGAAATTAAGGGCTTTTGACTAATCAAATAAAATGTAGCGAATTTTAATTAACACTTTTGAATAACAACAAAGGTTCCACGTAAGTCAATAGGAAATACATTTTGTTTACTGTTATGATTTCCTTTTTTGTTTATGACGAAAGTGTTTACACACTGACATATTGCTTTATAGCAATAGTTTAATGAATTAAAAATTAGAGTTGTTTGCTGCGTAAAATCACTAAATGCCATCAGATCTGAAGATGGAAAATTTTTAGGCTAGTTTGATTATATTTACGACTTAAGGCGTTTCAAATGTTTTTGAGTAATTAAAGGCTTTTAACTAATCAAATAAAATGTAGCGAATTTTAGTTAACACTTTTGAATAACAACAAAAGTTCCACGTAAGTCAATAGGAAATACAATTTGTTTACTCTTATGATTTCTTTTTTGTTTATGAAGAAAGTGTTTACACACTGACATATGGCTTTATAACAATAGTTAATTAGTTAAAAATTAGAGTTGTTTGCTGCGTAAAATCACTAAATGCCATCAGATCTGAAGATGGAAAATTTTTAGGCTAGTTTGATTATATTTACGACTTATGGCGTTTCAAATGTTTTTGAGTAATTAAGGGCTTTTGACTAATCACATAAAACGTAGCGAATTTTAATTAACACTTTTGAATAACAACAAAGGTTCCACGTAAGTCAATAAGAAATACATTTTGTTTACTGTTATGATTTTTTTTTGTTTATGTAAAAGGTGTTTACATACTGACATATGGCTTTATAGCAATAGTTTAATTAGTTAAAAATTGGAGATTTTTGCTTCGTAAAATCACTAAATCCCATCAGATCTGAAGATGGAAAATTTTTAGGCTAGTTTGAATATATTCACGACTTATGGCTTTTCAAATGTTTTTGAGAAATTAAGGGCTTTTGACTAATCAAATAAAATGTAGCGAATTTTAATTAACACTTTTGAATAACAACAAAGGTTCCACGTAAGTCAATAGGAAATACATTTTGTTTACTGTTATGATTTCTTTTTTTGTTTATGACGAAAGTGTTTACACACTGACATATGGCTTTATAGCAATAGTTTAATTAGTTAAAAATTAGAGTTGTTTGCTGCGTAAAATCACTAAATGCCATCAGATCTGAAGATGGAAAATTTTTAGGCTAGTTTGATTATATTTACGACTTATGGCGTTTCAAATGTTTTTGAGTAATTAAGGGCTTTTGACTAATCACATAAAACGTAGCGAATTTTAATTAACACTTTTGAATAACAACAAAGGTTCCACGTAAGTCAATAAGAAATACATTTTGTTTACTGTTATGATTTTTTTTGTTTATGTAGAAGGTGTTTACATACTGACATATGGCTTTATAGCAATAGTTTAATTAGTTAAAAATTGGAGATTTTTGCTTCGTAAAATCACTAAATCCCATCAGATCTGAAGATGGAAAATTTTTAGGCTAGTTTGAATATATTCACGACTTATGGCTTTTCAAATGTTTTTGAGAAATTAAGGGCTTTTGACTAATCAAATAAAATGTAGCGAATTTTAATTAACACTTTTGAATAACAACAAAGGTTCCACGTAAGTCAATAGGAAATACATTTTGTTTACTGTTATGATTTCTTTTTTTGTTTATGACGAAAGTGTTTACACACTGACATATGGCTTTATAGCAATAGTTTAATTAGTTAAAAATTAGAGTTGTTTGCTGCGTAAAATCACTAAATGCCATCAGATCTGAAGATGGAAAATTTTTAGGCTAGTTTGATTATATTTACGACTTATGGCGTTTCAAATGTTTTTGAGTAATTAAGGGCTTTTGACTAATCACATAAAACGTAGCGAATTTTAATTAACACTTTTGAATAACAACAAAGGTTCCACGTAAGTCAATAAGAAATACATTTTGTTTACTGTTATGATTTTTTTTTGTTTATGTAAAAGGTGTTTACATACTGACATATGGCTTTATAGCAATAGTTTAATTAGTTAAAAATTGGAGATTTTTGCTTCGTAAAATCACTAAATCCCATCAGATCTGAAGATGGAAAATTTTTAGGCTAGTTTGATTATATTTACGACTTATGGCGTTTCAAATGTTTTTGAATAATTAAGGGCTTTTGACTAATCACATAAAACGTAGCGAATTTTAATTAACACTTTTGAATAACAACAAAGGTTCCACGTAAGTCAATAGGAAATACATTTTGTTTACTGTTATGATTTCTTTTTTTGTTTATGACGAAAGTGTTTACACACTGACATATGGCTTTATAACAATAGTTTAATGAATTAAAAATTAGAGTTATTTGCTGCGTAAAATCACTAAATGCCATCAGATCTGAAGATGGAAAATTTTTAGGCTAGTTTGATTATTTTCACGACTTATGGCGTTTCAAATGTTTTTGAGTAATTAAGGGCTTTTGACTAATCAAATAAAATGTAGCTAATTTTAATTACCACTTTTGAATAACAACAAAGGTTCCACGTAAGTCAATAGGAAATACATTTTGTTTACTGTTACGATTTCTTTTTTTGTTTATGACGAAAGTCTTTGCACACTGACATATGGCTTTATAACAATAGTTTAATGACTTAAAAATTAGAGTTGTTTCCTGAGTAAAATCACTAAATACCATCAGATCTGAAGATGAAAAATGTTTGGGCTAGTGTGATTATATTTACGACTTATGGCGTTTCAAATGTTTTTGAGTAATTAAAGGCTTTTGACTAATCAAATTAAACGTATCGAATTTTAATTACTACCTTTGAATAACAAAAAAGGTTCCACGTAAGTCAATAGGAAATACATTTTGTTTACTGTTATGATTTCTTTTTTTGTTTATGAAGAAAGTGTTTACACACTGACATATGGCTTTATAACAATAGTCAATTAGTTAAAAATTAGAGTTGTTGCTGCGTAAAATCACTAAATGCCATCAGATCTGAAGATGGAAAATTTTTAGGCTAGTTTGATTTTATTCACGACTTATGGCGTTTCAAATGTTTTTGAGTAATTAAGGGCTTTTGACTAATCAAATAAAATGTAGCGAATTTTAATTAACACTTTTGAATAACAACAAAGGTTCCACGTAAGTCAATAGGAAATACATTTTGTTTACTGTTATGATTTCTTTTTTTGTTTATGACGAAAGTGTTTGCACACTGACATATGGCTTTATAACAATAGTTTAATGACTTAAAAATTAGAGTTTTTTTTTCTGCGTAAAATCACTAAATCCCATCAGATCTGAAGATGGAAAATTTTTAGGCTAGTTTGATTATATTTACGACTTATGGCGTTTCAAATGTTTTTGAGTAATTAAGGGCTTTTGACTAATCAAATAAAATGTAGCGAATTTTAATTAACACTTTTGAATAACAACAAAGGTTCCACGTAAGTCAATAGGAAATACATTTTGTTTACTGTTATGATTTCTTTTTTTGTTTATGACGAAAGTGTTTGCACACTGACATATGGCTTTATAACAATAGTTTAATGACTTAAAAATTTGGGGTTTTTTTTCTGCGTAAAATCACTAAATGCCATCAGATCTGAAGATGGAAAATATTTGGGCTAGTGTGATTATATTTACGACTTATGGCGTTTCAAATGTTTCTGAGTAATTAAAGGCTTTTGACTAATCACATAAAACGTAGCGAATTTTAATTCACACTTTTGAATAACAACAAAGGTTCCACGTATGTAAGTCAATAAGAAATAAATTTTGTTTACTGTTATGATTTTTTTTTTGTTTATGAAGAAAGAGTTTACACACTGACATATGACTTTATAACAATAGTTTAATTAGTTAAAAATTGGAGTTGTTTGCTTCCTAAAATCACTAAATGCCATCAGATCTGAAGATGGAAAATTTTTAGGCTAGTTTGATTATGTTTACGACTTATGGCGTTTCAAATGTTTTTGAGTAATTAAGGGCTTTTGACTAATCAAATAAAATGTATCGAATTTTAATTACTACTTTTGAATAACAACAAAGGTTCCACGTAAGTCAATAGGAAATACATTTTGTTTACTGTTATGATTTCTTTTTTTGTTTATGACGAAAGTGTTTGCACACTGACATATGGCTTTATAACAATAGTTTAATGAATTAAAAATTACAGTTGTTTGCTGCGTAAAATCACTAAATTCCATCAGATCTGAAGATGGAAATTTTTTAGGCTAGTTTGATTATATTTACGACTTATGGCGTTTCAAATGTTTTTGAGTAATTAAGGGCTTATGACTAATCACATAAAACGTAGCGAATTTTAATTAACACTTTTGAATAACAACAAAGGTTCCACGTAAGTCAATAAGAAATACATTTTGTTTACTGTTATGATTTTTTTTTGTTTATGTAGAAGGTGTTTACATACTGACATATGGCTTTATAGCAATAGTTTAATTAGTTAAAAATTGGAGATTTTTGCTTCGTAAAATCACTAAATCCCATCAGATCTGAAGATGGAAAATTTTTAGGCTAGTTTGATTATATTTACGACTTATGGCGTTTCAAATGTTTTTGAGTAATTAAGGGCTTTTGACTAATCACATAAAACGTAGCGAATTTTAATTAACACTTTTGAATAACAACAAAGGTTCCACGTAAGTCAATAGGAAATACATTTTGTTTACTGTTATAATTTCTTTTTTTGTTTATGACGAAAGTGTTTACACACTGACATATGGCTTTATAGCAATAGTTTAATTAGTTAAAAATTAGAGTTGTTTGCTGCGTAAAATCACTAAATGCCATCAGATCTGAAGATGGAAAATTTTTAGGCTAGTTTGATTATATTTACGACTTATGGCGTTTCAAATGTTTTTGAGTAATTAAGGGCTTTTGACTAATCATATAAAACGTAGCGAATTTTAATTAACACTTTTGAATAACAACAAAGGTTCCACGTAAGTCAATAAGAAATACATTATGTTTACTGTTATGATTTTTTTTTTGTTTATGTAGAAGGTGTTTACATACTGACATATGGCTTTATAGCAATAGTTTAATTAGTTAAAAATTGGAGATTTTTGCTTCGTAAAATCACTAAATCACATCAGATCTGAAGATGGAAAATTTTTAGGCTAGTTTGATTTTGTTTACGACTTATGGCGTTTCAAATGTTTTTGAGTAATTAAGGGCTTTTGACTAATCACATAAAACGTAGCGAATTTTAATTAACACTTTTGAATAACAACAAAGGTTCCACGTAAGTCAATAGGAAATACATTTTGTTTACTGTTATGATTTCTTTTTTTGTTTATGACGAAAGTGTTTACACACTGACATATGGCTTTATAACAATAGTTTAATGAATTAAAAATTAGAGTTGTTTGCTGCGTAAAATCACTAAATGCCATCAGATCTGAAGATGGAAAATTTTTAGGGTAGTTTGATTATTTTCACGACTTATGGCGTTTCAAATGTTTTTGAGTAATTAAGGGCTTTTGACTAATCAAATAAAATGTAGCTAATTTTAATTACCACTTTTGAATAACAACAAAGGTTCCACGTAAGTCAATAGGAAATACATTTTGTTTACTGTTACGATTTCTTTTTTTGTTTATGACGAAAGTCTTTGCACACTGACATATGGCTTTATAACAATAGTTTAATGACTTAAAAATTAGAGTTGTTTCCTGAGTAAAATCACTAAATACCATCAGATCTGAAGATGGAAAATGTTTGGGCTAGTGTGATTATATTTACGACTTATGGCGTTTCAAATGTTTTTGAGTAATTAAAGGCTTTTGACTAATCAAATTAAACGTATCGAATTTTAATTACTACCTTTGAATAACAAAAAAGGTTCCACGTAAGTCAATAGGAAATACATTTTGTTTACTGTTATGATTTCTTTTTTTGTTTATGAAGAAAGTGTTTACACACTGACATATGGCTTTATAACAATAGTCAATTAGTTAAAAATTAGAGTTGTTGCTGCGTAAAATCACTAAATGCCATCAGATCTGAAGATGGAAAATTTTTAGGCTAGTTTGATTTTATTCACGACTTATGGCGTTTCAAATGTTTTTGAGTAATTAAGGGCTTTTGACTAATCAAATAAAATGTAGCGAATTTTAATTAACACTTTTGAATAACAACAAAGGTTCCACGTAAGTCAATAGGAAATACATTATGTTTACTGTTATGATTTCTTTTTTTGTTTATGATGAAAGTGTTTGCACACTGACATATGGCTTTATAACAATAGTTTAATGAATTAAAAATTAGAGTTGTTTGCTGCGTAAAATCACTAAATGCCATCAGATCTGAAGATGGAAATTTTTTAGGCTAGTTTGATTATATTTACGACTTATGCCGTTTAAAATGTTTCTGAGTAATTAAAGGCTTTTGACTAATCACATAAAATGTAGCGAATTTTAATTCACACTTTTGAATAACAACAAAGGTTCCACGTATGTAAGTCAATAAGAAATACATTTTGTTTACTGTTATGATTTTTTTTTTTGTTTATGAAGAAAGAGTTTACACACTGACATATGACTTTATAACAATAGTTTAATTAGTTAAAAATTGGAGTTGTTTGCTTCCTAAAATCACTAAATGCCATCAGATCTGAAGATGGAAAATTTTTAGGCTAGTTTGTTTATGTTTACGACTTATGGCGTTTCAAATGTTTTTGAGTAATTAAGGGCTTTTGACTAATCAAATAAAATGTATCGAATTTTAATTACTACTTTTGAATAACAACAAAGGTTCCACGTAAGTCAATAGGAAATACATTTTGTTTACTGTTATGATTTCTTTTTTTGTTTATGACGAAAGTGTTTGCACACTGACATATGGCTTTATAACAATAGTTTAATGAATTAAAAATTAGAGTTGTTTGCTGCGTAAAATCACTAAATGCCATCAGATCTGAAGATGGAAATTTTTTAGGCGAGTTTGATTATATTTACGACTTATGGCGTTTCAAATGTTTTTGAGTAACTAAGGGCTTATGACTAATCACATAAAACGTAGCGAATTTTAATTAACACTTTTGAATAACAACAAAGGTTCCACGTAAGTCAATAAGAAATACATTTTGTTTACTGTTATGATTTTTTTTTGTTTATGTAGAAGGTGTTTACATACTGACATATGGCTTTATAGCAATAGTTTAATTAGTTAAAAATTGGAGATTTTTGCTTCGTAAAATCACTAAATCCCATCAGATCTGAAGATGGAAAATTTTTAGGCTAGTTTGATTATATTTACGACTTATGGCGTTTCAAATGTTTTTGAGTAATTAAGGGCTTTTGACTAATCACATAAAACGTAGCGAATTTTAATTAACACTTTTGAATAACAACAAATGTTCCACGTAAGTCAATAAGAAATACATTTTGTTTACTGTTATGATTTTTTTTTTGTTTATGTAGAAGGTGTTTACATACTGACATATGGCTTTATAGCAATAGTTTAATTAGTTAAAAATTGGAGATTTTTGCTTCGTAAAATCACTAAATCCCATCAGATCTGAAGATGGAAAATTTTTAGGCTAGTTTGATTATATTTACGACTTATGGCGTTTCAAATGTTTTTGAGTAATTAAGGGCTTTTGACTAATCACATAAAACGTAGCGAATTTTAATTAACACTTTTGAATAACAACAAAGGTTCCACGTAAGTCAATAAGAAATACATTTTGTTTACTGTTATGATTTTTTTTTTGTTTATGTAGAAGGTGTTTACATACTGACATATGGCTTTATAGCAATAGTTTAATTAGTTAAAAATTGGAGATTTTTGCTTCGTAAAATCACTAAATCCCATCAGATCTGAAGATGGAAAATTTTTAGGCTAGTTTGATTATATTTACGACTTATGGCGTTTCAAATGTTTTTGAGTAATTAAGGGCTTTTGACTAATCACATAAAACGTAGCGAATTTTAATTAACACTTTTGAATAACAACAAAGGTTCCACGTAAGTCAATAAGAAATACATTTTGTTTACTGTTATGATTTTTTTTTGTTTATGTAGAAGGTGTTTACATACTGACATATGGCTTTATAGCAATAGTCAATTAGTTAAAAATTAGAGTTGTTTGCTGCGTAAAATCACTAAATGCCATCAGATCTGAAGATGGAAAATTTTTAGGCTAGTTTGATTTTATTCACGACTTATGGCGTTTCAAATGTTTTTGATTAATTAAGGGCTTTTGACTAATCAAATAAAACGTATCGAATTTTAATTACTACTTTTGAATAACAACAAAGGTTCCACCTAAGTCAATAAGAAATACATTTTGTTTACTGTTATGATTTTTTTTTTGTTTATGTAGAAGGTGTTTACATACTGACATATGGCTTTATAGCAATAGTTTAATTAGTTAAAAATTGGAAATGTTTGCTTCGTAAAATCACTAAGTCCCATCAGATCTGAAGATGGAAAATTTTTAGGCTAGTTTGATTTTATTCACGACTTATGGCGTTTCAAATGTTTTTGAGTAATTAAGGGCTTTTAACTAATCAAATAAAACGTAGCGAATTTTAATTAACACTTTTGAATAACAACAAAGGTTCCACGTATGTAAGTCAATAAGAAATACATTTTGTTTACTGTTATGATTTTTTTTTTGTTTATGAAGAAAGAGTTTACACACTGACATATGACTTTATAACAATAGTTTAATTAGTTAAAAATTGGAGTTGTTTGCTTCCTAAAATCACTAAATCCCATCAGATCTGAAGATGGAAAATTTTTATGCTAGTTTGATTATATTTACGACTTGTGGCGTTTCAAATGTTTTTGAGTAATTAAGGGCTTTTGACTAATCACATAAAACGTAGCGAATTTTAATTAACACTTTTGAATAACAACAAAGGTTCCACGTATGTAAGTCAATAAGAAATACATTTTGTTTACTGTTATGATTTTTTTTTTTGTTTATGAAGAAAGAGTTTACACACTGACATATGACTTTATAACAATAGTTTAATTAGTTAAAAATTGGAGTTGTTTGCTTCCTAAAATCACTAAATCCCATCAGATCTGAAGATGGAAAATTTTTATGCTAGTTTGATTATATTTACGACTTGTGGCGTTTCAAATGTTTTTGAGTAATTAAGGGCTTTTGACTAATCACATAAAACGTTTAAGGGCTTTTGACTAATCAAATAAAATGTATCGAATTTTAATTACTACTTTTGAATAACAACAAAGGTTCCACGTAAGTCAATAGGAAATAAATTTTGTTTACTGTTATGATTTCTTTTTTTGTTTATGACGAAAGTGTTTGCACACTGACATATGGCTTTATAACAATAGTTTAATGAATTAAAAATTAGAGTTGTTTGCTGCGTAAAATCACTAAATGCCATCAGATCTGAAGATGGAAATTTTTTAGGCTAGTTTGATTATATTTACGACTTATGGCGTTTCAAATGTCTTTGAGTAATTAAGGGCTTATGACTAATCACATAAAACGTAGCGAATTTTAATTAACACTTTTGAATAACAACAAAGGTTCCACGTAAGTCAATAAGAAATACATTTTGTTTACTGTTATGATTTTTTTTTGTTTATGTAAAAGGTGTTTACATACTGACATATGGCTTTATAGCAATAGCTTAATTAGTTAAAAATTGAAGATTTTTGCTTCGTAAAATCACTAAATCCCATCAGATCTGAAGATGGAAAATTTTTAGGCTAGTTTGATTATATTTACGACTTATGGCGTTTCAAATGTTTTTGAGTAATTAAGGGCTTTTGACTAATCACATAAAACGTAGCGAATTTTAATTAACACTTTTGAATAACAACAAAGGTTCCACGTAAGTCAATAAGAAATACATTTTGTTTACTGTTATGATTTTTTTTTTGTTTACGTAGAAGGTGTTTACATACTGACATATGGCTTTATAGCAATAGTTTAATTAGTTAAAAATTGGAGATTTTTGCTTCGTAAAATCACTAAATCCCATCAGATCTGAAGATGGAAAATTTTTAGGCTAGTTTGACTATATTTACGACTTATGGCGTTTCAAATGTTTTTGAGTAATTAAGGGCTTTTGACTAATCACATAAAACGTAGCGAATTTTAATTAACACTTTTGAATAACAACAAAGGTTCCACGTAAGTCAATAAGAAATACATTTTGTTTACTGTTATGATTTTTTTTTGTTTATGTAGAAGGTGTTTACATACTGACATATGGCTTTATAGCAATAGTTTAATCAGTTAAAAATTGGAGATTTTTGCTTCGTAAAATCACTAAATCCCATCAGATCTGAAGATGGAAAATTTTTAGGCTAGTTTGATTATATTTACGACTTATAGCGTTTCAAATGTTTTTGAGTAATTAAGGGCTTTTGACTAATCACATAAAGCGTAGCGAATTTTAATTAACACTTTTGAATAACAACAAAGGTTCCACGTAAGTCAATAAGAAATACGTTTTGTTTACTGTTATGATTTTTTTTTTGTTTATGTAGAAGGTGTTTACATACTGACATATGGCTTTATAGCAATAGTTTAATTAGTTAAAAATTGGAAATGTTTGCTTCGTAAAATCACTAAGTCCCATCAGATCTGAAGATGGAAAATTTTTAGGCTAGTTTGATTATATTTACGACTTATGGCGTTTCAAATGTTTTTGAGTAATTAAGGGCTTTTGACTAATCACATAAAACGTAGCGAATATTAATTAACACTTTTGAATAACAACAAAGGTTCCACGTAAGTCAATAAGAAATACATTTTGTTTACTGTTATGATTTTTTTTTGTTTATGTAGGTGTTTACATACTGACATATGGCTTTATAGCAATAGTTTAATTAGTTAAAAATTGGAGATTTTTGCTTCGTAAAATCACTAAATCCCATCAGATCTGAAGATGGAAAATTTTTAGGCTAGTTTGATTATATTTACGACTTATGGCGTTTCAAATGTTTTTGAGTAATTAAGGGCTTTTGACTAATCACATAAAACGTAGCGAATTTTAATTAACACTTTTGAATAACAACAAAGGTTCCACGTAAGTCAATAAGAAATACATTTTGTTTACTGTTATGATTTTTTTTTTGTTTATGTAGAAGGTGTTTACATACTGACATATGGCTTTATAGCAATAGTTTAATTAGTTAAAAATTGGAGATTTTTGCTTCGTAAAATCACTAAATCCCATCAGATCTGAAGATGGAAAATTTTTAGGCTAGTTTGATTATATTTACGACTTATGGCGTTTCAAATGTTTTTGAGTAATTAAGGGCTTTTGACTAATCACATAAAACGTAGCGAATTTTAATTAACACTTTTGAATAACAACAAAGGTTCCACGTAAGTCAATAGGAAATACATTTTGTTTACTGTTATGATTTTTTTTTTGTTTATGTAGAAGGTGTTTACATACTGACATATGGCTTTATAGCAATAGTTTAATTAGTTAAAGATTGGAGATTTTTGCTTCGTAAAATCACTAAATCCCATCAGATCTGAAGATGGAAAATTTTTAGGCTAGTTTGATTATATTTACGACTTATGGCGTTTCAAATGTTTTTAAGTAATTAAGGGCTTTTGACTAATCAAATAAAACGTAGCGAATTTTATTTAACACTTTTGAATAACAACAAAGGTTCCACGTCTGTGAATAAGAAATACATTTTGTTTACTGTTATGATTTTTTTTTGTTTATGTGAAAGGTGTTTACACATTGACATATGGCTTTATATCAATAGTTTAATTAGTTAAAATTTAGAGATTTTTGCTTCGTAAAATCACTAAATCCCATCAGATCTGAAGATGGAAAATTTTTAGGCTAGTTTGATTATATTTACGACTTGTGGCGTTTCAAATGTTTTTGAGTAATTAAGGGCTTTTGACTAATCACATAAAACGTAGCGAATTTTAATTAACACTTTTGAATAACAACAAATGTTCCACGTATGTAAGTCAATAAGAAATGCATTTTGTTTACTGTTATGATTTTTTTTTTTGTTTATGAAGAAAGAGTTTACACACTGACATATGACTTTATAACAATAGTTTAATTAGTTAAAAATTGGAGTTGTTTGCTTCCTAAAATGACTAAATCCCATCAGATCTGAAGATGGAAAATTTTTAGGCTACTTTGATTATATTTACGACTTATGGCGTTTCAAATGTTTTTGAGTAATTAAGGGCTTTTGACTAATCACATAAAACGTAGCGAATTTTAATTAACACTTTTGAATAACAACAAAGGTTCCACGTATGTAAGTCAATAAGAAATACATTTTGTTTACTGTTATGATTTTTTTTTTGTTTATGAAGAAAGAGTTTACACACTGACATATGACTTTATAACAATAGTTTAATTAGTTAAAAATTGGAGTTGTTTGCTTCCTAAAATCACTAAATCCCATCAGATCTGAAGATGGAAAATTGTTATGCTAGTTTGATTATATTTACGGCTTATGGCGTTTCAAATGTTTTTGAGTAATTAAGGGCTTTTAACTAATCAAATAAAACGTAGCGAATTTTAATTAACACTTTTGAATAACAACAAAGGTTCCACGTATGTAAGTCAATAAGAAATACATTTTGTTTACTGTTATGATTTTTTTTTTGTTTATGAAGAAAGAGTTTACACACTGACATATGACTTTATAACAATAGTTTAATTAGTTAAAAATTGGAGTTGTTTGCTTCCTAAAATCACTAAATCCCATCAGATCTGAAGATGTAAATTTTTATGCTAGTTTGATTATATTTACGACTTATTTCGTTTCAAATGTTTAGGAGTAATTAAGGCCTTTTAACTAATCAAATAAAACGTAGCGAATTTTAATTAACACTTTTGAATAACAACAAAGGTTCCACGTATGTAAGTCAATAAGAAATACATTTTGTTTACTGTTATGATTTTTTTTTTTTTGTTTATGAAGAAAGAGTTTACACACTGACAAATGACTTTATAACAATAGTTTAATTAGTTAAAAATTGGAGTTGTTTGCTTCCTAAAATCACTAAATCCCATCAGATCTGAAGATGGAAAATTTTTATGCTAGTTTGATTATATTTACGACTTATGGCGTTTCAAATGTTTTTGAGTAATTAGGGGCTTTTAACTAATCAAATAAAACGTAGCGAATTTTAATTAACACTTTTGAATAACAACAAAGGTTCCACGTATGTAAGTCAATAAGAAATACATTTTGTTTACTGTTATGATTTTTGTTTTGTTTATGAAGAAAGAGTTTACACACTGACATATGACTTTATGACAATAGTTTAATAAGTTAAAAATTGGAGTTGTTTGCTTCCTAAAATCACTAAATCCCATCAGATCTGAAGATGGAAAATTTTTATGCTAGTTTGATTATATTTACGACTTATGTCGTTTCAAATGTTTTTGAGTAATTAAGGGCTTTTAACTAATCAAATAAAACGTAGCGAATTTTAATTAACACTTTTGAATAACAACAAAGGTTCCACGTATGTAAGTCAATAAGAAATACATTTTGTTTACTGTTATGATTTTTTTTTGTTTATGAAGAAAGAGTTTACACACTGACATATGACTTTATAACAATAGTTTAATTAGTTAAAAATTGGAGTTGTTTGCTTCCTAAAATCATTAAATCCCATCAGATCTGAAGATGGAAAATTTTTAGGCTAGTTTGATAATATTTACGACTTATGGCGTTTCAAATGTTTTTGAGTAATTAAGAGCTTTTGACTAATCAAATAAAACGTAGCGAATTTTAATTAAAACTTTTGAATAACAACGAAGGTTCCACGTATGTAAGTTAATAAGAAATACATTTTGTTTACTGTTATGATTTTTTTTTTTTTTTTTGTTTATGAAGAAAGAGTTTACACACTGACATATGACTTTATAACAATAGTTTAATTAGTTAAAAATTGGAGTTGTTTGCTTCCTAAAATCACTAAATCCCATCAGATCTGAAGATGGAAAATTTTTATGCTAGTTTGATTATATTTACGACTTATAGCATTTCAAATGTTTTTGAGTAATTAAGGGCTTTTAACTAATCAAATAAAACGTAGCGAATTTTAATTAACACTTTTGAATAACAACAAAGTTTCCACGTATGTAAGTTATGATTTTTTTTGTTTATGAAGAAAGTGTTTACACACTGACCTATGGCTTTATAACAGAAGGTAGATGATGCAATGAAGAATAATGATAAACAAATGCGCATTATTGGTTCGAATGTAAGCACTGAGCTTAGGGTTGCTAAGACTAAGTGGCTTCATATTGCGTCGTTTTTGCCATCCGTTACAGGGAACAATATTATTGAATACGTCTCTAAGTATTATGGGATATGAAGAGAGTTGCTTTCTTGTCACGGGCTTATCAGGAAAGGTACTGCCGTTGAATCATTGAAGCGAATTACATTCAAACTTGGTGTTCCCGAATCTTGGTTTGATAAGGTGCTCAACCCTGAGCTTTGGCCTGCCGGTGTAACGGTTTGCCCTTTTCGGTTAGGCCGAAAAAGGTTCGAACCGAAGACATAGTCGCTAGATCTTACTTATAAATTAGTAGATCTATTAATAAATCAAAATCGAGTTATGCGCTTTATTATCAAAATGTTAATGATATGCGTATTAAATGGTCACAATTCTTTTGTAGCGTTAGTTCACACCAGTATGATATAATAGCACTATCAGAGACCTGGTTGAATGAACATTTTTCAACTAAAACGAATTTTTTGACAGCTATTATAACGTATTTCGTAATGATCGATGCCCGAACACCACCAGTCTTGAGAGGGGTGGTGGTGTTTTAATTGCTATAAGAGCAGATCTATGTAGTAAACTAATTACTAATGATTTGATAGATGGTGGCGTTGAACAAATCTGTGTAAGCGTTAAGTTTAATGGCAATAAAACAATAATAATCGTTTTGTCTTATATTCCGCCAAGTAGTGAAATTGCTGTCTATCGAAAATATTTAGATAATGTAAATAGTGTCATAAGTACTGCTAATCCGTCTGATGAGATTATATATCTAGGCGACCTTAACTTAAGTAATATCTCCTGGTCAAGTTGCTGTAATACTTTACCCACAAATAGCAGATCCGATATCAATGTGCTTGTTGTTAGCACTTTGTCCTCGCATGGCTTAAAACAATACAATACTCAACCAAACAGTAATGGTAGGTTCCCTGATCTCATTTTTGGATCTGATGATTTAAGAATATCTTGCCTGGAGTGTCTATCTCCAATCTTGGAAAACAGTTTACATCACAATGCTTTGGTTGCAAATTTCGAGTTCTATAGCTTTGATAAAAACCCAGCTGCAAATATTTCAGAATATAATTATTTCAAGGCTGATACTTCAGCGATAAACGAGTTTCTCCTCAACACTGATTGGTCCTTCTTGGACTCTGCTAATGGGCCTGAGGCTTCTTATGAACTCTTAAAGCAAAGGCTTTCATTAGCAGTCTCGAATTTTGTTAAGCGAAAACGGAGAATTCCGAACAATAGGCCACCCTGGTTCAATACTAAACTTAATAATATTAAAAATAACAAGTAAGGAAGGCTAAGTTCGGGTGTAACCGAACATTACATACTCAGCTGAGAGCTATGGAGACAAAATAAGGGAACATCACCATGTAGGAAAATGATCCTAGGGTAACCCTGGAATGTGCTTGTATGACATGTGTATCAAATGGAAGGTATTAAAGAGTATTTTCAGAGGGAGTCTGCCATACCTCTATAGGTGGACGGCATTTAGGGATATCGCCATAAAGGTGGACCAGAGCTGACTCTAGAATTTCTTTGTACGATATGGGTATCATAGGAAAGGTGTTAATGAGTATTTTAAAAGGGCCTGGGCTTAGTTCTATAGGTGGACGCTTTTTCGAGATATCACCATAAAGGTGGACCAGTTGTGACTCTAGAATTTGTTTGTACGATATGGGTATCAAATGAAAGATGCTAGTGAGTATTTTAAAAGGGAGTGGGTCTTAGTTCTATAGGTGGACGCCTTTTCGAGATATCGCCATAAAGGTGGACCAGAGGTGATTCTATAATGTGTTTGTACGATATGGGTATCAAATTAAAGGTAATAATGAAAGTTTTAAAAGGGAGTGGTGTCAGTTGTATATGTGAAGGCGTTTTCGATATATCGACCAAAATGTGGACCAGGGTAACCCAGAACATCATCTGTCGAGTACCGCTAATTCATTATTCCTGCCAAGATTCTAAGGTCTTTTGATTTCGCCCTGCAGAACTTTTTCATTTTCTTCTACTTAGGGTAGGTGTCACACCCATTTTACAAAGTTTTTTTCTAAAGTTATGTTTTGCGTCAATAAACCAATCCAATTACCATGTTTCATCCCTTTTTTCGTATTTGGTATAGAATTATGGCATTTTTTTAATTTTTCGTAATTTTCGATATCGAAAAAGGGTGCGTGGTCATAATCGGATTTCGGCCATTTTTTATACCAATACAAAGTGAGTTCAGATAAGTACGTGAACTGAGTTTAGTAAAGATATGTCGATTTTTGCTCAAGTTATAATGTTAACGGCCGAGCGGAAGGACAGACGGTCAACTGTGTATAAAAACTGGGTGTGGCTTCAACCGATTTCGCCCTTTTTCACAGAAAACAGTTATTTTCCTAGAATCTAAGCCCCTACCAAATTTCACAAGGATTGGTAAATTTTTCTTCGACTTATGGCATTAAAAGTATCCTAGACAAATTAATTGAAAAAGGGCGGATGCGCGCCCATTTTAAAATTTTCTTTTATTTTTGTATTTTGTTGCACCACATCATTACTGGAGTTGAATGTTGACATAATTTACTTATCTAATATATAAAATTCTTGTGTCACGGCGTTAGAGGCTTAACTCCTCCGAAACGGCTGAACCGATTCTCATGAAATTTTGTGAGCATATTTGGTAGGTATGAGAATCGGAAAACGTCTACCTTTTTTTGCTACGTTCCTAGGGTCTTGAGATCAAAACGTGGGCCCGGGTACCCCTAGGATGTGTTTATACAATATGGATATCAAATGAAAGCTGTTGATGTGTGCGATAGTACAGGATAATTTTCATACAACTGGGAGGCTAGGGTCTTGAAATATAGCCCAAAACGTGGATCCGGGTACCCCTAGAATGTGTTTATACAATATGGATATCAAATGAAAGCTGTTGATGTGTGCGATAGTACAGGATAATTTTCATACAACTGGGAGGCTAGGGTCTCGATATATAGTCCAGAACGTGGACCCGGGTACCCCTGGGATGTGTTTATACAATATGGATATCAAATGAAAGCTGTTGATGAGTGCTATAGTACAGGATAATTTTCATACAACTGGGAAGCTAGGGTCTCGAAATATAGCCCAAAATGTGGACCCGGGTATCCCTAGAATGTGTTTATACAATGTGGGTATCAAATGAAAACTGTTGGTGCGTGCTATAGTACAGGATAATTTTCATACAACTGGGAGGCTAGGGTCTCGAGATATAGCCCAAAACGTGGACCCGGGTACCCCTAGAATGTGTTTATACAATATGGATATCAAATGAAAGCTGTTGATGAGTGATTTAGTAGAGGATAATTTTCATAACCCTGGGTGACTAGGGTCTGGAGATATAGGACAAACGTGAGCCCGTGAACGCCTAGACAATGTTTTTACATTGTGGGTATCAAATTGAAGCTGTTAATGAGTGCTTTAGTACAGGGTAGTTTTCTTACCTATTGGTAACTAGGGTCTCGAGATATAGGCCAAAACATGGATCAGGGTAACACTAGGATGTGTTTTTACATTATGAGTATCAAATTGAAGCTGTTGATTTGTGCTTTAGTACAGAGTAAGTTTTACACCGCTGGGTGACTACGGTCTCGAGATGTAGGCCAAAACGTGGACCCGGACACACCTCGAATATGTTTTTACATTAAGGGAATAAAATTGAAGCTGTTGATGTATGCTTTAGTACAGAGTTAGTTTCACACCGCTGAGTGACTAGGGTCTCGAAATATAGCCCAAAACGTGGACCCGGGTATCCCTAGAATGTGTTTATACAATATGGATATCAAATGAAAACTGTTGATGCGTGCTATAGTACAGGATAATTTCCATACAACTGGGAGGCTAGGGTCTCGAGATATAGCCCAAAATGTGGACCCGGATACCCCTAGAATGTGTGTGTATTATGGATATCAAATGAAAGATATTGCTGAGAGCTCTAAAGTTCATTGTGATATTCGATTTAGTCGCATCAACCTGGCAAAACTGATAAATATTGTAACGATTTTGCTGCAAATCCTCTTATTTGCTAGGTTCGTATCGCTAAACTGTTGAATAAATAACTCCAATATTGAATAATGGAAAAATGGCCTTTATTAAAATACTTCACAATAACACTCAAACTTTGCAACTAGCTGGCTTAATAACCAAACTGATTGATAGGTCAAATGAAACTCAAGTATCAAAATAATACTGCTATTGCTCGCTAGATATCGTCTTAGTCGTAACTGCTTGACAACTCAAATCAACCTCAAGTCAGACTACTCCGCTTTTGCCGCTTTTATACTCTTTTTCTGCTTCATTGGGATATTCCCGATGTTTCTCCTTGTAGAATGTTCTACTTGTTTACCCTAGTAATTGAGCTACATATATGTATACCTATTTGTAGTTTATAGACTCTCACACATGGCGCAACGATACAAGGTGGCAGCATGGAACAGCTGATTATAAACTTTGTTTAATTGATTTGATACATCAACCTCCGGTGCCGTACGATTTTGACATTTGTCCATCGAATTTACAAAAACAAAAAACATGGAATTTTTATTTATGTTTGTAGGTATGTCACCATGCTGCCACCTTGTATTATTCCGCTATGCTCTCACATAGCCATATGCGTGTACATATGTGAGTAATACTCTGACTGTTGACTAACTATGTACATCTGTGTGTGAGTTATCTCTTCGTTGCCTTATATGCATGTGGGTAAACGACGGTTAATGTGTTTATGTGTATTTCCCCGCTGCGTGTATGTAAATGTTGCTTGTCGTAATGTGTACATATGTGTAGACGTAATTATTGTTTCGTTTATGTAGATACATAATGATTGAATTATTGATGTGAATTCACGTCACTGCTTAGCATCGGCTTAGCGATAGCAGCACCCCTTAGTTTTGCTAATATTCGTAACACTGCCCTCCACCTAAGTCTGATCGTCCCGATCAGACAAATCTCTCGATCTAAACGCAGCTAGCATTGCCAAATGTACCACTCTTCTATTTCGTGATTTCCCAATTGCTTGTATGCGGTAGATGACATCACTGATCGTCTTCACAATTCTGTACGGGCCTTCCCAACTGCACCGATATTTGGATGGAACACCTCTCCGCCGATAAGGGTTGTATAGCAGTACCAAATCTCCCTCCCGGAAACCTTCCAAATTATTTTCCTTGTCGTACCTGTGTTTCATCTTACTACTCATTATCCTTGATCGTTCCCTCGCACTCTGTTGTTTGGCCAATGAACTTCTTCGCAGAGCTTGCACTTCACAGATTGACTTTGCATCATCATTATCGTCAGGACGTTTCACAACAGTAGTGCGCGCTGGCTTGCAACCACCCTTGCATTCTTTCTGAAAAATGCTTTCAGTCGTTTTAGTGCGTCCATTAGGGTTTGTCCATGCCGGTTTTTTTCTCGCAGGTACTTTTAATTTCGCTTTATTTGGCCCATTCGATCCACCAACCTTTTCTTTTGACTTTCGTAGCCTTTGTCGAGTCTTCTCATCCATTACTTGATTACTACTGAACCCTTTCTCCAACTTGAATTTAAGTGGTATATCCTGGTTCTCATAACGCATCACCCTTCTCTGCATATCGATCTGGATGTCATGCTCAACCAAGAAGTCCACTCCCAATATGACTTCCTCAACGATCTTCGCCGCAACGAATTTGTGTAGAACCGTGACCTTTCCAATCAAAACTTCACATATCACTTCTCCCTGGACTTGGTTATACTCGCCAGTGACCGTACGCAACCTTGCTCCAGGTAACGGTTTTACTCTCCTGTTGACCAAGTCAGATCGGATCAATGAATGAGATGCGCCCCTATCTACAGTCAGTACACGCTCCTTGCCATCCACATTCCCTCTGACGGTAAGACTGCTTGAATTCCTTCAAATTTGCGTGACAGATATCAGAGGATATTCAATAGCTGGAGCTAGCTCTCCATCTCTACATCTTATTTGCTCTTGCTCATCTCCTCCAGCTTTGCGTATACGGCCACCCAAGCTGGAACTACCAGGACCAAGATCGCAATGACGGGCAATGTGACCGGACTTCCCGCATTTGAAGCATTTGATAACTTTTTCACTCCGCTTTTGCGATCCTTTCAGCGCCTCAAATATTGCGTCTACCCACTCTGGCCTTTCTACCTCCACACGGCGTGCTTTGAAAACTGGCTTACACAGAAGAGACGCTGTTTCCTGAATCAGAGCTTATGACACCGTTTCTGCGAATGTTGGCTTTCGGTTTGCGTATGCAGCTCGCTTTGTTCCGACGTCCCGTATGCCATTTATAAAGCTCTGAATCTTTACCCTTTCAGTGTATTCCACGGGTGCGTCCGCATTCGCTAAATGGGCCAGCCTTTCAACATCCGACGCAAACTCTTGCAATGTTTCACCAGGTCTCTGGAAGCGGGTCAGTAACTCCATTTGGTATATCTGTTTTCTGTGTTCGCTTCCGTATCGCCTCTCTACAGCAACCATCAATGCGTCATAACTGTTCTGTTCGTACTCTGGAATAGTCTGTAAGATTTCGGCAGCTGGTCCTTTCAATGCTACGAATAGTGCAGCAACTTTATCTTCAGCACTCCAGTTGTTCACTGCTGCGGTCTTCTCAAACTCAAGCTTAAAGACCTGGAAAGGAACAGAACCGTGAAAGGATGGTGTTTTTTACCTTTGGATTGCTTGCTGAAACAGCTGGGCGATGTAATTGCAACTCCTGTATACGACCTCTCAAAGCATCCATCTCAGCTTCGATTTTTTCCTCAAACTGCGTTATTTTCTCGGCCATACGCGCTTCGAGTTTTGATGATATACGCGCCTCCTGCGCTTCGAGTTGTACTGTTATGCGTGCCTCTTGTTCTTTCAGTTGTGTTTCCATTTTTGATGTTATTCGTGTCTCTTGGGATTCCATCTGTGATGATATATACGTTTTCTGTTCTTCTAGTTGAGATGGCAGTTGAGATGTTATATCTGTCTTTTGCGATTCCAGTTGAGAAGCCACTGTCGATGTTTGAGCAGATATTGCAGCCAAAATCATGTTCAAGTCTGTGCTCGTAACTGTCTGCGTAACTGTCTCTTCCCTTTTCGTTGTTTCCTCGCCTTCAAGATGAAAGTCATACTCGTCCACATCAATTCCTTGCGACTCCATTACCTCTCGTAGCCGTGCTTGAAGTTCGATCTTATTGCCGGTTGTATTTAATCCACGTTTCTCCAACTCCTTTTTTAGTTGCTGGATCTTCAATTCACTGAACTTTGCCATGTCCAAGTTGTATTCCCAATCTACGGAATTTATTCAATAATTCCTCTTCTGACACCAATTGTAACGATTTTGCTGCAAATCCTCTTATTTGCTAGGTTTGTATCGCTAAACTTTTGAATAAATAACTCCAATATTGAATAATGGAAAAATGGCCTTTATTAAAATACTTCACAATAACACTCAAACTTTGCAACTAGCTGGCTTAATAACCAAACTGATTGATAGCTCAAATGAAACTCAACTATCAAAATAATACTGCTATTGCTCGCTATATATCGTCTTAGTCGTAACTGCTTGACAACTAAAATCAAACTCAAGTCAGACTACTCCGCTTTTGCCGCTTTTATACCCTTTTTCTGCTTCGTTGGGATATTCCAGATATTTCTCCTTGTAGAATGTTCTACTTCTTTACACTAGTAATTGAGCTACATATATGTATACCTATTTGTAGCTTATAGACTCTCATATAGGCATATGCGTGTACATATGTGAGTAATACTCTGACTGTTGACTAACTATGTACATCTGTGTGTGAGCTATCTCTTCGTTGCCTTGTATGCATGTGGGTAAACGAGGGTTAATGTGTTTATGTCTATTTCCCCTCTGCATGTATGTAAATGTTGCTTGTCGTAATGTGTACATATGTGTAGACGTAATTATTGTTTCGTTTATGTAGATACATAATGATTGAATTATTGATGTGAATTCACGTCACTGCTTAGCATCGGCTTAGCGATAGCAGCACCCCTTAGTTTTGCTAATATTCGTAACAATATGCATGCGAAGCCGAAATAAAGACAAGAATTAATAATACCCACATACCTATTTACATACATCCTATTCAAATTGGCCTGAAATTTTGTATATAAATTTGCCTATATTAATATTTACGATGCTTTTTTCCGGGAAGTATACCAGAGACGGACTGGGACTGGGATTAGAGACTGAGACTCGGAGTGGCACTGGGACTGAGACTCGGAATGGGACTTGAACAAAATACATACCACCCTCTGGGAATGGCAATAAGAGATGAAGAAGAATGAGAAAAAATTGAGAGAAGAGAAAAGAGGGAAGGAGACTGAGAAAGAGATAGAATGAGACAAAGATGGAGATATATGAAGAGAAAAAGGCGGAGGGAGGAGTGAATAAAAAGATTAGGAAAAAGTGTAGAGGGGTAGTGCAGAGTTAGACGGAAAAAGCTAATTAAAATGTATGCAGACAGACCAAATTTAGGGCAGAACAACGTCTGCCGGGTCTGCTAGTATACTGTAAAAATATTAAATTTTTTGTTAAAATTTTACTTAAAAAAATTTTTTTTTATAGTGGGCGTGGTCGTTCTCCGATTTTGCTAATTTTTATTAAGCATACATATAGTAATAGGAGTAACGTTCCTGCCAAATTTAATAATGATATCTTCAACGACTGCCAAATTGCAGCTTGCAAAACTTTTAAATTACCTTCTTTTAAAAGTGGGCGGTGCCACGCCCATAGTCCAAAATTTTACTAATTTTCTATTCTGCGTCATAAGTTCAACTCACCTACCAAGTTTCATCGCTCTATCCGTCTTTGGTAATGAAATCTGAGATGAGTTCCCAGGAACCTACGTACCCAATTTCATCAAGATACCTCAAAATTTACTCAAGTTATCGTGTTAACGGAAGGACGGACATGGCTCAATCAAATTTTTTTCGATACTGATGATTTTGGTATATGGAAGTCTATATCTATCTCGATTCCTTTATACCTGTACAACCAACCGTTATCCAGTCAAAGTTAATATACTCTGTGAGCTCTGCTCAACTGAGTATAAAAAACGTAAGGCCTTTAAGAAATATAAAAGGAGCAGGAGTGAATCCGATCGTCTTACCTATGTCAGTTCTTGTTTAGACAATATCTGAATAATCTGGAATCAAAACTGAAGACGACTCCATGTAGTTTCTGGTCGGTTATTAATTCCAAGAGGCAGACTAACGGATTTCCGACATGCATGGAGTATGTATCGTCCAGTAATACGGTAGATATTTGTAACTTATTTGCCAAATTATTTCAGAAGGTATACTCAGATCCTACCTCTTCATCTAGTCCGACATTCTACTCTGGTTCTCCGCGTCAAATTTCTTCTTTTGATATTACAGCCGAAGATGTATTTCTGTCAATTTCAAAATTGACTAATAGCCCGAAATCAGATATCGAGGGATATTCTGCTTTTATTTTTAGATTCTTCGAAGTTATGCTCCATAAATCCGGTATTCAAGTCTGGTGACCGAAATGTTATTCGCAACTACAGACCTATTTTTAAGCAGAGTACTCTGGCAAAATTATTCGATAGTATCCTTCAAAGCAAACTGTTTGACTACATAGCCAAGGCTATTGTTCAGTGTCAGCATGGGGTTTTCCTGGCAGGTCTACTTCTACCAATTTGGCTTTAGTTACTAGCCAAATTGTAGATGCTTTCGAGAACTATGCGCAACTAGACGTCATCTATACTGACTTCTCGAAAGCATTTGACAAGGTCGACCCCTCTATACTATTGCACAAACTGGGGATGTACGGAGTGACCGGAAGTTTGCTGAAGTTCTTCTCAAGTTTCTTATCGAATAGAAAGCTTTTTGTGTCAATCGGAGCCAACCAGTCTACTGCGCTTATTAACGCTTGGTCTGGAATCCCACAGGGAACCCACTGTGGTCCTCTGTTGTTCCTAATTTTTATTAATGATCTGCCTCAAAAATTCAAATTTGCTAAATATTTAATATTTGCGGACGACCTCAAGCTCTTTCTAACCGTACGGGATACTTCTGACTGCATTAACTTGCAATATGATCTCGATTCTTTTAATGAATGGTGTACAAGTAATAACCTACTTTTAAATACTAACAAATGCTGCGTGGTTTCTTATTCAAAAAGGGTCACTACCACCTTTTTCAACTACAAACTAAATTCTGGATCTTTAAACCGTTGTCGAGAGATAAAAGATCTGGGTATAATTCTTGACAACCAACTCTCTTTTTCTGGTCACATCGACTTTATTATTTCCAAATCTTTTGCAATTGTTGGGTTTATTAGACGTAATTCCAGTGACTTCAAGGATCCGATGACTCTGAAGGCACTTTTTACGGCATTGGTAAGAAGTCGTATGGAATATTGCTCGATTATATCGAGTCCATCCTATGAAGGGAGCTCACATAACATTGAGAGAGTTCAAAGAATTTTCACCAAAATTGCTTTGCGTATGCTTCACTGGCCCGATGGGCTCCCATCGTATATCAGCAGGCGTAAATTGCTCGGCCGTAGAACTTGGAACTAGGTCACTCATGCTTGCCTATAACGTTATCATCGGTAATATAAACTGCTCTGATTTATCTAATTTATTCGTTCCATACATTGCACCACGTGATCTAAGGCACACCATACTATTTTTTGAAGTAACTCATTGAACGAGTTACACGTTGAATGAACCAATATCCAAGGTTTTACACCTAGCAAATCGATATAGTGGTCTTCTTAACTTTAATAATAGCATTTATAAATTTAAGCTTGAACTTTTCTCTATTTTTAACTAGTCTGTAAGGAAGTCTGTATTTTTAGACTGAAATAAATAAACAATAGTTTAATTAGTTAAATAAAATTAAAGAAAAAAAAACTCTTTTAAAAATAAGCTTTTATTATTCGTTAATAAAATTAACTAAAAAGTAAAAAATAAATTGACTGTAAAGAAATATAACACTATAAGTTCATTGTAACCTTTCACTATAATTAGGCTTTTTCGTCTGCGACAAAAAATTCCACATTGTACATAATTATATATTTTTAACATTAAAACTTTACACTTAAATTATTAAATATTGCAGTTTGTATCACAGTCCTAATTGTTTTAATAAAAAGCGTATTAAATTTTGATGGTATTGAAATGAGAACAATAAGCGTTTTTACTGTCCGTTTAAGTTACAATTTATTAAGCACAATCGCTTTTAAATCACAATATATAGTTTGCTATTTCTTTAGCACGAGAGGCTTAGTTTACACTCTTTAATTTGCTTTTCTTTTAAAGCCCAAAAAGCGAGATTATGCTTTACCACAGGTATATAAAGCGATTAAATACAACAAAAGATTTTATTTAATTAGCACGATAGCTATATTTTTTGGTGATTTATCTCGACAAACGTATGTAGAAATTTATTAATGTGCCTTGCACCATAACTTTGACGAGACTAAAAAAAAAACTAAATTCAATTCTACTTTGAATTCATACAAAATTCAAATTCCTAATATATGTATGTAATTACTTATTTTCAAAGGAAATGTAAAAAGCAACAATTTAAATGGATGCAGGAATATCACCTGATTTAACGGCAACGTACATAATAGAAATAGTTATTTTAGCAAATATATGAAGTACAACTAAGTTTGACTCTGGCCAGCGGCCATTTTAACGGCGGATTGTTCTCGTCCTTCATTAAGACAATATCCCCAGGCTGTAGATTCGATGCAGATGAGTTCCACTTTGAATCGCTTTCGAATGCTCTTGACTGAAGAATAGTTTTTTCAGGTCCGGTAGCTCATTTTTAGCTCCAACAAAATTAGTAGCGTTGTCCGACCATATGATTTGCGGTTTACCACGTGTACAAATAAATCTCTTTAGGGCTGCGAGGAATGATGAGGTTGCCAAATCTTTTACCACCTCCATGTGAACGGCCTTTGTTGAAAAACAAATGAATATGGAAATGTAGCAAAAACGGTCCACAAAAGTCAACTCCGGTGATTAAAAACGCTCGATTGCATTGCACGCTTGCGGCTGGTAAACTTCCCATTAAATGCTCCATAAGCTTAGGCTTGATATGAAAACAACGAAAGCATTTATTAATAATTTGATTTACGGTTTTACGTCCGCCAATAGGCCAATACTGAAGACGAATAGATGCTAATAACGATTGCGGCCCAGCATGCAGTAGTTTTCTATGGAAGCTGTTGATGATTGCGTCAGTTACAGCATGCCGTTTCGGCAAGATAATTGGGTGTTTCGATGAAAAATTCAAAGTCGAATTTTGAAGCCTTCCGCCGACTCTAAGTAATCCATGATCGTCGAGAAAGGGATTCAGTGAACGAATTTCCAACGAAGTCTTTATTGCTTTTCCAGCTTCAATAGCTTTATATTCTTCTCGAAGATGTGTCCTCTGATTCATTCGAATAAGTAAAAAGGTGCCTACTTTTAAATACTATGAGGTGGGTTTGGTCAAAGGTATGCTCAAGTCAACCCAGAGTCGGATGGGGGTCCCACTTCCTCCACCTAAATAAATACACAGTGAATTAGTGTTTTGATTTCGAACACACACACACACGCGGCTCTCAGGCTAAAATATCCACAACCTTGAATCCAGGAGAGAGAGAGAGAGATGTTCAATAGGTAGTGTCGCTGACAATATAGTATAATCCAAGGACGACTGCTCTCCGCAGAGAGAGGGAGATAGTGCTAGCTAGCGGTGGTTCAGATGGTGAAGACGACGGTGAATGATGGTGCCTCTTGCCAAGGAGTGATAACGGCGGTAGTGATGACCACGCCCGAAGAGAGAGTATTGAATGACGGTAGTTCTCACCAAATAGCTATGACAACGGGTGGCTAGACTTCGGGATGGGATGTCCGAGGATCGGAATGGCGATGATGTTGTACCTACGGCGAAGTGTCGATTAGTGAGAGTTTACTGACTACAATATATTGGCTCGGGTATTCGGCTAGGGTAGTAGGGGAGTTTGTCCCGCCGCAGGCGTTGGGACGTGTTCCCCTCTTATCTGAGCCGTATATCCGTGCATTACCCTTCCACTGAGTAATAGCGGGGGTGAGCCCCGTCTTACTCAGAGGAGATGATAACAAAATATTAGGGTTGCCCAATAGGCCGGGAGGGGAAGTACCATCGGCAGAACCGACCTTGTAACTTTACCCCCCGTCGACCCAAAGGGAGTCCCTGGAATATGGGTTAGGGCTGCCCAATAGGCCGGGGGGAAGTACCATCGGCAGAAACGATCTTATAACTTTACCCCCGTCGACCCAAAGGGAGTCCCACCAATGTTGTTGCCGATTAAACTTACATTTACATTTTATTAACATTTCTCTATCGATATTTGCTAAGATAGTATACTTTGAAAACTTTGATTATTTTAAGATGGCATCACTATAGTTAGTTTCGTTAATGTATAAAATTTAACGAAGCATCACTTATACATATGTATTCCATAAATTTAATTTCATTTTATAACGAACGTGCGAAGGAATCAAACAAAGAGTGAGTTTTCTAGTTTTGCCAAAACCTTTTCTTTATTATACCATATGTTATCTTATAGATATTAAAACTTTGCTGTACACAATAAATGGCATGTTATGATATGCATTGTTTTTTTTTCGTTCGCTCGTTATTACTGCCGTAACATTTTTTAATATTCTTCTCGCAATATACGAAGAAACAAATGGGACGCTACAATCTTCGAAGACCGAAAACGAATATGTCTACCGAAGTGGGAAATAATGTAATGGATACTTCACAAGGAAGAACCGAGATGGAATCTGCCAGCGAAGGAGAGATGAACTCAATACCCACCAAAGCAGATAAGTGTATACGTATGTTAAAAAAGCAAATTAAAGATTTACAGCGCTCATTAGCTAAGTCTGAAGAAGAAAAGCTAGATTTGAAGCAATCAATTGCTTTACAGTCAAAGATTAGTACCATAAGCGTTAATTCTGCCGACGCAGCCTTTACCAACTCCCAGTTGGCAAATACAAATACATCCGTCAATACTGCCGACGTTACCTCTGCCAGCACTCGTTGTGCTAATACACCCTCTGCCTACGTCAACACTGCCGACGTTACCTCTGCCAGCACTAGTTGTGCTAATATAGCCTTTGCCCACGTCAGCTCTGCCGACCTTGCCTCTGCCAGCCCTGACTATACCAACGCCGCCGCTGCGAACGCAGCTTTTGCCAATTTAAGTTCGCCATATGTAGTAGATATAAACAGCCAATTTCCTTATACCGCCTCTATTAACACAAATTCTGCCAACATAGCTAGTTCTAATGCCGTCTTTGCCAACTTCAGTTCTGCCGACATTAACCCTGCCAACGTCACCAATGCCAACGTTCTTTCTACTAGTCGTAACGTCACCAACGTTACCTCAACTATTGGTAACTTCTCAAATATAACTCCCAACACTAATGTTATTTTCGCCAATCACAATAGTTACCAGCCTTCGAATATTGCATGTTCAGTATTACCACCGAACTACATCAGCCACACAGAGACTACAAATCCTAGGAGCGTTCATTATGCTAACCAGAAACATTTTCAAAACGTTGCAAGTAATGGCTACATAGCAGTTAACAATAATTCACCAAATGTTTATGGATTTTACCCACCGTTCGCCTCTAGCCATGTTACAACACGATTACCTGGATCGCAACCGAACCAGCTTGTACAATCGACAACTACGCCACAGCCATACATACGAAAACTTTTGGACTTACCAGAATTTAGTGGATCGCCGGAAGAATGGCCAATGTTCTTTGCGGCATTCAAAGAAACGACAGCCATGTATATGTACACTGATTTGGAAAATTTGTTTCGCCTACAAAAGGCGTTGAAGGGACCAGCTAGACAAGGAGTGAAATCATTGCTTATTCATCCATCAAGTGTGAACGCTGTGATATCTACACTGGAATTTCACTTTGGACGACCGCAGCTGTTAATTCGTAGTCAAATAACTAAGGCGCGAGCATTTCCAACGATTAGTGGTGGAAAACTGACTGATATCATAGCTTTCAGCATGATGGTAAACAACTTGACTGCCTTTTTGGAAAATGCTGGCGCAGCCGCCCATTTGACAAATCCAACTCTTCTCGATGAGCTTGTGAGTAAGCTGCCAATGATTAAACGCGAGGAATGGGCTCGCCACACCTTTTCCATGAATTTAGCGTATCCAAGCATTCGACACTTTAGCAATTGGTTGAAAGAAATATCAATGTTTATTTCAATAGCAGCAGATGTAATTCCACATAAGAATTTTAACTCGAATGAACAGCTGATTTCTAAGTCGAACCGGTCTGTAAAGCCAGTGTTGGTAATAACAGAAACAAAGTGCGGGTATTGTAAAGGTAATCATCCCTTAAATCAGTGCTCGAAGTTCAAAGATATTGATTGCGATCTAAGAGGGAAGTTTGTGAAAGAAAATCATTTATGTTTTAGTTGTATGCGCTCAGGACACAGCGCTGCAAACTGTGGAAGTCGTCGCGAATGCAGTATTAACTCGTGCAAAAGATTCCATAATCGATTACTACATGAAAATTATAGAGTTGTAGCTGAAAGGGTAACTTCGAATAAGGATGAGGATGCTCAACAGCAGATGGTAGATGAAACCATTAATGTCAACGCAATTTATAAGAAGGAATTTAATAAAAAAACATTATCTAAGTTTATACCTGTTGAAATAAAAGGGCCAAGAGGTAATTGTAAAATCATGGCATTTATTGATGACAGGTCGAAAATATCTTTAATCGAAGAGAATGTTGCCAAAGCCGTTGGTTTGAAAGGACCACAAGATTTGTTATCACTAAGATGGATAGGAGGAAAAACAACAAGTGAAATGTCACAGCGTTTAGAGGTTGAAGTCTCTGGTGTTAGGGATAACGGAAAAAGTTATCAAATGCGAAACGTACGAACAACGAAAAAGTTACAATTGCCGGCACAGACTTTAAATTTCGAGAGTTTTAAGTCAAAATACGAGGTGGCGAAGAATGTGCCACTCGACGACTATGTAAATGCCTTTCCACAAATGCTTATCGGCATGCACCATACAAACTTAGTCCGACCATTGGAAGTAATCAATCTAGACGATTGCTTCTCCATTCATAAATCTAATTTAGGCTTCATATTGTTTGGGTCAAATGAGGATAGTGCTGATGAAGTAGTTTGTAGCATAGATTTAGAGGATAATGCTATTAGGGACATACAACAACAAGTCACCGATTATTTTAGTATAGAAAATTTTGGGATCAAACCATTGCCACCAGGTGGGGTGCGATAAAGCCATGCGAGATAACGCCATATGGCCTTATCACTCAATTCAAAGAGAAATTTCTGTATGGCTTTATTTCCAATTTCAAAGAGCGATAAGGCCATATGGCGTTATCTCGTATGGCTTTATCTCTCATTTGATTTTCCCTTTTACAGAATATTTTCGGTGGGGTGCAATAGAGCCATACGCAATAACGCCATACGGCTTTATTTCCATTTCGCTTGAGAAATAAAGCCATATGGCGTTATTGCGTATGGCTCTATTGCACCCCACCAATATTTTTTGCTCTATATGCATTCAAGAAGGTGTAAGCATTCTGTAAAAGGAAAAAATCATTAGTTTTTCTTCTTGCAATGAAAAGTAATGATTTTTCCCTTTTACAGAAATGTGAAATACATTTGAAAAGCTAACGATTTTACAGAATTTGCCACTGACCATTTTGTAAAAAAACAAACTTTCAGTTTCTTTATATTTATTTAAAGATAATAAAGTAAACACAAGTCTAACATTAAAAGAAAAACATTATTCCAACAAACAAATCAAACAACATGAAAACCAAAAATTATTTGTACGCCCTTTAATTTGCTGTTTTCTTCCATTTTTTGAAAGCATGTTTGACAAACTTTATAATGATGACATGGGTCGAACAAGAATTCCCTTTCCCTTTCGCAGCAAATTACGCATAACAATGTCATATTTTGTTGCGTTTGTATATGATCTGTACAATGTTGATCTTCAAAACTGTCGTCGTCGTCTTCATAATCATCATCGGAACTATGGATTTCATTGACGAATTTTTCTGCAAGTATGCAGTTTTCCATTTTAGAAAACTGACTGAGAATTTCCATCAAAGATATTTTATTGTTTTTTAATAAGTCTAGCCGTTTTTTAATAAATTTGTCGCGAACTTTATTGCCGAATGTTTTTGATTTATATAGATTCGTACAACCAGAAATAGATTTTGAATAATCCATGGATTTTACAAAGTCTAATTCGAAAAGGGTTTCTAGGAAGTTGTAAAACGTGCCTCGCTTTGGAAGTTTCATATTCAATCTGCTATGGAAACCTTCAGCAGAATTACTTGTCCTGACAGGTTCTTTATACACTGAAAAGTTTACAGGTTTTTCCTAAAACAATAAAATTTCATAAAATTATATATGTATATGTAATTTAGTTTTCTCTCACTTTTTTCATCCATTGACGCTCGAAGTAATTTATAAATGGTTTAAAGAAGCTTTCTGTATTATTTGATGCATTAACAAATTTTACATCCATAGCATCTTGTTTTAAAATGCTATAGGCTTCTATAATATTAGCCGGTTTCAATAATGGTAGATACATAAATTTGGAAAATAGGTTTTTGGCATTTTTATCTCTGTTCAATTTAGCTGTGAATCCAGGAATTTGCGTAACTTTCCGTCGAAGAGCATTCGTGTAGTGAAACCAACATCCAACCGTTTTCACTGTTGGGTATACGCTTTTAAAAGCATTACGTAAACTGCATTCAAAATCAGTGATTACTGACGTCGGCTTCAAATCGATGACATTTGATTGCAAATATTGCAAAACATGTTTATATGCAGATTCTGACTTATGAGACATTAAAATATATATGAACGGATATGCCTCAAAAATAATGAAAAATGATCGAGTTATTTTAAGATAAATAATAAATTTTAATTTTAAAGTTCTCACATGGTCTGCGTGAATAATGTGAATTATAAGCAATTGCTTATATTTCTTTGAAATAGGTACTATGTTAAATGTTCCATCAACTATATAATTACGTTGTTCCATGTGGTTCCTTCCTTTAATAGCATTAGAAATGGTAGGAGACATAAATAATGAGTAGGCAAAATTTTCTTCTACTATAGTGTCAATATAAAGTTTGTCATTTTCCTCATATCTGGACATTGTGAATTTTGATGCAATTTCTTTATTTTTATAAACTTCATAAATTTCTTCAAAAGTCATCGGATTTTTTGGATATTTTTCTTGTTTTATATGAATCAAATGCCTACGCATTTTATCGAACTCCACTGAATGTGATGTTTCCTTATATTTTTTACATTGTGCATCAAATATATCTTGCACACTTGAACGTTTTAATGATGCACTCATCACTTCAGTTTTTATCGAATTTATTAATTAATTTATCAATTAAGGCACTTTGTTCCCCATGATTGTGGCCGTTCTTAACACTTTTCTCTGTTTTACGGCAAAATCTTGTGCTATTAAATTCAATGGCAACTGCAGCTGAACAGTTATCCACATAACAATAATAATATTTAACATTTTTATTCATATATTTATATTTGAAAATTTGATTTTCTTTTTCAATTAATAATAAAGAACTGTTTTTCTTAAAACCTGGAATCAACTTATATTCAAAAAATGTTTCTTGATTTTCCATTTTAATCAAAGCACAAAACACGTGGATTATGAAAATATGCAATTTGACAATATGCAATATGACATTGATTAAGAAAGTTGCCAGGTGAAATGAATAACAATTAAATGCACATTCACAATGACAAATAAATTCATATGATAGATAAGGCCATATGGCTTTAACTCACAATTGACAAAAAAAAATATGGCATTGTCTCTCAATACGAAGCGTGATAATGCCATATATGGATTTACCTCGCAATTGGATGGGAGATAGAGCCATAAGGCGTTATCTCGCATGGCTTTATCGCACCCCACCTTGCCACCAGTCGTAAGCGAAGCTGATAAGAGAGCTGAAATAATTCTTTCGGAAACGACAAAGCAAGTAGGTACTCAGTATGAAACGGGGTTATTATGGAGGCATGAAAATGTTAAATACGTCGACAGTTATCAGATGGCACTGAGACGGCTAGAAATAATTGAGACAAAAATGGAAAAAGACAAGACACTGTCGGATTGGTATAAAAACAAAATAGCCGAATATATAAACAAATCTTATGCACAAAATTGTCGGACTCGGCAGCAGCAAAAGTTACACCCCAAACGTGGTATCTGCCACATTTCGCCGTGTCTAATGTGAACAAAGGCAATAAGCTGCGCCTAGTATTCGATGCCGCTGCTTCTATTAATGGAGTCTCCTTTAATTCAAGGTTGATGAAGGGCCCTGAAACTTATCAGCCGAAACCCCTTTTGTTTATTTTGTTTAAGTTCCGACAAGGTCAAATAGGTGTATGTGCTGACATACGTGAAATGTTTCACCGCGTTAAAATCCGTGAAACCGGCCAAGAAGCGCAACGCTTTATATGGAGGGATGGAGATACAACTAGGTTACCGGAGGTGTACATTATAACAGCCATGATATTCGGCTCGGCGTGTTCACTATGTTCAGCACAATACGTTAAAAATTTGAATGCAAAAAAATTTGAACCCGAGTATCCGAGGGCTGCCCGCGCGGTTATCGATTGTCACGTTGACGATTACGTAGATAGCTTCGACACTATAGAAGAGGCGATAGAGGTTTCAAGAGCGGTAAAACGAATTAATGCTGCCGCTGGATTCGAACTACGTGGGTTTCTATCTAACTCTGCGGATGTCCGCTTAGCTCTTTCCGATGATTCCTCACCGCAACCATCTACCGATATGATAAATTTATGCGCCAGTGAATCTATGACTGAGAAGGTGCTTGGAATGTACTGGCGTTCCATGGATGACACATTTTGTTTCAAATTACAGTTTTCGAAAGATGTTTTGTCTGGAAGCCGACGCCCAACGAAATCTGAGGTTTTAAGTCTTACCATGTCAATATTTGATCAATTTGGCTATCTTTCAAATGTAACGATTAAGTCAAAGATTATATTACAACAGTTATGGCGTTTAAATATAGACTGGAAGTCACCTATTCCAGAGCGTATTTATTCAGAGTGGTATGACTGGTATAAGGATCTAGACCAGGCCAGGAGTTTTAAAATCACTCGTTGTTATCACGAAAGCTTTACTAAAGCTAAGGTAGACTTGCATGTCTTTGTCGATGCCAGCGAACTTGCATATGCCGCCGTAGGTTATTGGCGTATAGTAATTAATGACGATGTCCATTTAGTATTTGTAGCGGGAAAATCACGCTGTAGCCCAATTAAAGCCTTATCTGTACCTAGACTGGAACTCTTAGCCGCAGTACTGGGTGTCCGTTTAAAGGAGTCAATATTAATTGGTCATGAAGTGAAGCCGCAGAAGGTCTGATTGAGTTGGATTGAGTTGGATCGGATCAGACAGCCGTTGCTATAAACAATTCGTAGAGCACAGAATTGCCGAGATTTTGGACTCATCTGATATTAATCAGTGGCGTTGGGTAGCCGGGAAACATAATCCCGCCGACGACGCGACAAGACTACAAGCAAAAATTTCTGCCAATTCTCGATGGATAAGTGGTCCAAGATTCCTAAAGGATCCTGAAGGAACTTGGCCAGTCTTATCAGAGACCAATGTTGAAAAGGTTTGCGATATTGAAAGACGTTCAAAATATGTAGTGGCGGTCAACTTTGATTCTACAGTAATAAACCTAGACAATTTTTCGAATTACTATAAGTTGCTCAGGGTTATGAGTTGGGTAAGGCTGGCCATATTAAAGTTTAAGACTTTTATAAGAAAAGAAGGGAAGAAAGTGTGTTCGATATAAACTCTACAGCTTAAAGCGAAAGACGTTAATGAAACAGAAATATTTGTCTGTCGTTTTGTTCAGAGTAAAATGTACCCTAATGAAATACGTGATTTGACGAACGGAGGGCATGTTTCAAAAAACAGTTCCTTATATAATCTCACACCAACGATCGATGAAGACGGAGCTTTGAGACACTCCGGGAGGATTGATAACGCTGAATGCGTACCCATGAATACGAAAAGACCAATTATTTTGCCGAGTAAACATCCAATATCCATCATGATTGCACGTTACTACCACGAGAAATATAAACATCAGAACCAGGATTCAATAATATGTGCCATTAGGAGAAAGCTCTGGATTTCCAATATACGTCGTATAGTCACTTCCGCTGCGAGGGAGTGCCAGTTGTGTAAAAATCAAAAAACAGAACCAAAGCCGCCGCTAATGGGACAACTCCCAAGGGATCGCCTCACTGCCTACGTTCGAGTGTTCAGCTATACGGGAGTCGATTTTTTCGGACCGTACTGGGTAGCAGTCGGTCGCCGTCAAGAAAAGAGATAGGGTTGCCTTTTTACATGCTTAACAGTGAGGGCAATACATATTGAGTTGGCCAGGGATTTATTTGCAGACGCTTTTATACTATGCCTAAGAAATTTCATAAACCGGCGAGGAGTACCTCTGAGGATCCGCAGCGACAGGGGCACAAATTTCGTGGGAGCTAGTAAGGAGGATTTGGTGTTGGTACAGAAAGGGCTGGTCGAAGAAGGTACACGGCAGGGTATTAAATGGATATTCAATTCACCTGGTGATCCATCGGCGGGAGGGGCCTGGGAGCGCATGGTGCGCTGCGTAAAGAACGTACTGTCCTTCACGCTTAAGACAAAGGTGCCACAAGTAGATACATTGCAAAGCTTATTAATTGAAGCAGAGAATCTGGTCAATTCCCGACCATTGACTTATCTGGCCTTAGAAAACGATGGTGCGGAGCCCTTGTCTCCAAACCATTTTATTTTGGGTTGTGCAGACGATGTTCAGACGCCGAGCGTATATCAACGCATATGCTTACGTAAGCAATGGCACATCCTGCAGCAAATGAAACAGACTTTTTGGAAAAGGTGGGTGTTAGAGTATCTTCCGACGTTTCCGAGACGGAGCAAATGGTGTCAGAGGGAAAAACCAATAAAAGTTGGCGACGTAGTGCTCATCTGCGCTGAGAATGAACGTCGAGGAGAATGGAAACGAGGCATCATAGTGGAGATATTTCCAGCACCAGATGGCCAAGTGCGTTCAGCTGTCGTAAAGACAGTACGGGCAATTTGCGGAGACCGGCTTCCAAGTTAGCTGTTTTAGACGTGGTTCGTGAATCTTCGGTAGCCCGTTCGATTCACGAGGGCCAGGATGTTGCCGACTAAACTTACATTTACATTTTATTAACATTTCTCTATCGATATTTGCTAAGATAGTATACTTTGAAAACTTTGATTATTTTAAGATGGCATCACTACAGTTAGTTTCGTTAATGTATAAAATTTAACGAAGCATCACTTATACATATGCATTCCATAAATTTAATTTCATTTTATAACGAACGTGCGAAGGAATCAAACGAGGAGTAAGTTTTCTAGTTTTGCCAAAACCTTTTCTTTACTATACCATATGTTATCTTATAGATATTAAAACTTTGCTGTACACAATAAATGGCATGTTATGATATGCGTTGTTTTTATTTTCGTTCGCTCGTTATTACTGCCGTAACAAATGTATTTATATTGGCTCGGGCAGTCTGCCAGGGTAGTGGGGAAATCCGCCCCGCCACTGGCGTTGGGACGGGTTTCCATCCTACCCGAGAAGGCTGCTGGTGCATTACCTTTCCAATGAGTAATAAGGGGTGTAAATCCCGTCTTCCTCACCGGAAATGTGGGTAAACCGGCGGGGCGTCCGATAAGCAGGGGGACGTACCATCGGTGGAACCGACCTTGTAACGCACCCTCCTAACCCAAAGGGCACCCCTTGTCGACCGCCAATGGCGGCCGACACGCACTGCACTTACCTACGGCGAAGTGTGCCTGGTCTATTCCGGTCAATCATTTTATTCATATGTAACTATGAACACATTGAGAATAATGCTCGCATTGTCGCGCACAGCGCGCCACGAATGAAAATTCCGAAGCATTGTGCGTTCACCATCGCTGGCTTGCCTAGTGCTTGCGCTATGGTTGTTGGGCCCGTATGTATATGTTTGTCGGTACATACACTACTAGGGTTGGGCAGTAAATGGAAAATATAACGTTAGGGGTGGGCGCTAAGTGGGAGATAGATATTGTGGCACTTACCTACGGCGAAGTGTGCCTGGTGTATTCCGGCCAATCATTTTATTCATATGTAACTATGAACACATTGGGAATTATGCTCGCATTGTCGCGCACAGCGCGTCACGAATGAAAATTCCCAAGCATTGTGCGTTCACCACCGCTGGTTTGCCTAGAGCTTGCGCGATGGTTGTTGGGCCGGTATGTATATGTATGTCGGTACATACACTACTAGGGGTGGGCAGTAAATGGAAAATATAACGTTAGGGGTGGGCGCTAAGTGGGAGATAGATATTGTGGCGTAGCATTTGCTACGTTACAATACTAACAAATGCTGCGTGGTTTCCTATTCAAAAAGGGTCACTACCACCTTTTTCAACTACAAATTAAATGCTGGATTTTTAAACTGTTGTCGAGAGATAAAATATCTGGGTGTAATTTTTGACAACCAACTCTCTTTTTCTGGTCACATCGACTTTATTATTTCCAAATATTTTGCAATTGTTGAGTTTATTAGTGACTTTAAAGATCCGATGACTCTGAAGGCACTTTTTACGGCATTGGTAAGAACACGTATATTATATATATTATATACGGAATATTGCTCTATTATATGGAGTCCATTCTATGAAGGGAGCTCACATAAAATTGATAGAGTTCAAAGAATTTTCACCAAAATTGCTTTGCGTATGCTTCACTGGCCCGGTGGGCTCCTATAGTATATCAGCAGGCGTAAATTGCTCGGCCTCCAGGCTTTGTATAACCGTAGAACTTGGAACTAGGTCACTCATGCTTGCCTATAACGCTATCAACGGTAATATAAACTGCTCAGATTTATCTAATTTATTCGTTCCATACATTCCACCACGTGATCTAAGGTACACCAGACTATTTGTTGAAGTAACTCATCGAACGAATTACGCGTTGAAGAACCCATATCCAAGGCTTTACACCTAGCAAATCGATATAGTGGTCTTCTTAACTTTAATAATAGCTTTATAAATTTAAGCTTGAACTTTTCTCTATTTTTAACTAGTCTGTAAGGAAGTCTGTACTTTTTAGACTGAAATAAATAAACAATAGTTTAATTAGTTAAAGAAAATTAAAGAAAAACAACTTTTTTAAAAATAAGCTTTTATTATTCGTTAACAAAGTTAACTAAAAAGTAAAAAATAAATTGACTGTAAAGAAATATAACACTTTATAAGTTCATTGTAACCTTTAACGATAATTAGGCTTTTTCGTCTGCAACAAAAAAATTATATATTTTTAACATTAAAACTTTACATCTAAATTATTAAATCTTAAAGTTTGTATCACAGTCCTAATTGTTTTAATAACAAGTAAGGACGGGACTGTCTTCGGCTGTGCCGAAGACTTCATACCTTTCATGAATGTGGCTGAACAATAATCTTATCCCATTCGTAATCTCCGAATAATCGGATGTACAAGATAAGAAATATATAGTGAACAGATCTACATACCTAAACGATTTTTAAGATAAATATAAAATAAACAAGTAAGGAAGGTTAAGTTCGGGTGTAACCGAACATTACATACTCAGTTGAGAGCTATGGTGACAACATAAGGGAAAATAACCATGTAGGAAAATGAACCGAGGGAAACCCTGGAATGTGTATCAAATGAAAGGCATTAAAGAGTATTTTATGAGGGAGTGGGCCATAGTTCTATAGGTGGACGCCATTTAGGGATATAGCCATAAAGGTGGATCAGGTTTGACCCTAGAATTTGTTTCTACAATGCGGGTATCAAAAGAAAGGTGTTAATGAGTATTTTAAAAGGGAGTAATCCCTAGTTCCATAGGTGGACGCCGTTTCGAGATATCGCCACAAAGGTGGACCAGGGGTGACCCTAGAATTTGTTTGGACAATATGGGTATCAAAAGAAAGGTGTTAATGAGTATTTTAAAAGGGAGTAATTCTTAGTTCCATAGGTGGACGCCGTTTCGAGATATCACCATAAAGGTGGACCAGGAGTGACCCTAGAATTTGTTTGTACAATATGGGTATCAAAAGAAAGGTGTTAATGAATATTTTAAAAGGGAGTGGGCCTTAGTTCTATAGGTGGACGCCATTTCGAAATATCGCCATAAAGGTGGACCAGGGGTGACTCTAGAATGTGTTTGAACGATATGGGTATCAAATTAAAGGTATTAATGAGGGTTTTAAAAGGGAGTGGTGGTCGCATTTTCGAGATATCGCCATAACTGTGGACCAGTGGTGACCCTAGAATTTGTTTCTACAATATGGGTATCAAAAGAAAGGTGTTAATGAGTATTTTAAAAGGGAGTGGGCCTTAGTTCTATAGGTGGACGCCATTTCGAAATATCGCTATAAAGGTGGACCAGGGGTGACTCTAGAATGTGTTTGAACGATATGGGTATCAAATTAAAGGTATTAATGAGGGTTTTAAAAGGGAGTGGTGGTCGCATTTTCGAGATATCGCCATAACGGTGGACCAGTGGTGACCCTAGAATTTGTTTCTACAATATGGGTATCAAAAGAAAGGTGTTAATGAATATTTTAAACGGGAGTAATCCTTAGTTCCATAGGTGGACCCCGTTTCGAGATATCGCCATAAAGGTGGGCCAGGGGTGACTCTAGAATTCGTTTGTGCAATATGGGTATCAAACGAAAGGAGTTAATGAGTATTTTAAAAGGGAGTGGGCCTTAGTTCTATAGGTGGAAGCCTTTTCGAGGTATAGCAATAAAGGTGGACCAGGGGTGACTCTAGACTTTGTTTGTACGATATGGGTATCAAATGAAAGGTGTTAATGAGTATTTTCAAAAGGGAGTGGGCCTTCGTTCTATAGGTGTTCGCCTTTTCGAGATATCGCCATAAAGGTGGACCAGGGGTGACTTTAGAATATGTTCGTACGATATGGGTATTAAATGAAAGGTGTTAATGAGTATTTTAAAATGGCGTTGGGGCTTAGTTCTATAGGTGGACGCCTTTTCGAGATATCGCCATAAAGGTCGACCAGGGGTGACTCTAGAATGAGTTTGTACGATATGGGTATCAAATTAGGGGTTTTTATGAGAGGTTTAAAAGGGAGTGGTGTGAAAGCGTTTTCCAGATATCGACCAAAATGTGGACCAGGGTGACCCAGACCATCATCTGTTGGATACCGCTAATTTATTTATATATGTAATACCTGCCAAGATTTTAAGGGTTTTTTATTTCCCCTGCAGAACTTTTTCATTTTCTTCTACTTAATATGGTAGGTGTCACAACCATTTTATAAAGTTTTTTTCTAAATTTATATTTCGCGTCAATAAAACAATCCAATTACCTTACCATATTTCATCCCTTTTTTCGTATTTGGTATAGAATTATGGCATTTTTTCATTTTTCGTAATTTTCGATATCGAAAAAGTGGGCGTGGTCATAGTCGGATTTCGTTCATTTTTCATACCAAGATAAAGTGAGTTCAAGTAAGCACGTGAACTAAGTTCATTAAAGATATGTCGATTTTTGCTCAAGTTATCGTGTTAACGGCCATGCGGAAGGACAGACGGACGACTGTGTATAAAAACTGGGCGTGGCATCAACCGATTTCGCCCATTTTCACAGAATTCAGTTAACGTCATAAAATCTATGCCCATACCAAATTTCAAAAGGATTGGTTAATTTTTGTTCGACTTATGGCGTTAAAAGTATCCTAGACAAATTAAATGAAAAAGGGCGGAGCCACGCCCATTTTTAAATTTTCTTTTATTTTTGTATTTTGTTGCACCATATCATTACTGGAGTTGAATGTTGACATAATTTACTTATATACTGTAAAGATATTAAATTTTTTGTTAAAATTTTACTTTTAAAAAAATTTTTTTTTAAAAGTGGGCGTGGTCCTTCTCCGATTTTGCTAATTTTTATGAAGCATACATATAGTAATAGGAGTAACGTTCCTGCCAAATTTCATCATGATATCTTCAACGACTGCCAAATTACAGCTTGCAAAACTTTTAAATTACCTGCTTTTAAAAGTGGACGGTGCCACGCCCATTGTCCAAAATTTTACTAATTTTCTATTCTGCGTCATAAGTTCAACTCATCTACCAAGTTTTGTCGCTTTAGCTGTCTTTTGTAATGAATTATCGCACTTTTTCGGTTTTTCGAAATTTTCGATATCGAAAAAGTGGGCGTGGTTATAGTCCGATATCGTTCATTTTAAATAGCGACCTGAGATGAGTGCTCAGGAACCTACGTACCAAATTTCATCAAGATACCTCAAAATTTACTCAAGTTATCGTGTTAACGGGCGGACGGACGGACGGACGGACGGACATGGCTCAATCAAATTTTTTTTCGATCCTGATTATTTTGATATATGGAAGTCTATATCTATCTCGATTCCTTTATATATGTACAACCAACCGTTATCCAATCAAACTTAATATACTCTGTGAGCTCTGCTCAACTGAGTATAAAAATAGGTAGGTACTTTGTGTGAGGATGAAAAGCTTCACACGTTTTTTGTGGTCTGAATGTAAAAACTATGACTACGAATCACGTATTTCAAAAATATATGACGTAAACGTAACTATTTGATGAAATTTGATGAATTTTGAAGCTTCTATCCGTAAAAAGGGGCAAATATTACAGTTTATATGAAGTATATAATATATATACCACCGATCTCTATGATTTTTTCAGACATCAATATATGCTATACACGTAAGCACTTGGTGAAATTTGAAATTTCTAGCTGTTAAAATGGGGCCGAAATCGCAAAAAAAAATATATATACTATATATATATACTATATATACCATCATTTATATATTATATATATCACCGATCTCTATGATTTTTTGACAACAATATATACTATATACGTAGCAATCGGTGAAATTTGAAGCTTCTAGCTGTTAAAATGGGGTAGAAATTGCGAAAAGTTTCTTATCTGAACAATCGGTTGTATGAGATATACTATATATACAACCGATCTCTATGATTTTTTCAGACAACAATATATGCTATATACGTAAGCATTCGTTGCAATTTGAAGCCTCTAGCTCTTAAAATAGGGCAGCAATTACGAAAAGTTTCTTATCTGAACAATCGGTTGTGGGGGATATATACTATATATGCGACCGATCTCATTAATTTTTTCAGGCAACAATATGTGCAATATGCGAAATTATATGGTGAAGTTTGAAGCTTCAATATGTTTAATTGAGTAAGATATTACAAAAATCCTCTTTTTCACGCTTAAGACAAAGGTGCCACAAGTAGATACATTGCAAAGCTTATTAATTGAAGCAGAGAATCTGGTCAATTCCCGACCATTGACTTATCTGGCCTTAGAAAACGATGGTGCGGAGCCCTTGACTCCAAACCATTTTATTTTGGGTTGTGCAAACGATGTTCAGACGCCGAGCGTAGATGAACGTACATGCTTACGTAAGCAATGGCACATCCTGCAGCAAATGAAACAGACTTTTTGGAAAAGGTGGGTGTTAGAGTATCTTCCGACGCTTACGAGACGGAGCAAATGGTGTCAAAAGGGAAAAACCGATAAAAGTGGGCGACGTAGTGCTCATCTGCGATGAGAATGAACGTCGAGAAGAATGGAAACGAGGCATCATAGTGGAGATATTTCCAGCACCAGATGGCCAAGTGCGTTCAGCTGTCGTAAAGACAGTACCGGCAATTTGCGGAGACCGGCTTCCAAGTTAGCTGTTTTAGACGTGGTTCATGAATCTTCGGTAGCCCGGTCGATTCACGGGGGCCGGGATATTGCGATTAAACTTACATTTACATTTTATTAACATTTCTCTATCGATATTTGCTAAGATAGTATACTTTGAAAACTTTGATTATTTTAAGATGGCATCACTATAGTTAGTTTCGTTAATGTATAAAGTTTAACGAAGCATCACTTATACATATGTATTCCATAAATTTAATTTCATTTTATAACGAACGTGCGAAGGAATCAAACGAAGAGTAAGTTTTCTAGTTTTGCCAAAACCTTTTCTTTATTATACCATATGTTATCTTATAGATATTAAAACTTTGCTGTACACAATAAATGACATGTTATGATATGCGTTGTTTTTATTTTCGTTCGCTCGTTATTACTGCCGTAACAAATGTATTTATATTGGCTCTGGCAGTCTGCCAGGGTAGTGGGAAAATCCGCCCCGCCACTGGCGTTGGGACGGGTTTCCATCCTACCCGAGAAGGCTGCTCGTGTATTACCTTTCCAATGAGTAATAAGGGGTGTAAATCCCGTCTTCCTCACCGGAAATGTGGGTAAACCGGCGGGGCGTCCGATAAGCAGGGGGCGTACCATCGGCTTACCTACGGCGAAGTGTGCCTGGTGTATTCCGGCCAATCATTTTATTCATATGTAACTATGAACACATTGGGAATTTGTTACGTGGCTGACTGTTTGGGTGGTGAGGAGCGGCGGCAAGCAGGTATGCTTGCGGGCCCAGGCTAGCTCGTCGTCTTGGGCGGGGTATTGCACCACCGACCTCACCCGCAGCCACATGAACAAAATTGGGGTTCATACCTGCATGATGAAAAAAAAAGGATGAAAGAAAAGCTGAAAAAGATATAAATAGACGTGAGGGGCAAAGTTATAGAGGGGAAAGCATGAGGGGCAGAAAAAGGTGAAGGCCTGTCCTGTCAGGTGGAGTCTACCCTCCCTCTGCAGTGCAACTTGCACTGCACCGTGGGCACTGTGCTGACTCCTATTTACCTTACAGTGCCCCCAAACCTGACACTGGTCTGTCCCCTGTCACTCAGTCATTTTCCCTAAACACTCACCTTCACCTAACCTTTCCGCGCACAAGCGCAGCACCAACACCGACTTAAAACTTTAGCCCTGCATTATGAAAACATCTAAAATTTTTCATCCAAACATAATTCTTATAATTTATTTACAAAGTTTAGACTTACAAATTACCAACTAACACCCTGCTAATGGTTCAGTAATTCAAAAAAAAACTCTTAAATATACAATCCTTTGACAAGGATTTCCAACAATTTACTAGAAGTAACAATAAAAAAATTGTTCAAACTTAATGCTAATTTTTATTACTAATGAATATTAAAAATTCATGAGAGTGCAAGAGGAACTAGATACATTTCAAATTCAATTCACTAAGAAAAATACCTACGACTAATAGACAAAGTTTCTGGCCTAAAATAAAAAAATGTAAACTTTTAGGGCCACCCTAATGCGATATTATTAATAGGAGCTAATCCTAAATTCTAAAGATACAAATTCAAATAAAATAAAATAAGAGGGCGAACAAAAAAAAATTCAAATACCCTAGTCCCTGACCTACCGCAACCGCTCAAATAAACCTAAGATCAATTATGTACACAGCAAAAGTAGGTCAACAAGGAAAAGAATTTATGTGTATAAGAAAACAAATGGTATGTATGTAAGTGCAAATGTACGTTTGTGACGATTTTCATGCATGCACATATGTTCGTTGCAATCTGTTTTTATTTTTCTGCTTTGCTAATTCCTGTTCTATTTTTGCAAGAGCAGGAATCTGTACTAACACATGTACATACAACTAAACAGGTGTATATTGATAAATTTTTATATTTCACTCAAAACACTCACCAAGTTACTCTCCTTATCCAACGGCGCCGCTGCAGTTGAGTAGCTTTGCTGAAAACGCTGAAAAGAGATACTCCTATCATGCATACAATTCTACAGGCCACGCCCACGTTGGCCACCCGTACTCACTCAGCCAAGATCACTCGCTAGCAATCTTTTAGTAATGAGTGCTTTAGTAGTATCAAATCTACCAGCGTTAACATCAAGTGCGAGATAAAAAAAAAATGTGTCTTCTACCCAAAAAAAATGCCTTTGGTGCGGAAGGCACGCTAAAATTAATAATCTCGGGTTTCTGAGGCTAAAGGAAGTTATATTGGGAATGATATTGCCAATAACCCTAAAGAGTAAGTGTAAAACAAAAATATCTAAAAAAAAAAATATATATAAAATGGCAAAAATTTTAAAGTTCCAATTTGGTGCTACCAGAGGTAGCAAAAACATGTGTAAAAGAAAAATGTGTATATGATAGAAGACGGAGACATGAAAATACACGAAAAATTTAAATGTCAAACTGAAGTGGAAAAATTAAAGAAATGACGAGACGAAACGAAAAAAATTATGGAGGCAAAAGTGCTACCATTAGCTCCTGAAATATGGAGTTAAAGTAACACTCAGACGTTATATGCGCGAAAAGGAAATGCTTGACCCCGGAGATATGATGCCCCTTTTGCCCGTTCCCTGTAAAAATTATGACCCTTATACCAATATTTAAATAAATTTAATAATATATCCAAAATATACGAATTTCAAAATACAGCTAGATATGTTGTCTGCAAAGCTCATCCCTCCGCCGGTGTTTGTTGTTGTGTTTTTGTTTTTTTTGTTGTGTGTGGTATAGTGGCTGTTGTTGTTGCGGCCCAGTGCCGCCGGTGAAACTTGCGATACTCACAGTTGCCAATTTCTTGTGGTTGTTGTTGAGGTGTGCGCATGCAACAAATTAAATACAATGTAGTGTTTGTGGGTGTTTGTAGTACTTGTTGTTGGGCGGCGTATCGCCAATAAAAAATTGGGAATGGCTGTGGTTGTTGCTGGTGTAGCCCGACCAACAAAAAAATGTTGTCAAAATGGTGTATCGAAGGTGTTGTTGTTGGGTGTTTTGCCATCGACTGAGAGGCCAAAAGGGTAGTGTTGTTGTAGTTGTTGTTGTGGTGACAATATATTGCCGATACCAAAACGTGTGGCCGCAGGTGGGAGTTGTTATTGCCAGTGGAAAAGGTGACGCAGTTGTTGTTGGCGTTGCGCCGCTGATGACCAAATAAGCGAATAACGATTCGTTGCTGGTGGAAGCAAATGGTGTGCCGTTGAAAAGAAATGCGTGTTGCGTTGTTGAGCGTTATGCCACCAATACAAAGCAAAATTCTGTTGTGGTTGTTGCGGCCGTATATTGCCAATAAAAAAAGTGCTGTAGTGGTTTATGTTGTGGAGTGCGCTACCAATTAAAACATAGTGTAGTGCGTGGTTGTTGTTGTTGCCGAGCGGTATGTAGTTAAAATTGACGTGCCCAGTGGTGCTTTCCAAAAGTGCCCTAGTAATATACAAAAAACGTTATTCTTCAAGAATTCCTAGTGTGCAAAACTGGTGATGTTGAATCTATATCTTTGTCTGCATTATCAATATACACACTGACACACATATGTCTGTATGTGGGCGTGTATACATGCATGCAAGTTTGCTCTTGGCTTGCTTGGAAAATTGGCTATATAGCAGCCAGCTTCCCAGTGGGCATGCCAAGTTGGAGAAAAACAAAAAAGAAATCCAAGGGCAATTAAATCCATCAGACTTACCTGGTTTTAGCAGTGGCGATAGCCTTTGTGGTCTAATTTATTTTTGCTGCAACGGTCAGGATCGGAAGCTAGCTGGCAAACCAGATTTGCCTGGTTCTAGCGGTCGCGAGACACTTTTCGCCGCGCACTACACAATTAAAAAGAAGCTACTTGGTTACAAAATTTAGCAAACCGGCTAGTACTTCGTTTTGAGGCGCGCACTAAAAACTTGGATTATTTAAAGATTTTAACAATTTTTTTTTTTTTTTGTCTTTGTGTTAACCACTTTCCTTTACACTCACTGGCACCGATAAAATAATACTTTGGCCCGTTGCCTAACGTTGTGCCCTTTTATAACTACCGCCGTGGTAAGGAACGTTACCCAGAAACGGAAAATTTTTACCATTACATGTCAACCTTTCTTTTCGGCTTTCCCGTATTTTCCATCTATACAATCATGCACTCATACATTCATACGCTTACCGCTCCACACAACGAACACCTACACAGATACAATTGGTTCGTGCCTTGATCGTTCACACTGATGCATTCACACGCTCATAGCCTTGCACAAATACACCTCCACGTACATAACACAGAACAAAACAAACACATAGGTGTATGGCATTCATCTATGCTGCTAAGTTATTAGCAGCATGGTGACATTTTATTTATTATCCCAGCATGGTGCCAAGCGCAACATCTTACTTCCGCTGCAACATTGTGTTCATTATCGGTACAATGTTGTCAATGTTAATGTTATTATGTTAATGTTATGTTGATGGCAACATTGCGGCTAAGGCACGGACCTGGACACAAAACACATAAACACATAGACGCATATACACTCTGCCACTCAGTTAGGCCAGTATGGAGACAGGCTGTCGTTACAGGCTCGCAACCGCCGATGGTGCCTGCACTATGGAGCGTGGGCGTAAAGAATTCAAACGCAGCCTGCTAAATATCATTTCTCGCGTCCAACGTGTGGCATCGACCCACGACTCAATGCCGGGCCTATTTCTCTTCCCGCCTTTAAACTTTTGTTCTGTTTACTTACAAACTAAATCACTGGGCTAATGCTACTACTTAAACCTATATCACAGATACTACTCTACATATCTAATAGTAAATAAAATATCACAGATAGAATAAATAAAAAAAATAAATAAAAAAAATATAAAGTAAAATAAAATAAAATAAAATAAAATAAAATAAAATAACACAAAATATCACAGTTAGCAGAACAATTAAAAAAATTTATAGGATAAAATATCACAGATCCAATAGTCGAGTAGGTAAAATAAATAAATAAATAAAAAAATAAATAAATGCAAAAATAATCAAATAAATAAAAAGGTCAAAAAAAAAAATAAATAAAAATAATTTAATAATAAAATCACATACGTCAATAAATTAATAAATACAATACTTTGATAAATAAATAAATAACATAGAACAAGAGTACTAGCACTACGAAAAACATTAAACTATTTTGCAAACATGTCTTTAGCATGGTATACGCCGATCTTTTTCCCACTACTATCGCCAAGCTCGTACATTGAATTACCTATAAAATTAAGTACGATACATCTTACTTGTTTCGGAGCTAGTTTGGCGTTGTAGTTATCGACCTGGGAACTTTGCTTAAAGTTTCGGCGGTATACCACTTGTCCAATTGAAAACTTTACATCTCTACTTCTAGTGTCATATATCTTTTTACTCCTATCATGGGCCAACTTCAGCTCTTTCACAATCTTGTTCCTAATCATTTGCATTCTATCGCTTGTTGCCTCTATCGCACAATCAACATCCTTTACCGCCGCCAGCTTTCGGTATAGCTCGTATGATGCAGCATGCTGTTTGCGAGCACAGCAAGCAAGCGCGGTTGCCCGTATACACTCTCTGCAAGCGGACAAAAACCGGTTATTAGGCGAATTAGAAATTTTACGTTCTGAGCTCAGTAATTTACATAAGCTCTATGATGAAGCGGTGGGTGGCGTACTGCGGGGTAGTGCTGGCAAAAAAAAGAAACGAAACAAAGACAAAGGCACAATCATGGGTAACAATTCTGCCGACGCTAACATTGAAAAGAGTTCTGGCCCCGTTTTTGCTGCTAATGTCCAAAGCAATTTCAATGATGCTGTTAGCTCTGCCGAAGTGCCTTGCGCTACTAACACTGCTAATGCCGGCGCTAACATTTCTATGAACACTGCCTCTTCTCATGCTGTTAATAACCAAAATATTGTAAATGAGAGCACCACTGCGCGTACTTTAAATGGTAATGACGCTGTATCGAATGACGATAACATTGTTGATGTTGCTGGAAATTTGGGTGATACTAATTTAGATCCGGCTGGTCCTAGGTTGGTTACTGCCGTGCCGCCCCGACGGGCAATTTTCGTATCAAGATTGCATCCATCTCTGACGGAGTCTGATGTCGTTAATTATATCTTAGCTAAGATTAATAGTACAGGTTCTATTAACATTAGTGCACATAAATTTGTTTTTAAGTATGTGAGGGATTTTTCTTCATTTAAAATATCAGTTCCAGATGTATATTTTGATATGGTTCTTGACAAATCTTTTTGGCCTATACATTCGGTGGTACATTTGTACACCACAAAGTCGAAGGTTGAGCCTCGCGCACGTATAGTTTCAAAAAACTTGATTACCAGCCCTGCAAATACGATTCAAAAGTAACTATTCACTATCAGAATGTTCGTGGTTTACGTTCTAAATTAAATGCATTTTACCTTAACAGTTTTACTTTTACTGCGGAAGTGATTGCTTTCACAGAGACTTGGCTAAAACCTGATAATTTAAATTCAGAGTTATTTTCAAATGACTACGTTGTTTTTCGGTGTGATCGTCAATCGAGAGCAGGCGGTGTCCTGATAGCTGTATTGTCCAGTATTTCTACTGAATTGTTGAGCTTTGAGGACGCGCTTGACATTGAATTCATAGCTGTAAAGCTCTTTTTCCCGAATTTTTTCTTATATATTTCTTGTTCCTACATACCGCCTCGGTCAGATATGTACGTTTATGATTGCCATAAAGCAGTTATCCACAGCCTACATTCTCGTTTGCGTGATAACGATCGCCTAGTGGTTCTTGGGGACTTTAATTTACCTTACGTTAGTTGGATTGGCAACGATGATTCAAACTTTTTGACTCCTGTTACTCAGCATGATTTCATTGGTTCGCTTATGGAATTGCCGCTAGTTCAGATTAATAACGTGGTGAACTCTGAAAATAAGTTGTTAGATTTAGTTTTTGGTGATAGTTCAATAGGTACTGGTCTCAGTCGAATCCCTGACTTATCCCTGCCTGAAGATCCCTTGCACCCTACACTTGAGGTTACACTGGACAATTTACTGCCTACGATTAATTTCATGGAAGTGTTATGTCGTTCTCGTTTGAGATGTTTTAAAAAGGCTAACTTTGATTTGCTTAATCAATTGTTAGCTTCCCACGATTGGTCTGACCTTTATGCTTGTATTGATGTTGAGGCTGCCACGTCTATTTTTTATAGTTACCTAAGTGACTTTATTAATCGTTGCGTTCCGGTTCATTTTGTTAAGGCTAAGAGTAGTAAACCACCTTGGTTCTCGAGGCAACTTGCTAACCTGAACAATATTAAATCGAGGCTCTATAAGCGTTTTAAAAGATCTGGTTCTTCTGAAGATTTTTCTAAATATTTAGTTGCCCGTTCCAATTTCCAACGCCTGAATCAAAACTGCTACAAGTCGTATTTAACAAGATGCAAAATTGAGTTTTTTAACAATCCTAAAAAATTTTACGGTTTTGTTAATTCAAAGCGCAGATCTTCGGGATTTCCATTATCTTTGTCTTTGGGTGGCGAGAATGCTAGCCTTGACCATGATATTGCCGACTTATTCGCAGACTTTTTCAAATCGACCTATTCGTCAACCTGTACCCAAACCGGTAGTTATCCGTTCGAGATAGTTAGTTCTAACTGTATTCTCAACCCAGTCATTGATAGTGCCACTGTACTTTAGAGTTTTTTAGCTCTGAAACCGATTTTTTCTCCAGGGCCCGATGGTATTCCTGGCTGTATGCTTAAGTTCTGTGCTGTGAACTTAACAGAACCGATCGTAAAATTGTTCAATTTATCTTTGCAATCGGCGTCATTTCCATCAATTTGGAAACAGTCATTTATCATACCTCTGCACAAGAAGGGTAGTAGATCTAATATTGAGAATTATAGGGGAATTGCTAAGCTTTCAGCTATTCCTAAAACCTTTGAACAAATAATTACCTGTCAACTTCAACATTCGTGTACTTCCATATTATCACCCTTTCAGCATGGGTTTGTGAGATGTAGCTCAACCACCACAAACCTACTTGAGTTTACCTCTTTAGTTCGGGATGGTTTTTTGGCTTGCAAGCAAACTGATGTGATTTATACGGATTTTAGTAAAGCTTTTGATTCAGTGAATCACGAAATTCTGATTCTGAAGCTTGATTTACTGGGCTTTCCGAAGAGTCTGACTTCATGGCTCTCAAGCTATCTTTCTAATAGAACCCAAAAGGTGCTTTATAAAAATATTATTTCAAAATCAATTCATGTTACCTCTGGTGTACCTCAGGGCAGTCATTTAGGCCCATTGCTTTTTACTCTTTTTATAAATGATCTGCCACAGATTTTGAATCATTCACGAGCTCTAATGTATGCCGATGATGTAAAAATTTGCTATACATGCTTGCCTTCGGAGTTAACTCGCTCAAATCTACTTCAGGTTGATTTGGACTCATTTCAACGCTGGTGTACAATAAATGCATTAGTTCTAAACTGTTCCAAATGTAAGTTCATGAAATTTCATCGCGTGAAGCCTGTCCTGTCGTCTTATGCACTTTATGGCACTCTTATGGAGCGTATATCTTCGATTAACGATTTAGTGGTTCTGTTTGACTCGAAACTGAGCTTCAACTCACATATTTCAGCTATTACTAATAAAGCAATGGGTACCCTTGGTTTTGTGAAACGCTGGGCTAAGGAGTTCAAGGATCCGTATCTGACCAAAGTCCTCTACACTTCGCTGGTCCGCCCAATACTTGAGTATTGCTCGTGTGTTTGGTGTCCATTATATATTACTCATATAAAGCGTATTGAGTCTGTGCAGAAACAATTTTTAATTTTTGCTCTACGGGCCTTTAACTGGGACTCAAATCTTCATCTTCCGTCTTATAGAAGTAGACTTCTTCTCATTAATTTGCCAACTCTGGAAAATCGTAGAATATTACTCGGGGTAATATTCCTGCATAAGCTAATTCTAGGTGAGGTTGACTCCTCTGAGCTGCTAAGTCGATTGAGCTTTGCAGTTCCTGCTAGGATGTCCAGACACTACGTGCCCTTCCATTTACCCCTGTGTCGTAGAAATTTTGGCAAAAATGATCCTATACGTGTTTGGTGCTCGTACTATAACGACTTGTATAATTGCATTAGTATTGAATGTTCCTTTGTTGCCTTACGCAATGGTATACTTTTCAGTCTCAACTGATATCTTAAAGTTTATTTGTTTAATTTGTAATGATAGTTTAATTTTAGTTCTTGTTCAATGTAAAAAGAAATTGTAAATTTTTAATTTATTCCATTTTTATACTCAGTTGAGCAGAGCTCACAGAGTATATTAAGTTTGATTGGATAACGGTTGGTTGTACATATATAAAGGAATCGAGATAGATATAGACTTCCATATATCAAAATAATCAGGATCGAAAAAAAATTTGATTGAGCCATGTCCGTCCGTCCGTCCGTCCGTTAACACGATAACTTGAGTAAATTTTGAGGTAACTTGATGAAATTTGGCACGTAGGTTCCTGAGCACTCATCTCAGATCGCTATTTAAAATGAACGATATCGGACTATAACCACGCCCACTTTTTCGATATCGAAAATTTCGTAAAACCGTAAAAGTGCGATAATTCATTACCAAAGACAGATAAAGCGACGAAACTTGGTAGATGAGTTGAATTTATGACGCAGAATAGAAAATTAGTAAAATTTTGGACAATGGGCGTGGCACCGCCCACTTTTAAAAGAAGGTAATTTATAATTTTTGCAAGCTGTAATTTGTCAGTCGTTGAAGATATCATGATGAAATTTGGCAGGGACGTTACTCCTATTACTATATGTACGCCTAATAAAAATTAGCAAAATCGGAGAAGGACCACGCCCACTTTTAAAAAAAAATTTTTTTTAAAGTAAAATTTTAACAAAAAATTTAATATCTTTACAGTATATAAGTAAATTATGTCAACATTCAACTCCAGTAATGACATGGTGCAACAAAATACAAAAATAAAAGAAAATTTCAAAATGGGCGTGGCTCCGCCCTTTTTCATTCAATTTGTCTAGGATACTTTTAACGCCATAAGTCGAAAAAAAACTAACCAATCCTTTTGAAATTTGGTAGGGGTATAAATTTTATGATATTAACTGTTTTCTGTGAAAACGGGCGAAATCGGTTGATGCCACGCCCAGTTTTTATACACAGTCGTCCGTCTGTCCTTCCGCATGGCCGTTAACACGATAACTTGAGTAAATTTTGAGGTAACTTGATGAAATTTGGTATGTAGGTTCCTGAGCACTCATCTCAGATCACTATTTAAAATGAACAATATCGGACTATAACCACGCCCACTTTTTCGATATCGAAAATTTCGTAAAACCGAAAGAGTGCGATAATTCATTACCAAAGACAGATAAAGCGACGAAACTTGGTAGATGAGTTGAATTTATGACGCAGAATAGAAAATTAGTAAAATTTTGGACAATGGGCGTGGCACCGCCCACTTTTAAAAGAAGATAATTTAAAAAAAAAATTGGATTGGTTTATTGACACGAAATATAACTTTAGAAAAAACTTTATAAAATGGTTGTGACACCTACCATATTAAGTAGAAGAAAATGAAAAAGTTCCGCAGGGCGAAATAAAAAACCCTTAAAATCTTGGCAGGTATTACATATATAAATAAATTAGCGGTATCCAACAGATGATGTTCTGTGTCACCCTGGTCCACATTTTGGTCGCGATCTGGAAAACGCCTTCACATATACAACTACCACCACTCCCTTTTAAAACTCTCATTAATACCTTTAATTTGATACCCATATCGTACAAACACATTCTAGAGTCACCCTGGTTCACCTTTATGGCGATATTTCGAAACGGCGTCTCCCCACTCCCTTTTAAAATACTCATTAACACCTTTCTTTTGATACCCATATTGTACAAACAAATTCTAGGGTCACCCCTGGTCCACCTTTATGGCGATATCTCGAAACGGCGTCCACCTATGGAACTAAGGATTACTCCCTTTTAAAATACCCATTAACACCTTTCTTTTGATACTCATATTGTACAAACAAATTCTAGGGTCACCCCTGGTCCACCTTTATGGCGGTATCTCGAAACGGCGTCCACCTATGGAACTAAGGATTACTCCCTTTTAAAATACTCATTAACACCTTTCATTTGATACCCATATCGTACAAACGCACTCTAGAGTCAACCCTGATCCACCTTTATGGCTATATCCCTAAATGGCGTCCACCTATAGAACTATGGCCCACTCCCTCATAAAATACTCTTTAACACCTTTCATTTGATACCCATATCGTACAAACGCATTCTAGAGTCACCCTGGTCCACCTTTATGGCGATATCTCGAAAAAGCGACCACCTATGCAACAACCACCACTCCCTTTTAAAACCCTCATTAATACCTTTAATTTGATACCCATATCGTACAAACACATTCTAGAGTCACCCATGGTCCACCTTTATGGCGATATTTCGAAACGGCGTCCACCTATAGAACTAAGGCCCACTCCCTTTTAAAATACTCATTAACACCATTCGTTTGATGCCCATATTGTACAAACAAATTCTAGGGTCATCCCTGGTCCACCTTTGTGGCGATATCTCGAAACGGCATCCACCTATGGAACTAAGGATTACTCCCTTTTAAAATACTCATTAACTCCTTTCTTTTGATACCCATATTGTACAAACAAATTCTAGGGTCACCCCTGGTCCACCTTTATGGCGATATCTCGAAACTGCGTCCACCTATGGAACTAAGGATAACTCCCTTTTAAAATACTCATTAACACCTTTCATTTGATACCCATATCGTACAAACGCATTCTAGAGTCACCCCTGGTCCACCTTTATGGCGATATCTCGAAAAGGCGACCACCTATACAACTACCACCTCTCCCTTTTAAAACCCTCATTAATACCTTTAATTTGATACCCATATCGTACAAACAAATTCTAGGGTCACACCTGGTCCACCTTTATGGCGATATCTCGAAACGGTGTCCACCTCTGGAACTAAGCATCACTCCCTTTTCAAATACTCATTAACACCTTTCTTTTGATACCCATATTGTACAAACAAATTCTAGGGTCACCCCTGGTCCACCTTTATGGCGATATCTCGAAACGGCGTCCACCTATGGAACTAAGGATTACTCCCTTTTAAAATACTCATTAACATCTTTCGTTTGATACCCATATTTTACAAACGCATTCTAGGGTCACACCTGGTCCACCTTTATGTCGATATCTCGAAACGGCGTCCACCTGTGGAACTAAGCATCACTCCCTTTTAAAATACTCATTAACACCTTTCTTTTGATACCTATATTGTACAAACAAATTCTAGGGTTACACCTGGTCCACCTTTGTGGCGATATCTCGAAACGGCGTCTATCTGTGGAACTAAGGATTACTCCCTTTTAAAATACTCATTAACACCTTTCATTTGATACCCATATCGTACAAACGCATTCTAGAGTCACCCCTGGTCCACCTTTATGGCGATATCTCGAAAAGCCGACCACCTATACAACTACCACCACTCCCTTTTAAAACCCTCCTTAATACCTTTAATTTGATACCCATATCGTACAAACAAATTCTAGGGTCACCCCTGGTCCACCTTTATGGCGATATCTCGAAACGGCGTCCACCTGTGGAACTAAGCATCACTCCCTTTTAAAACACTCATTAACACCTTTCTTTTGATACCTATATTGTACAAACAAATTCTAGGGTCACCCCTGGTCCACCTTTATGGCGGTATCTCGAAACGGCGTCCACCTATGGAACTAAGGATTACTCCCTTTTAAAATACTCATTAACACCTTTCATTTGATACCCATATCGTACAAACGCATTCTAGAGTCAACCTGATCCACCTTTATGGCTATATCTCAAAAAGGCGACCACTTATACAACTACCACCACTCTCTTTTAAAACCCTCATTAATACCTTTAATTTGATACCCATATCGTACAAACAAATTCTAGGGTCACACCTGGTCCACCTTTATGGCGATATCTCGAAACGGCGTCCACCTGTGGAACTAAGCATCACTCCCTTTTAAAACACTCATTAACACCTTTCTTTTGATACATATATTGTACAAACAAATTCTAGGGTCACCCCTGGTCCACCTTTATGGCGGTATCTCGAAACGGCGTCCACCTATGGAACTAAGGATTACTCCCTTTTAAAATACTCATTAACACCTTTCATTTGATACCCATATCGTACAAACGCATTCTAGAGTCAACCTGATCCACCTTTATGGCTATATCCCTAAATGGCGTCCACCTATAGAACTATGGCCCACTCCCTCATAAAATACTCTTTAATGCCTTTCATTTGATACGCATGTCATACAAACACATTCTATGGTTTCCCTCGGTTCATTTTCCTACATGGTTATTTTCCCTTATGTTGTCACCATAGCTCTCAACTGAGTATGTAATGTTCGGTTACACCCGAACTTAACCTTCCTTACTTGTTAATTCTATACTTGTATATATTTTTACGCCATCTTTTTTTATGTTACTTTCCTTTGTATTTTGTTAGTCGACCACTCTTGTTAGTTGACTTTAAATAATTAAATAATTAAATAAATTAAATTAAATTAAATTAAATAGGCATACCGAAAGTGGCATAATATGGAGACACGTTGATGGCTGAGTATACAACGCTGCGGAGGGCAAATGCGGCATCGCTGACGCATTTGTCCCAGTTTTTCTGGTTATCCCTTATAAAGGATCTAATGATCTGCAGAACAGATCTATTTACCCTCTCCGCAGCGTTACCCTGTGGAGAATAAAATGCAGTTTTTATATGTTTGGTACCATATTTTTCTAAAAAGTTGTTGAAGATCTCAGACTCAAACTGTTTTCCGTTGTCCGAATGGACATATACGGGCACGCCGAATACGTGGAAAACATCTTTCTCTAAATATTTTATGACTTTAGCTGAAGTGGCCCTTCTCATCGGTTTTAAAAACACAAACTTCGAGAAATGATCTAAACATACAAAGACATACACATGACCCTCACTAGTACGCGGATAAGGACCCATAAAATCAATGAACAGACGTTGGAACGGTCGCTATGTGAGCATTTGCTTTCCCATCATGGGTTGTTTAAACACGTTTTGAGTTTTGTTAGTTTTGCAGGTTTCGCAGTCTTTTACATGGGCGCATACGTCGGGGACCATTCCTGGCCAGTAATATTTCTGACGTAGTCGTGACAGTGTCTTGTGGATGCCACCATGTCCAGCGGACGGTGAGCTATGAGACGACTCTACCAGCCCCGGTCGCAGTTCCGACGGAACCCAGAGCTTTCAGGTCTGGTCCGCTAGAAGATCGTCCCCCCTGTCGAATTGCGTCCGTTTATAAACGTAACCGTCCGATATGCATAAGTCTGGCAACTTATCTTTGTTCTCGGTCACCGTCTTTTTTAACTCCGTATACTCCTCCGACTCGAAGCACGGTGACTCGAGACACACGTCTATGGCTCTGTCGTTCGTCAGTATTTCGTCCATCTGCATTCGTGAGAGTGTGTCGGGAACCAGGTTTTGCGCACCTTTTCGATGTTGGATATCGAAATCATAACCCTGGAGTTTCAAACTCCACCTTGCCAACCTCCCAGAAAGATCTTTCTGATTCATGAGCCATTTGAGGCTGGCATGATCAGTTATGATGGTGAACGGGGTTCCTTCCACATAAGGTCGGAATCTTTTCACACTCACGATCGCGGCGTAGCATTCAAGTTCAGTAATGCTATAGTTTTTCTGCGCCTTATTAAGTTTTGCCGAAACGTAGGCAATCGGTCTTTCGTTCTGGTCATCGTCCAGTTGAAACAAAACCCCTCCCACTCCGTCCGTTGATGCATCACATTGAATATAGAAACGACGCTTAAAGTCAGGATGTGTGAGCACCTGTGCAGAAACCAAACTCTGCTTTAAAATTTCAAATGATTTTATTGCTTCTTCCGTCATTGCAAACTTTTTGATTTTGTCTTTCTTGAGGCAGTCGTGCAGCGGGGCTGCAATAGTCGCATAGTCCTGTATAAAACGTCGGTACCAGCCCGACATACCCAGGAACCGTCGTAGTTGCTTCGGGGTTTTCGGAACTGGAAAGTCCCTCACAGCTAGCACTTTGTTGGCGTCCGTCCTGATACATCCATCCCCGACTACGTACCCTAGATATCGAACTTCTTTGAAACAAAACTTGCTCTTTTCGACATTAATAACTTAGCCTCGCGAAGACACCGAGCGACCTTTTCCAGTAAACACATATGGGACTCGAAATCTACAGAACAAACTAACAAATCGTCAAGATAAACAAAAACACATTCACGTAAAGCGGCCGGAATGACCTTGTCCATGAGACGACACATTCCTTGTGCTGCATTGCACAACCCGAAAGGCATGACGGTAAATTGGTAAAGAGGTCGGCCAGGGACAGTAAAAGCAGTCTTTTCTCTTGACTTCTTCTCCAGAGGAATCTGCCAGAAAGCATCCTTCAAATCTATCGCGGAAATAAATCGTGTATTTTGTAGTCGGCTGAGGATTCCATCAATGTGGGGTAAGGGGTAGGCATCCTTAATTGTTCGTTCGTTGACTTTGCGAGCGTCAAGGCACAAGCGGTTTTTCGTCCCTTTTATTACCAGCGATACCGGCGAATTCCAGCTGCTGTTGGACTCCTCGATGACTCCCATGCCCAACATTCGATCTAACTCTGCGTATATGAGTTTTTGAATAGCTGGTGAAATCGGGTAATGGCGCTGCTTTACTGACAGATTCTCGTTAACCACCTCGATGACGTGTTCCTCCTTATCTGTTTGGCCTAACCCTAATACCGCGAAGGACGGGAATTGGGCTTTTACACGCTCCAACCTATTATTTTGCTCCGGCGTTAAAACGTGCTGCACAGCATCGAAAGACAAGTCACCCTCGGCGGGCACGAGCTCCGCCACACTGGCAACACTTGGACACACATTCCCTTTCATACCTTTGCTCACCACACTCATACCAAATTCCTGCCAAAAATCTATGCCGAGATAAACCTGTTGCTGCAAGCCTGGTACTATCAAAAATTCCAAATCTGTTGTGGCATTATCCCAAACCACAGGTAACTTATTACCCCCACCACAGCGGTTTCCTCCCTGTTCGCGGTCCGGATATTTTGACCCCTGATCGGCACAATCAAGGCCTCTTTACGGCACAGGAGTGCCGCTGAGCCTTTTCCTAAACAGCTGGCACTCGCCCCTGAGTCCAAGAGAGCTAAAACTTCCCTACCTCCTATCGCGGTTTTTGCAAAAAATCTATTGTCACCTTTTACAGTGACAATTGTCGCGACAATTTTGCTGCGCAACTTCTTAAAATATCTCCTTTTCTCCCTCATCTTATGAATCTTCTCAAAATTTCTCTTTTTCCTATTAGTACTTATGGTGTCAAAAAATATCCTTCTTCTGGCTTCTTCATACTCTATCTTTCTTTGGTGTAAACTCTTTACCTCGCGTTTTTCCACCGTCCCTTGTGGTTTCCTAACCTCCTCTCTCTGTTCTATTTCTTCTTTCTTCAAAATTTTTATTTCAGGTCTGCCGGGTTGCCTGACTCCTGGCTGGAGTCCCCGGTCAACTCCGCCAGCCTAGGGTTTCCCTGTTTGGGCTTAAACACGCAAAAGGACGAATCACTTCCACACGCAAAACAGACCATATTGTGGAACGAGGACGAACATTTATTTGGTTTTTGTGCTTCTGCCGGGTTTTTCACAAAGTGATCCACCGGCATACCGCACGAAAAACACAACATCAAGTGGAAGGGTGATGCACAAAAGGAATTGACGGTACAGTTGGACAGGGAAGGACTAAGAGAAGGACGACCACTATTGGGATTGGCTGTGTTTTGGTGTTGGGGTAAGGATTGGGATTGGTGTTGGGGTTTCCTATCAAAGGCTTCGACTTTTGTTGCCTCTCCTAACCTTGACTGCTCAAAGTCGACCTCGTTAACGACCCTAGTCCTACTCTTATTCTCTTTAATGAGTTTTTCGGCTCTCTTGCATTCCGACTTGAGGTCCGCCAACGAGTCCATTTTTATGGCGAAGGTCAAGTTGGCCAGGTACGGTTTGAGGTTGCCCCTGATGATGCCAACCAACTCCCTCTCAGGGATCCTCTTCCGCAAATGGAATGTCATATTGTGGACTTCGGCATAAAAGTCATCAAAAGCTTCCGCGGGCAGCTGTTTCCTTTCCATGATTTCACGGATGATTTCATAGTCGGACTCGGCGGATTTGAAGTGGCTTAGCATTTCGGCTTTCAGCCCGAAATAGCCGAAATCGGGTTCGTCTGCGTGGTCCTCAAGGACCTGCCAATACCACTTCAAAGCACCGCCGGAAACCAGACTATGAAAGTCCGTGAAGAGCTGGAAGTAGGAAATATTATGCTGCTCGCGCATCCTCTCCACCCGAAAGATGAAGCTTTCGACGCTTATACCTTTACTGGTCCCATCGAATTTGATGTGCCACTTTTCAAGGTCAAGCTTCTTCCACCTGGGAGGATCGCTGGCATCTCGCCCGGTACTGTAACTGACCGTTGGCTCATTGTCGCGCTCTGCGTTTCCCCCCCCCCCCCCCCCCCCCCCGGCTCTGAGGCTCGGGCGTAGATGCCAAGGCGGACCGATGTACAGGCACTTGCGCAGACGTTTCTATGTCTGCTGCGCAGCCACCAAGGTTATCGACACTGGTCTTAATGCTCATCACCTCATTTGCCATTTGCGCCACCAAGTCGTTTTGTTGCGCCATCATCGCCACCATTCGGCTCAGCTGTTCGACATTATTTGCATCTTGGGCGGTGTGGCTTTGAGGAGCATTAAGGCTGACATTCGTTGATGGTGCGTTCTGCGCCGGAACATCACCCCCTGGGCACCTAGGTTTTCCTTGTCGACCATTTGGCACACCAAATCAATTTTTTGGGAGAAGTTTAGACTATTTTCGGACTCGTTTAACGACACCCCGTTCGCGAAAGAGACCCTAACTGGACGTTCAGGGCCAAAAGTTCCGAAGATCCGCGACGTACACCTATTAAAATAGTCCGTAGGGACAAAGTCAACGGGCCTCGGTATACCCGTTTGGTTAAAAACTGAACCAACTATTTGGTTTTCTAGGGCTCGCGCACGGCTCCTAGTTAGACGCCTCTGGGAGTCGAGGATACCCAATCCCCCAACAACTCTATTTTCGACTTCCTTCTCCGACATCCACTGTCGGTATGTGAAAAAAAATTTGACCAAAAAAAAAAAAATAATATCAACTAATATCAAAAGAAACACAATATGAAAATATTACAATTAAATTTAGTATGAATGCTTATATATATATGTGTGTGTAAAAATTCCGGTAATGCGTATATGTGTATCTTAAGGATAAAGGAAATTCAAGTTTGAAACCAAAAAAAAATATTTTCCTAGTATATATACTAGAACAAATTCAAGTATCGAAATTAATTAAAACCAAAATTAATTTCAACCCCTATATTGGCGGTAAAAATTGCCAGAAAAACAATAATAAAAGGAATATCTGACAATGTATGGATGTATAGGATAAATGTAGAAAATAAAATAATGCAACAAAAAAACTAAAAGCAAAAACACTATAAAAAATTGATAAACTCCAAAATTTCTAAAATCAACGTGAACACTTTTTGAAAATAATCTTAATAATTATGAAATAACCAAAAACCAAAAAAAAAAATATATATATAAATAAAATGAATAGAACTGAAAATTTAAATGTATCGAACTTAATGGTTGAAAATAGGTTAACTGAACTTGAATATATATGTCTTGGTGTTTTTGGTGTTGGCGAAGGTTCGGTGAAGGCAGTATGTCCGTCCGTATCTAATCATCTAGTGTCAAGTCCGCCGTCATGCTGTCCGTGGAAGTGGGGCACATCACGATCATGGACTTATCCCTAAGAGTGCATGCCACACCTCCCCTCCTAACTATCGTGGCGACGACTGTAAACCTTACTTACCGGGAATGCTGGACTCCCGGTAAGGTAGCCTGGACAGCTCGCCACGATCTCCTACCTAAGTCCGTCACTAGCTAAGTGTCATACCAGGTACCACTTAGTCAAATTGCAGGAACCCGAAGAAGGAACCCTGGTATGAGCACGTCGCTAATCCCTATCTAATTGTCATGATGACACTTGTCGGCCAGGCAAACCCGAACGACGTTGCCATCATGACGGTCCCTGTCCAGTCAAAAGACGGAAATAAGGATTGGGTTTGAAAGGAACATGGGATAAAAAACAACAACAAGGAAATCTGGAATAAAAGTGGGAAGATTAAAGAATAGTGACAAATATAGTTACTCGAAAAAAATGTGGGAAGTAAAAAGATTATCAGGCTATTAGCGTTGGAAATACAAGAGCTAAAAACTGGACGCAAATATTGGAAACAAAACCAAAATAAAAGCGGAACTTGAAGGATTAATGGAGAATGAAAAACTGCAAAGCAAACTATAAATTTAAAAATGATTTGCAAAAAAAAAACAAAAAAAATATGGAAAGACAAAAAATTAAAAAAGTGATCGGGCTATTGTCGTTGGGCGCCATTGTTACGTGGCTGACTGTTTGGGTGGTGAGGAGCGGCGGCAAGCAGGTATGCTTGCGAGCCCAGGCTAGCTCGTCGTCTTGGGCGGGGTAATGCACCACCGACCTCACCCGCAGCCACATGAACAAAATTGGGGTTCATACCTGCATGATGAAAAAAAAAGGATGAAAGAAAAGCTGAAAAAGATATAAATAGACGTGAGGGGCAAAGCTATAGAGGGGAAAGCATGAGGGGCAGAAAAAGGTGAAGGCCTGTCCTGTCAGGTGGAGTCTACCCTCCCTCTGCAGTGCAACTTGCACTGCACCGTGGGCACTGTGCTGACTCCTATTTACCTTACAGTGCCCCCATACTTGACACTGGTCTGTCCCCTGTCACTCAGTCATTTTCCCTAAACACTCACCTTCACCTAACCTTCCGCGCACAAGCGCAGCACCAACACCGACTTAAAACTTTAGCCCTGCATTATGAAAACATCTAAAATTTTTCATCCAAACATAATTCTTATAATTTATTTACAAAGTTTAGACTTACAAATTACCAACTAACACCCTGCTAATGGTTCAGTAATTCAAAAAAAAACTCTTAAATATACAATCCTTTGACAAGGATTTCCAACAATTTACTAGAAGTAACAATAAAAAAATTGTTCAAACTTAATGCTAATTTTTATTACTAATGAATATTAAAAATTCATGAGAGTGCAAGAGGAACTAGATACATTTCAAATTCAATTCACTAAGAAAAATACCTACGACTAATAGACAAAGTTTCTGGCCTAAAATAAAAAAATTTAAACTTTTAGGGCCACCCTAATGCGATATTATTAATAGGAGCTAATCCTAAATTCTAAAGATACAAATTCAAATAAAATAAAATAAGAGGGCGAACAAAAAAAATTCTAATACCCTAGTCCCTGACCTACCGCAACCGCTCAAATAAACCTAAGATCAGTTATGTACACAGCAAAAGTAGGTCAACAAGGAAAAGAATTTATGTGTATAAGAAAACAAATGGTATGGATGTAAGTGCAAATGTACGTTTGTGACGTTTTTCATGCATGCACATATGTTCGTTGCAATCTGTTTTTATTTTTCTGCTTTCCTAATTCCTGTTCTATTTTTGCAAGAGCAGAAATCTGTACTAACACATGTACATACAACTAAACAGGTGTATATTGATAAATTTTTATATTTCACTCAAAACACTCACCAAGTTACTCTCCTTATCCAACGGCGCCGCTGCAGTTGAGTAGCTTTTCTGAAAACGCTGAAAAGAGATACTCCTATCATGCATACAATTCTACAGGCCACGCCCACGTTGGCCACCCGTACTCACTCAGCCAAGATCACTCGCTAGCAATCTTTTAGTAATGAGTGCTTTAGTAGTATCAAATCTACCAGCGTTAACATCAAGTGCGAGATAAAAAAAAAATGTGTCTTCTACCCAAAAAAAATGCCTTTGGTGCGGAAGGCACGCTAAAATTAATAATCTCGGGTTTCTGAGGCTAAAGGAAGTTATATTGGGAATGATATTGCCAATAACCCTAAAGAGTAAGTGTAAAACAAAAATATCTAAAAAAAAAAATATATATAAAATGGCAAAAATTTTAAAGTTCCAATTTGGTGCTACCAGAGGTAGCAAAAACCATGTGTAAAAGAAAAATGTGTATATGATAGAAGACGGAGACATGAAAATACACGAAAAATTTAAATGTCAAACTGAAGTGGAAAAATTAAAGAAATGACGAGACGAAACGAAAAAAAATTATGGAGGCAAAAGTGCCACCATTAACTCCTGAAATATGGAGTTAAAGTAACACTCAGACGTTATATGCGCGAAAAGGAAATGCTTGACCCCGGAGATATGATGCCCCTTTTGCCCGTTCCCTGTAAAAATTATGACCCTTATACCAATATTTAAATAAATTTAATAATATATCCAAAATATACGAATTTCAAAATACAGCTAGATGTGTTGTCTGCAAAGCTCATCCCTCCGCCGGTGTTTGTTATTGTGTTTTTTTTTTTTTGTTGTGTGTGGTGTAGTGGCTGTTGTTGTTGCGGCCCAGTGCCGCCGGTGAAACTTGCGATACTCACAGTTGCCAATTTCTTGTGGTTGTTGTTGAGGTGTGCGCATGCAACAAATTAAATACAATGTAGTGTTTGTGGGTGTTTGTAGTACTTGTTGTTGGGCGGCGTATCGCCAATAAAAAATTGGGAATGGCTGTGGTTGTTGCTGGTGTAGCCCGACCAACAAAAAAATGTTGTCAAAGTGGTGTATCGAAGGTGTTGTTGTTGGGTGTTTTGCCATCGACTGAGAGGCCAAAAGGGTAGTGTTGTTGTAGTTGTTGTTGTGGTGACAATATATTGCCGATACCAAAACGTGTGGCCGCAGGTGGGAGTTGTTATTGCCAGTGGAAAAGGTGACGCAGTTGTTGTTGGCGTTGCGCCGCTGATGACCAAATAAGCGAATAACGATTCGTTGCTGGTGGAAGCAAATGGTGTGCCGTTGAAAAGAAATGCGTGTTGCGTTGTTGAGCGTTATGCCACCAATACAAAGCAAAATTCTGTTGTGGTTGTTGCGGCCGTATATTGCCAATAAAAAAAGTGCTGTAGTGGTTTATGTTGTGGAGTGCGCTACCAATTAAAACATAGTGTAGTGCGTGGTTGTTGTTGTTGCCGAGCGGTATGTAGTTAAAATTGACGTGCCCAGTGGTGCTTTCCAAAAGTGCCCTAGTAATATACAAAAAACGTTATTCTTCAAGAATTCCTAGTGTGCAAAACTGGTGATGTTGAATCTATATCTTTGTCTGCATTATCAATATACACACTGACACACATATGTCTGTATGTGGGCGTGTATACATGCATGCAAGTTTGCTCTTGGCTTGCTTGGAAAATTGGCTATATAGCAGCCAGCTTCCCAGTGGGCATGCCAAGTTGGAGGAAAACAAAAAAGAAATCCAAGGGCAATTAAATCCATCAGACTTACCTGGTTTTAGCAGTGGCGATAGCCTTTGTGGTCTAATTTATTTTTGCTGCAACGGTCAGGATCGGGAGCTAGCTGGCAAACCAGATTTGCCTGGTTCTAGCGGTCGCGAGACACTTTTCGCCGCGCACTACACAATTAAAAAGAAGCTACTTGGTTACAAAATTTAGCAAACCGGCTAGTACTTCGTTTTGAGGCGCGCACTAAAAACTTGGATTATTTAAAGATTTTAACAATTTTTTTTTTCTTTGTGTTAACCACTTTCCTTTACACTCACTGGCACCGATAAAATAATACTTTGGCCCGTTGCCTAACGTTGTGCCCTTTTATAACTCCCGCCGTGGTAAGGAACGTTACCCAGAAACGGAAAATTTTTACCATTACATGTCAACCTTTCTTTTCGGCTTTCCCGTATTTTCCATCTATACAATCATGCACTCATACATTCATACGCTTACCGCTCCACACAACGAACACCTACACAGATACAATTGGTTCGTGCCTTGATCGCTCACACTGATGCATTCACACGCTCATAGCCTTGCACAAATACACCTCCACGTACATAACACAGAACAAAACAAACACATAGGTGTATGGCATTCATCTATGCTGCTAAGTTATTAGCAGCATGGTGACATTTTATTTATTATCCCAGCATGATGCCAAGCGCAACATCTTACTTCCGCTGCAACATTGTGTTCATTATCGGTACAATGTTGTCAATGTTAATGTTATTATGTTAATGTTATGTTGATGGCAACATTGCGGCTAAGGCACGGACCTGGACACAAAACACATAACCACATAGACGCATATACACTCTGCCACTCAGTTAGGCCATTATGGAGACAGGCTGTCGTTACAAATCATGCTCGCATTGTCGCGCACAGCGCGCCACGAATGAAAATTCCCAAGCATTGTGCGTTCACCATCGCTGGCTTGCCTAGTGCTTGCGCGATGGTTGTTGGGCCGGTATGTATATGTATGCCGGTACATACACTACTAGGGGTGGGCAGTAAATGGAAAATATAACGTTAGGGGTGGGCGCTAAGTGGGAGATAGATATTGTGGCGTAGCATTTCCTACGTTACAGTCCCCCTCCTACTTCGGCGGGCGAAAGGTTGTGGTATTCTAGGGTTTTGGCGCGGAGGCCTGAACTACCATCGGCAGAGCCCAGGTATGTTTTACCATCGGTTGAATCCGATGGCTCGGCCGACATGTGTGTATATGTGTTCGTTGATGTTTTTATTATTATGAATTATTTTTTATTTTTTTCTCTTTTTTCAACTATAATGTGTACATTTCATTTGTGTTTAAATTTACATTGCAAGTACGAAATTCATTTTAATTTTACATTTCAAGATTAAGGTATATACATATGTACATTTTTATATTACATTTTAAATTAAGGTATTTACATTTCATGTATAGAAAACTTATCAAACTAAGTCGGATTTTGCTTCTCCTCAGCCAGCGAATCGTACCATCTTGGAGTGTTCTTTCAGCTTGACTTTGGCGTGATCTTCGTCCACCCTATGCGCCGTGTTACACCCTTTTGCGTTTTAGCCATAGTCCGAGCGAAGAATTCTGGGGCGTGGTTTCCATTAGTAGTATCGTGTGGCTCTCGGGTTGGTGCATACGGTATAGTGTCACCAGTGGTGACGATGGCGTTTAGATGGGCGGCTATTAATGAGGGGCCCCAGAATGTCTTAACGTCCAGTATTCGTGGCTTATTTAGCGGCCACGGTACTGCGACGAATCGAGGCGGTTCTTCGGGCATGCCATCTCTTGTTCGTGATTCTCTCGGCCCGACGACGTTGCGGTTAAAATTTATTTCGGCGGTTGATGTGTGTGTTGATTCTGGTAGTTCTTGGTGCCAGTTCCGATGGTCTTGTTTCGTACGTTGTGCCACACTTGTTTTGATAACCCGTTCGTTAGGATTTTTGTGGGAGGCATACGCTACGGTAAATCGGTGGGTGATGTTATGATCCCTCAGGATCGTTGCCGGGGCGTTAGTGACGAATTGCTCGCCATTATCGCTGGGGAGGTTGGCCGGGTAATAACGTTGTTTTAGTGTTGTGTTGTGTCTGTGTTCTGCGGCAGTGTCTGGCCCTTTTAGCTGCGGGGGTGCTTTTTGATATGTTTCTATGAGCTCTAGGTGTTCTCTCTTTCGCTCTTCGTTGAGGTGTTCCGCTTCTCTTATGTAATGCAGGGTTACGGGTGCGTTTGCGTTCGTTGTACCGGCTGTGGTAAGGGGCTTTCCATCCAATGAGACGGTAACGTTGCGCTTTGCCAAAAAGTCCATACCCAGGATAATACTCTCGGCCAAATTAGGGATAACAGATACCAACACGATTGGATAACGGTGGAAACTTTCGTCGTTCCAGATGCCTTCTCACGGCTTCATTGATGTATGTCACGGTGGCCCCAGTATCGATCAGGGCGCGGCACATCAATCCTTCGATGGACACTTGTATGTAAAAACGTCCGTCGTTCCCCTTCCCTTTGGCTACGGATGATAATAGTGAGGGTGTTATCGGATTATTTCGGTTCATTCCGTAGCATGCACAGTCCCTGGAGAGCGTTCCGTCTCTGCCGCATCTAGAACAAAAAAGTCGTCTTTAGTTGGTGCAATGGAAGCGGCGATGGCCATGTTTCTTGCATCGCCAGCAGGTGTTTCTTGCATCGTAACGGTCAGTGAGTGTGGACAGGGAGTGCGTTATTTGAACATTCTGCTCCTCCAGCTCCTCGATTACTACTGTGCTTAAGCTATGTGTTAACAGTCGGCTCTGTTTGGCTTCTTCGCTCCGCAGTAGTTCGGTTCTATCGTTTGGAACTCGCCCCGCTTCACAAAAAGTCTATATTCCACCCGTAGGCCGTCGTATATACGCTCTAGTTGATCTTCCTTGCACAAGGTCGGGTGTTGGCGAATCATAGTCTGGAGAGCGAGGATATAGTCTTTGGCCTCCTCTCTGCTCGTCTGTTTTCGCTGGCGGATAGCGTCCTCTAGGTGGCTAATGTGTCGCTTTGACAAAAAGAATTTTCAGGCTTCGGAGCGAAAGTCAGCCCATGTGTGTAGTTGTTGTTTTCGCACGCGGAACCATTGAAGGGCTTTGCCACACAGTATCTCTGGAAGGGTTGGGAGGAGTTGATCTGGCTTATTCAGATAGCATTCTGCCAGTTCCTCAATCCTTTCCAGGAAGTCGTATAATGCCTCGCCTCTAGCGTAACGTACATCCCAGCGGCGGACTGTGTTCATGACCTCCCCGTTGCTTATGCTGCTCCGTTCGCGCTGGGGGGATGTTGCTCCGATTGTAACGGCCGGCGTGGTGTTTTGCGTAGATGTGACTGGCCTGGCTTCTTCGGCGGCGATCTCCATCTCTACCTCTCTCAAAATATTTTCTGTTGACTTACGCTTGCGTTGGTCTCGGACGTATGCGCTGAGTATGCTGCGCAATTCGGCGACGGTATGTCCTTCGGTGTAGATTCGGTAGCGTTTGAATTCTTCGATTAGCCTCTCCTTCTTCAGCAGGTAAATCCAGCCTAGAAAACGACGTTGAGCGTGATGGTGGTTGTTTCGCTTATCTTTGTGTCAATTGTTGGTTGTGTGTTCGGTGAACCCGTTCCTACAGTGTTGGTGCTCTCGTTGGTTTTGGCACAGTCGCCTGAGGAGACGGGTCCCTGCTCGGGTGCCATTTGGTCAAAGGCAGAGGTGTGCTCAAGTCAATCCAGAGTCGGATGGAGGTCCCACTTCCTCCACCTCTGGTGGCTCTCGCCAAGGGGTGATAACGGCGGTAGTGATGATCACGCACGAAGAGAGAGTATTGAATGACGGTAGTTCTCACCAAATAGCTATGACAACGGGTGGCTAGACTTCGGGAAGGGATGTCCGAGGATCGGGATGGCGATTATGTTGTACCTACGGCGAAGTGTCGATTAGTGAGAGTTTACTGACTACAATATATTGGCTCGGGTATTCGGCTAGGGTAGTAGGGGAGTTTGTCCCGCCGCAGGCGTTGGGACGTGTTCCCCTCTTATCTGAGCCGTATATCCGTGCTTCACCCTTCCTCTGAGTAATAGCGGGGGTGAGCCCCGTCTTACTCAGAGGAGATGATAACAAAATATTAGGGTTGCCCAATAGGCCGGGAGGGGAAATACCATCGGTAGAACCGACCTTGTAACTTTACCCCCCGTCGACCCAAAGGGAGTCCCTACAATGTATTTATATTGGCTCGGACAGTCTGCCAGGGTAGTCGGGAAATCCGGCCCGCCACTGGCATTGGGACGGGTTTCCTTCCTACCCGAGAAGGCTGCTCGGGCATTACCTTTCCAATGAGTAATAAGGGATGTAAATCCCGTCTTACTCACCGGAAATGTGGGTAAAATGGCGGGGCGTCCGATAAGCAGGGGGACGTACCATCGGTGGAACCGACCTTGTAACGCATCCTCCTAACCCAAAGGGCACCCCTTGTCGGCCGCCATTGGCGAAGTGTGCCTGGTGTATTCCGGCCAATCATTTTATTCATATGCAACTATGAACACATTGGGAATTATGCTCGTATTTTCGCGCACAGCGCGCCACGAATGAAAATTCCCAAGCATTGTGCGTTCACCACCGCTGGTTTGCCTAGTGCTTGCGCGATGGTTGTTGGCCGGTATGTATATGTATGTCGGTACATACACTACTAGGGGTGGGCAGTAAATGGAAAATATAACGTTAGGGGTGGGCGCTAAGTGGGAGATAGATATTGTGGCGTAGCATTTGCTACGTTACAATACTAACAAATGCTGCGTGGTTTCCTATTCAAAAAGGGTCACTACCACCTTTTTCAACTACAAATTAAATGCTGGATTTTTAAACTGTTGTCGAGAGATAAAAGATCTGGGTGTAATTTTTGACAACCAACTCTCTTTTTCTGGTCACATCGACTTTATTATTTCCAAATATTTTGCAATTGTTGAGTTTATTAGTGACTTTAAAGATCCGATGACTCTGAAGGCACTTTTTACGGCATTGGTAAGAACACGTATATTATATATATTATATACGGAATATTGCTCTATCATATGGAGTCCATTCTATGAAGGGAGCTCACATAAAATTGATAGAGTTCAAAGAATTTTCACCAAAATTGCTTTGCGTATGCTTCACTGCCCCGGTGGGCTCCCATAGTATATCAGCAGGCGTAAATTGCTCGGCCTCCAGGCTTTGTATAACCGTAGAACTTGGAACTAGGTCACTCATGCTTGCCTATAATACTAGGTTCAAACACGCACCAAATTGGCAATTTATACTATTTGGGCAATTTATTACGCAATTTGTCATATAATAAATTGTAATGATAAATTGCCAATTTAAACAAAATTGCGTAATAAATTGTTTCAAACTGCAAATGCAACATTGTAAAGTGTGTTTATTGAGTATATTTTAACGTCAGTTACGCATGGCTGAACTATGTGGTTGGCTCATCTCATCAGCTGATTTTATGTCTTTCATTTCACTGGAGTAGGGATTGCCAAAAGAAGATGGCAAACTCAAAATGAAACCAAAACATTGAACACATTTTCTTACAACACACAAAAATTTCAAAGTTTTATGTTTTCATTCCATTTCATTCGCCTAATAATGTGCGTGTTCATTTTGACAGTCTGAACAAAGGTATGTTCTTGCTGTAGAGATGAGCCAACCAGCTATCAAATTACTATTGTGTAAGCTAAATCGAGTTGTATGAACATCACTCAATTCAAATCGAAATTTCCTCAATTTATTTTTCTGTTTGAACATAGTATAACGTTATCAACGGTAACATGAACTGCTCAGATTTATCTAATTTATTCGTTCCATACATTCCACCCCGTGATCTAAGGCACACCAGACTATTTGTTGAAGTAACTCATCGAACGAATTACGCGTTGAAGAACCGATATCCAAGGCTTTACACCTAGCAAATCGATATAGTGGTCTTCTTAACTTTAATAATAGCATTTATAAATTTAAGCTTGAACTTTTCTCTATTTTTAACTAGTCTGTAAGGAAGTCTGTACTTTTTAGACTGAAATAAATAAACAATAGTTTAATTAGTTAAAGAAAATTAAAGAAAAACAACTTTTTTAAAAATAAGCTTTTATTATTCGTTAACAAAGTTAACTAAAAACTAAAAAATAAATTGACTGTAAAGAAATATAACACTTTATAAGTTCATTGTAACCTTTAACGATAATTAGGCTTTTTCGACTGCAACAAAAAAATTCCATATTGTACATAATTATATATTTTTAACATTAAAACTTTACACCTAAATTATTAAATCTTACAGTTTATATCACAGTTCTAATTGTTCTAATAAAAAGCGTGTTAAATTTTGATGGTATAATTAAGAACATTTAGGACCTCCTTTTCTTGCTATCACAATGTAACACGCTTTTATTAGATTAATTAGGACTGTGATATAAATTAGTTAAAAAAAGTATGCAACAAAAAGTAGTGATAAAAGCCTAACTTCTACGTTTGTTGCATACACATACACATTGAAGTTATCTGCGTTCTTGAGGACTTAGGCTTTTATTCCCTTGTGAATACAAATCTTTACCGATAACTCTGTTATCGATTAATTTATCGAATTCTCGCAAAGTAATATTGCATTGTCGTCGGAGTTATACATGTGTGCAAAATTTCAGCTCAATATAAAAGTTGAATTGCCCCTCTTCATTTACTTTCATTTTAAATTAAATTCACTCCGATAATTCTTTCCGACACAATTCCTCTTTAGTATTTTGGCATATGATCTCTCTCTGTGGGTGCTCCATGGAGTACTACAGTGAAAGTACTTTGGAAAGTACTCTCACGTATGTACTCTATGGAATACTCACAAACAAAGCGAGAGCGGGATCACCTACTCCTCTCCTAGGGCATCGCAATGTTAATTGGAGCACATTTCTTGTATGAATACAGATTAGATTTGGAGCAGTCCTATACTCCCAAAGAAGTATTCCTTACATTAATTATAGAGTACTCGCGTTTATTGAAGGGTAATAATAATACGAAAAGCTAGAAAATAATTAGGTAGGTTCTAGGTACTAGTCATCACACTCCTTATCAATCTAGGGCGTTGATCAGACAATTAAGTAATAGCGTTGGGCGCGTGAAATTTCTAAAAATGTGACTGATTAAGGTTCAGTTAGATTTACTTATGACTATCAATAGAAATATGACGCGTCCAACGCTTTTATTTAATTGTCTGATCAACGCCCTAGATTGATAAGGAGTGTGATTCCTAGTACCTAGGACCTACCTCATTATTTTCTAGCTTTTCGTATTATTATTACTTCATGTAAGTATTGTTTTCAATAAAACCGTTTAACTTAAAAATTTGTTTTTAATTATTTTATTTTCAAGTTTTTAATCTTTATTTAATTGCCTATTATTTCTCATTCCATTTAGGTCATTTAGTGACTCATTATTACAAGGACTCTTTCCCGACAATTTGATACAACCTAAGTCCTGAGTACATAATCCTTCCAAATACTTTACTCGACTCTGCGCCACGTATGCTTGTCCCTCCTCCAACTCCAAAATATTTTGATGTCACATCTACCGGACTGTATGCAATATTTGTTCCAAATATGAACCAAATCGGGCATCATAAGTCGCTTTCTATTCATGTATCTATGTATTATGTGTTCCAAATATGGACAAAATCGGACCACAAATAGGATTTTTGTGAATATCTCGATCCTTCCGCCACCTAGCGGCGATTTTTATACTCAGTTGAGCAGAGCTCATAGAGTATATTAAGTTTGTTTGGATAACGGTTGGTTGTACAGGTATAAAGGAATCGAGATAGATATAGACTTCCATATATCAAAATCATCAGGATCGAAAAAAAATTTGATTGAGCCATGTCCGTCCGTCCGTCCGCTAACACGATAACTTGAGTAAATTTTGAGGTATCTTGATGAAATTTGGTATGTAGGTTCCTGAGCACTCATCTCAGATCGCCGTTTAAGATGAACGATATCGGACTATAACCACGTCCACTTTTTCGATATCGAAAATTTCCAAAAACAGAAAAAGTGCAATAATTCATTACCGAAGACAGATAAAGCGATGAAATTTGGTAAGTGAGTTGAACTTATGACGCAGAATAGAAAATTAGTAAAATTTTGGACAATGGGCGTGGCACCGCCCACTTTTAAAAGAAGGTAATTTAAAATTTTGCAAGCTGTAATTTGGCAGTCGTTGAAGATAGCATGCTGAAATTTGGCAGGAACGTTACTCCTATTACTATATGACCGCTTAATAAAAATTAGCAAAATCAGAGAAAAATTTTTTTAAAGTAAAATTTTAACAAAAATATAATATCTTAACAGTATATAAGTAAATTATGTCAACATTCAACTCCAGTAATGATATGGTTCAACAAAATACAAAAATAAAAGAAAATTTCAAAATATTTGATCCCAATATCGTACAAACACATTCTAGAGTCACCCCTGTTCCACCTTTATGGCCATATCTCGAAAAGGCGTCCACCTATAGAACTAAGCCCCACGCTCTCTTAAAATACTCATTAACACCTTTCATTTGATACCCATATCATACAAACATATTCTAGAGTCACCCCTGGTCCACCTTTATGGCGATATCTCGAAAAGGCGACCACCTATAGAACGAAGGCCCACTCCCTTTTAAAAATACTCATTAACACCTTTCACTTGATACCCATATCGTACAAACAAAGTATAGAGTCACCAACTACCACCATCCCTTTTAAAACCCTCATTAATACCTTTAATTTGATACCCATATCGTACAAACCAGGCATGCTTAACGAACGAAACGATATCATTTCGTTACGATAATCAACGCTAATAAACGAAACGAAGTCACGTTAATTTGACGATCTTAACGTTAATAAACGAAACGAAGTGACTTCGTTCCGTTAATTAGCGTTGATTATCGTAACGAAATGATATCGTTTCGTTCGTTAAGCATACCTGGTACAAACACATTCTAGAGTCACCCCTGGTCCACCTTTATGGCGATTTTTCGAAACGGCGTCCACCTATAGAACTAAGGCCCACTCCCTTTTAAAATACTCATTATAACCTTTCGTTTGATACCCATATTGTAAAAACGCATTCTAGGGTCACCCCTGGTCCACCTTTATGGCGATATCTCGAAAAGGCGACCACCTATACAACTACCACCCCTCCCTTTTAAAACCCTCATTAATACCTTTAATTTGATACCCATATCGTACAAACACATTCTAGAGTCACCCCTGGTTCACCTTTATGGCGATATCTCGAAACGGCGTCCACCTATGGAACTAAGGGTCACTCCCTTTTAAAATACTCATTAGCACCTTTTTTTTGATACCCATATTGTACAAACAAATTCTAGGGTCAGCCCTGGTCTACGTTTATGGAGATATCTCGAAACGGCGTCCACCTATGGAACCAAGGATTACTCCCTTTTAAAATACTCATTAACACCTTTCATTTGATACCCATATCGTACAAACAAATTATAGAGTCAACCCTGATCCACCTTTATGGCGATATCCCTAAATGGCGTCCACCTATAGAACTATGGCCCACTCCCTCATAAAATACTCTTTAATGCCTTTCATTTGATACCAATGTCATACGAACACATTCCAGGGTTTCCCTCGGTTCATTTTCCTACATGGTTATTTCCCTTATGTTGTCACCATAGCTCTCAACTGAGTATCTAATGTTCGGTTACACCCGAACTTAACCTTCCTTACTTGTTTTTGATAGGTCGCTTTCCATTCTTGTATGTATTATGTGTTCCAAATATGAGCCAAATCCGACCACAAATACGATTTTTGCGAATATCTCGATCCTTGCGCCACCTAGCGGCGATTTTTTTCTTATTATTGCATTGTCATCGGGTTCTGAACTGTATTCCAAGTTTCATGCTTGTAGCTTATCGGGAAGTTACTTAAATTTCAATTACAAGATTCGTTCACAACAGCCGTGCATGCGGCCTGCCTGTCAAGTCAAGCTAAATAAAACCGTTTAAAAATTAATAGAAAGTAATTGTTCGAAGAGTCGTGGAACCCCCCCCCCCCTTCCATTTTCGGAAAAAATTTTGCCAGTAGACTATTGTCCATCTGTGTCCCAAATTTCATCAAAATCCGTGTAGCCGTTTTGGCGTGATTCAGTCACAAAGACGAAAAAATACAATAATTTAATTATAACTGTTCCTAGGGGGCTGGGACCTCCCCCTTTTTCAAAAGAATATAGCTGGTACATCCTTCTAGACTATTGGCTATATGTGTGCCAAATTTCGTTCAAATCCATCCAGCCCTTCTTGCGTGTTTGATTCACAAAAACAAACGTCTGGACATCCAAACATCCAAACTTTCGCATTTATAATATTAATAGCCTCTACCCGCAGCCCCGTCCGCAAGGAGAAAATAAAATATATGGGATATCCACGTTAGCCTGCTTATCAAGTTATCTGTTTAAAAATTATTTTTGTCTAATGTATTTTATTTTTGTAGGTAGGTAGGTAGGTAGGTGAAATGGCTGCGACCCTGGTCGCCCAAGTTGCTATTTAAAGCCGTTTTGATGCCATGTAACTCGTCTAAAAACCTACGGAATGTTACGGTCAATGTATTACAACCAGCCAGAGTTGTTGATAAAATTAAGAATGTTCGAGATTGCTATCACAGATAACCCTCTGAGGTCTTCTAGAAACGGGGTTCCAAGGAACCTTAGCCGGGCTCTAGCTAGAGCCGGGCATTTACACATAAAGTGTTCTACTGTCTCCCTGGCATTTGGATCTTTGCAGCTTCGGCAGTACTCGTTATACGAATGCCCATCTTTTCCGCATGTGTACCTACTGCCCAATGTCCAGTGTAGACTGCTATCAGTTTTGTGTGTGTTAGCTCTGGATTTGTTCAGAAGACTTCTCGTCCTCTTTCCATCATAGTTTGGCCAAATGGATTTTGATATCGCACAGGTTGTGATGTTATTCCACTTTGTTTGTGCTTTCTTCAAGTAGAAACTTCGGATATTCCCCTTGGCCACTGCTAATGGTATGCCTACTTCGACACTGGTTATTCCCTCGTTCATCTCCGATGAGCCCCTGCGTGCTAGCTCGTCGGGCTTCTCGTTACCCTCTATCCGCTTATGACCTAGGACCCAGATAACGAGTAGTTCTAGATTGGTGGATAACTGGGATATGAGTCGCTTACAAGCCCACACTAATTTTGAGTTAATGTGTGGCGAGGAAAGCGCTTTTATCGCTGCCTGGCTATCCGACAGGATGCAAACTTTACCAGCTGCATTCAAGCCCTCCAGTGATTTGCAGGCTTGCCAAATCGCGAGGATTTCTGCTTGAAACACGCTGCAGTGCGATGGGAGTCTGAATGATGCAGACAAATCTAGGGACTCAGAGAAGACTTCGGCCCCCACTCCCGATTCCATCTTGGAGCCGTCAGTGTAGATTTGGATGTCGTCGACCCTTATGCCCGGGTTTCTCTTCCACTCGTTCCTGCTTGGAATGGCGGTATTACAGCCGTACTTAAACTTCAGTTTGCGAGGGTAGTAACCTGTCTCGGTACTACATGTGCCATCCGGAAGATTCTTTAGGATACTACTATGCCCTTGCTGAGTATCCTTCCAACACTCAGACTCTCTGAGTCTCAGTGCGGTTTGTGACGATGTATAAAGTATATGCAAGTCAATCGTAAGCAGGTGCAAAATGGGGTCTAAAGCAGCTGTGGGGCAAGTGCGTCCGGCCCACCTGGCAGCAACGCACGCAGTGCGCTGAACTTTTTGCAGGCTGGTGAGATTGTAGCTCTTACTTAGAGCTTCCCACCAGACTATGGAACCATAGGTAAGCACCGGTCGCACCACCGCCTCGTACATCCAAAGTACCATGCTTGGCTTGAGTTTCCATTTCTTACCAAACATTGATTTCCAGGCATACAAGGCGATGCAGGCCTTCCGTACCCACTCTTCGATGCATACTTTCCAATTCAACTTGCTGTCAATTGTTAGTCCCAGATACTTGGTACTCGATAACAGGGTTAATTGCTGGCCGTTTAAGAATGGCAGTCTGGACCAAGGTGGCGTGAACTTCCTCGTGAAGAGAAGCAGATTATTTTTGTACTAGAGTAAAAAAAAAGAACTAAATGAGCTGATAACCTGAAGGGCGCGCTTACGTGAATAGTACAATACAGTTTTTTCGAATTAAAAAAATACACTTTGTTTTTAAGTTAAATTAATTGATATGACAGGGGTGATGGAATTACTATTCATAAAAGAAAGGAGTGAAACTACAATCAGCTGAAACCAAAGATAATTTTTTAGATGAAAATAGTGTTGCTTTTTCCATGCTCCATAAAAACTTATATTTTAAAAAGCCATGTCTGCTGAAGTACCGGTTTCGAAGGGTCATTAAATGATCTCAGAAGAGTTCCAAAATGATACCCAAATATTCCCGAAAAAGTCCCGTAATAGTACCGACGGAATCCCGGACAGATCCCGAAAAGCATGCAGAAATGATCCCGGAAGGGTCCTCTAATGACCCCGAAATAATCCAGAAAAAGTCACGAAATGACCCCGACTGGATCCCATGTGCTTATCTCCGCGATTGCGAGTATTTGCCGATTTGTTGGGACTTCTTAAAGATTGTTTGATGGACGATCTCGTTTTTTTTTAAGATCATACAATTGTTTACAATTGTTTACATTGAAAATGTAAACAATCCAAAAAATGTTGTAAACGCGCAACCCTGCTAAAAATACAATCATTGTACGCACGCCAATACGATAACACAATTCAACTGTGTAAATATACATATGTATATAAACAATTACTAGGAAATTTTCTTTTGAAAAAGCATTGCATAATGTTTTGTGAAAGCCACGTTCACTTCATTTCGCTGGTATATGGGTCAATCATTTCCTTTTGTTTACCTAATTAAATATTTGTATTATAGTTATTAATTAAATAAGCTTATTTGGCGCCTATATCACCCAAAAATTTCCACAAGCTACAATTGATCGCGGCGGCCGCCGCGGTATTATGATAGCATGCTATGCCTACCTCGCCGAGGGACCTATGACCCTCCCGGGCAGAGTAATATGAAAAATGAAGACAAATTTTTTTAATTTGAAAAAAGTTTTTCAATTCAGCGTCACCTCTAGGAAGTGTTTAGTGTACACTCCGAATGTATTTCTGCCATGAAAAGATCCTCACTGATAACTCATCCGTCTTGCAGATGCCGTTCGGAATCGGCGTTAAAGCATGTAGGTATCGTCCCGCCAATTTGTAGGAAAAATTGAAAGAAGCACGACGCAAATCGGAAGATAAGCTTGGCCTAAAATCTCTTCGGAGGTTATCGCGCCTTGCATTTTATTATTTATTTTTTTTATAATGGAACGAGTGAAAACAAACAAGATTTTTTGTTGTGTAGCCTTGACTTTAATTAAGATGTATTGTTGTTATTTAAAATTCCTAAAATTTTGACTGAAACGTGTTTGCTTATTTTTTATTCACATTGCTCACTTAGGTATAAATAGCGCCCACAAAATTAATCTCGGTATACTTTATACTTGAAAAGTGGTGCAAAAGTAATTGAATCAAAATGAAGTCACGCAATCTTTTCGCAATCTTCTTTGTCGTTTTACGCAGCTTTTTATCCTATACGAATGCGGAATTTCGCATTGTGAATGGAAATACCATAGCAGATATAAAGGACAGCATACATTCAGTTTCAATATTTATTGTTGGCAAGTATCGTTGCACTGGTTCCATAATCTCTGAGAATTCGGTGGTTACATCTGCGGAATGCGTATTCGAAGAAGACAAGAGAAATCTTAAAGTTCTATTTGGTGTAAACAATATATATCAAATACACCAATCAAATGCTCCAACAATGGATGTGAGCGATATATTTATTGATCCTATGTATGATGGAGCATTTATGAATATAGCTGTAGTTAAAGTGGAAAACGATTTTGCATCGCAGAATAATTTAATAACGCCTGTAGAGATTTGCGGTACCAATACCGTAATAGATCCGAACACAAATATACATGTTAGAGGATGGGGTGCCGAAAGCACATTACAAGCTTCTTATCAATATCTCCAAAATGCTACAATGCGTATAAAGGAGAAAGATGATTGCAAGATCTTTTTTTTATATGGAATATATACAAGTTGGAATCCAAGGACAGTCATTTGTGCTGCCGGATGTAATCGAAGTAAACTGCTTCGTGGAGATACTGGAGCAGCGGCACTTGTGGGTGACAAACTTTGTGCGGTGGCACTCTATACTTGTGATATGCCCAGTAGGCCGGACTTATTTACAGATCTAAGAAATCAACAAGTTAGAAAATTTTTAAGTGACCATACATCTTTGACGTTATAAATTCACTTTTGAGTGGAATATCACCCTTACTCGACAGAAAACCGAATTTCGAAACATTTTGAGATAGGTCGTTTTCGAAACAACAGTTGAGATATGGTGACATTCCACTCAACAGTAGATTCCTTTTATATATCATGTATAAATAAATTGTTATGATTGCGAATAAATAAATATTTTTGATTGCATGCAATGATAGTGATAAGTAATGCCTTAAATTGTGAGACCAAAGTTTGATCACTACTGTAAATTTCCCTCGTGTATGAATAGATCATCCGATAAAAAGCAAATAGCGGAACAATTACTTTGAGGCCCTGGCAAACTCTGTGTAAAGTGGCTGATCGTATACTTAAAGTTATAATGTGTAAAATCATAGCGGTCGTATGACCCCTCCCCCTTTCCATTTTCGAAAAGTTTTTAGCCAGTATACTATTATATACCTGTAACGTATCAAATGCTACGCCACAATATCTATTTCCTATATTCCAGGGACTCCCTTCGGGTCGAGGGGGGGTAAAGTTACAAGGTCGGTTCTGCCGATGGTACTTCCGCCCCGCGGCCTATTGGGCAACCCTAATATTTTGTTATCATCTCCTCTGAGTAAGACGGGACTCACCCCCCCCCCCCCTATTACTCAGAGGAAGGGTAATGCACGGATACACGGCTCAGGTAAGAGGGGAACACTTCCCAACGCCTGCGGCGGGACAAACTCCCCTACTACCCTAGCCGAATACCCGAGCCAATATATTGTAGTTAGTTAGCCTCATACTAATAGACACTTCGCCGTAGGTACATCACCACGATCCCGATCCTCGGACATCCCATCCCGAAGTCTAGCCACCACCGTCGCCAAAGCTATTTGGTGAGAGCAACCGTCACTCAGTACTCTCTCTTCGGGCGTGATCCTAACTACCACCGTCATTATTACCGCCGTTAGCACCCCTTAGCGAGAGCCACCGTCGTCTTCACCATCTCAGCCACCGCTAAGCAAGCACTCTATCTCCCTCTCTCTGTGGAGAACCGTCGTCCTTGGATTACACTATATTGTCAGCGACACTACCTAGGGAACATCTCTCTCTCTCTCTCTCTCCTGGATTCAAGGTTGTGGATATTTTAGCCCGAGAGCCGCGTGTGTGTGTGTGTTCGAAATCAAAACACTAATTCACTGTGTATTTATTTAGGTGGGGGAAGTGGGACCTCCATCCGACTCTGGATTGACTTGAGCATACCTCAGCCTTTGACCAAACCCACCTCATATACCTGCGTCCCAAATTTCATCCGAATCCGTCCCGCCATTCTTGCGTGATTGAGTGACAAAGACAAACGTCTGGACGTCCAAACATCCAAATATCCAAACTTTCGCATTTATAATATTAACTAGTAACCTGGGTCGATTTCTATGGACGATATCGTGCCATAGATTGTTCGATAGGGTTTGGGCTTAGGAAAAAAAGTTCCACTACGCATACCCAAAAAGAATTATTTTCGAGCCTGCGAAAAAAAATGGCGAAAGGGTAAATTTTTCGACCAAAACACTCCCCAAAACCTAAAAAATATTTTTTTCCAAAAAACTGTTGTAAAAACGTTGCCAATAATAGTGTTTTGAAAAAAAAAAAAACAATATAACAATATTTTTGGGTTTTGGGAGTGTTTTGGTCGAAAAATTTACCCTTTCGCCATTTTTTTTCGCAGGCTCGAAAATTATTTTTTTGGGTATGCGTAGTAGAACTTTTTTTCCTGTGCCCAAATCCTATCGAAAAATCGATGGCGCGATATCGGTTAATAAATTGACCCAGTTTATTAACTAGACTTTATCCGGAGCCCCGTTCGCAAGGAGAAAATAAAACATATGGGCTATTCACGTTAGCCTTTTAGTTTTGTAATAGAGTAAAAAAAATAACTAAATGAGCTAATAACCTGATAGGGTCACCAAATGATCGAAAGCCACGAAATGACCCCGAAGGTATCGGTGGCGGATCCCGAAAACCATCCAAAAATGCTCCAAAAAAGGTCTGCAAAAGGTCCCGGAATAGTCGCAAAAAAATTTCCGAAATAACAACGACACGATTCTAGACTGATCCAGAGAACCACACAGAAATGATCCCTTAAGGGTACCCAAATGATCCCGAGAGCACCACTGATCGTTGCTCCAAAATTGTTTATTTCTTGATCTGTATGAGCCAGATGCCAAAAATTATTGATTTAGGAGAAAATTTATTTCGAGTAATAACAATTTATAGATTTTGTACCAGAGGGTGGTGGGAGGTCGGCTGAGGCGGAGATTGTTACTTCCCACTTTGTAAGCCCTCGACTTATTTGACCCAATGAGTTTGTAATATTGGTGAAGGTCTGTATACGTAAAGGTAGGTTAGGTTAGGTTGGACTGGCCGGTCCATGAGGACTTCACATAGACTGAATAAGTCCGTAGTGTTACCAGAAGTTTGTTTTAACGACCAAACTAAAAACCCTATCAAAAACCAGGACCCATGTTATAAAATAGCTCCGTCCTCTTGGCAAATACTAGAAGCTTCCTGGATTTAAGCCACTAGCTGCTTCTAGATCTAACAGCTGTATCACTCCTAATAGCTGAAGTCTTAGCCTGGCAAGCGCAGGGCAAGAGCACAGCACGTGTTCGCTCGTTTCCTCCTCCAGCCCGTACTTCCTACATCTGCTATCACTAACCAAGCCTAATGTAAAGACATGTGACGCCAGAAGGCAGTGTCCAGTTAGAATACCCGTCATGAGTCCACAGTGCTCTCTTTTTAATGATAGAAGAAACTTTGTTAGTCTAAGGTTGTAAGACCTACACATAATCTTCGACACTTTACAGTCCCGCGCTTGAACCCACGCCTTTCTTGCTTGGTCGATCATGTGCACCTCTCGCCTTCGCTCAATTTCGCCCAGTCTAATTGGGACGTCTACGGAGCAAGCTTCAAGGTATGCGCCCTTTTTAGCTAGTTCACCCGCTTTTTCATTGCCATCTATTCCCATATGCCCTGGGACCCAATATAGATGTATGCTTCTCCCTGTCCCGATTCTCTCCAGGGACTGCTTACACTCTAATACGCATTTAGATGCTGTGGTATGCGAGATTATTGCCTTAATTGCTGCTTGACTGTCAATATAAAAGTTAAAACGATTGCAGCTTGGGCTATTTTCTTCCAGGGTTTCTACTGCTTCGGTAACGGCTACTATTTCCGCTTGGAAAACGCTACAGTAATCCGGCAGCCTGTAGGATCTGTTTATTTCCGGATCAGCACAGTATACCGCAGACCCTACTCCTTCCACTACTTTGGAAACATCTGTGTACACATGTATCGCCTCGTCCGCCATTTGAGAACCCTTGCGCCAACCGTCCACCTCTATTGTGGCGTTAAGATCGCCGTAGAAGCGCAGATAGGGAATCAGGTAGTCTGTTCGTCTTGTAATTGATGACGCTATACTACTATGCTGCTACTCAAGCTGCCACGAGGCACCAAGCCTGGTTGCAGTTGTTAACGCTATGTTCTTTGCTACCAGGTCTACAGGTGGAATGTGTAGAATGGCACATAGTGCAGCTGTTTTCAGGGCTCCTGTAATGCTAAGCATTGATAGTCTGCATACCCCCTCTAATTTTTTGAGGTAGGTTGCTTTTTGTGTGGCTTTCCACCAACCAAGAACTCCATAGTATAGGATGGGGATTACAATCGCTGTAAAAACGCAATGAGAAAGAGAGGGCGATAATCCCCACGTACACCCCAGCATTATTTTACATGCATAAAGTGCCGTTGAAGCCTTCTTCACCCTCTCATCCACGTTGAGCTTCCCTGATAGCTTACAGTCTAGGATGATTCCTATATACTTTGTGCAAGGTTTCTCCTGTAGGGTGACCCCTCCTAACTTAGGCCTGATCCAATTTGGGACCTTGTACCTCTTTGTAAACAAGACCATATCCGTCTTATCCGCGTTGAATTTCAACCCGACATTTGATCCCCAGGTATGAATATCCCGAAGCGCCCGGTCCATCAAGGAGCTAATCGTTGGAAGGCACTTTCCACTTATGACAATTGCAACATCATCCGCGTAAGCCGTAAGTTTTACGGGTCCCTCATCAAATCGCCTGAGCAGAGTCCACGGCAGAGGTGATAGCACCCCTCCCTGCGGCGTTCCCCTGTCCACTGATAACGTGGCCATGTACAATCCCCATTGTGATGCAATCTTCCTGCAATTTAACATGCAGCTGATCCATCTCGTTAAGGCTGGATGTACTTTAATGTAATTAAGACCATCCATAATCGCCCATTTAGATATATTATTGAAAGCCCCGGCAATGCCTAAGAAGACTCCTAGAGCATATTCCTTATATTCCAGGGCTTTCTCTACGCTTATTACCACCCTATTCAATTCGGTGTCTACCTACTTGCCTTTGGTGTACGCATGTTGAGTTGGTGAGAGCAGCTTTTCATCCACGTTGGACTTTATGTACACATCTATCAGCCTCTCAAAGGTTTTGAGCAGAAATGATGTTAAGCTAATGGGTCTATAATCTTTGGGATAGACGTGACCAATCTTCCCCGCCTTTGGTATGAAAGCTACACGAGCAATTCTCCAAGAGTGCGGTACATGATTCAGTCTTATGCACCCATCGAATATTATTTTAAGCAATTCTTCACTGCCCACTCGAAACTCTTCCATGAGATTCTCTTCGCCCTGGAAATTTCACGCTTGTAGATCCTCAGTAGATCCCTGTACTCGTCCCGGCACGCTTCGTCTTCCGCGGTATTTGCTAGCTTAAACATTTCTTTTACTTGTCTTCTTAGAAGACTCGGCTCATTGCTCCACCATGGCGTCTTTGCTTTTCCTCTTGTAATATCCAAAACATTGCTGGATGTTGGACCAATGTATGTAGGGACATTTCCCCTGTTGGCTATCTGCAAATTGGTTTGCAGGATGTAACAAAGTATAGATTCGCCTCTTTCGTTCGTATCTGCTCCTCCGCACGCATTGTGGTGCGCATTTGCATCCGCGCCTATGTTCAACCGCCCTTTGCGCTCTTCGTCCTGTACTAGCCTCTTGCACTCCATCGCTGAAACCTCCGCAGCATGGGCCCTGTAGCAGGATTCCAGAATATGGGCCTGCTTATTCCTTTGCTCAACGGCCACCACTACGAGGTCCTCAGTAGTATAATTAGGCAGCATATATGAATGCAGCTGTTTCCTTACCATTACTACAGCTCGCACCCGTCCTTCCGGTTGCGCATAGTAAACGCCAAATCCACGCGCGCCAAGTCCAGAAGCCTTTCCTCCCGATGAGAGTCATGGCTCCTGGATCAGCGCCACGTCAAACGAACCCACCTTAAGGGTTAGGAGAAGTTTCCTCGACGCCACTTTACTGTGTTGGAGGTTTATCTGTAGGACTCTCAGCACCATTGGACTGTATGTCCCCCTCCAGCACCTTCATCGTGACGTCTTCGTCCTCCCCATGCCCTTTTGGTTTAGAGTCTTCGAAGCTCCCTTCAGCCTCTTGTAACTATTGTGCCGGGTGTTCCTCTGTGCGACTCACAGCACCATCTGGCTGTTGGTCCTCTTCTAACATCTTCGTGGTGACGTCGGCTACCTTCACCCGTCTTTTTTCCCTTAGACTTTTGAGGTCCTTCTCGACTTCAGCCACTTCAGCGTATTAAGATTTTTATCCTCGGAACATCTTTTCCTGAGTCGCATATAAATTTTGCCTGTACCAAAGAACATTTTTCCAAGCTGCGTGTGTCCGGCTGCTTGTTTATTTGGAAGATGTAGAACTGACCTTCCTTCGTAGGCCGAGATACAGTATGTACCTTCCAATCCCATGTCGGTATGTTCGGATTCTGATTCTGCAGAAGTCGCAGTGTATCCTCCGACTTCATCACGCATGGTATCCATACCTTAACTTTTGGTACCTTGCGCTTTATCCACCACCTCAAACCGCGCGTTCGTGCCTTGCCTTTGGAGGTTTGGAACCACTTCCTCCAGCCACTGCAAGCTCGCGATGTTGTCGCACGCTATCATCTTCACACCATTATACTATCGCTCCCCGAGTCCGACGCATCGCTTAATGCATATTTGTCGTCCTTGGCTTGCGACTCAGTCCTCCTCTTATCATCCTCCTTATTACAATTTGGTAATGAGTCGTTCATCTTGGTCGTACGACCACCTGCCCGACATGGCGGGCTCAGCGGTCCAGTATTATATACGGGGAAAGAACCGTCAGCCACATCAGCGCCCCTTACTGTGATAAGGCCATCAATACTTCCCGAGGTAGCCCGGTATCGAGAAGGCTCCGTTCGAATACAGCCGAATTTATCCCCTGGCTGCAAATCGTCCAATAGGCACTGTCCACATAACACCCTGGATTAGGGAGTTGGCAGTTCTTGGTCACCGACATCCCGCCGCCCTCCTATGAGGCGAAACGGCGTAGATGCTAGTCCTAAACAGCTCCGCCTCATAGTCGGGCGCTATGGAGATCGGCTAAGCCCTCACACCAATGACAAGGTGCCTACCCTAGTGAGGGTACGTAAAGTTTTAATGTGTAAAAAATATTAAAAGGTAATTGTTGGGGGAGTCCCACCTTTACATTAAAATATTTCGACGGTAGATTATTGTCTATCTGTGTCCCAAATTTCGTCAAAATCCGTCCAGCCGTTCTTGCGTTATTGAGCCACAAAGACAAAACTTTCGCATTTATAATATTATTAAGACTAGGCTTTACCCGCGGCCCCGTCCCCAAGGAGAAAATAAAATATATCGGCTATTCACGGTAGCCTGCTTATTAAGTTATCTGTTTAAAAAATTTATTCTGTCTAATGTATTTTATTTTTGTAATAGAGTGAAGAACGAACTCAGTGAGCTGATAGGGTCCCCAAATGATCCCGAAACTATCCAGAAAAAGACAGGAAATGACCCCGAATGTATCGCGGACGGATCCCGAAAACCATCTAGAAATGGAGACAAAAGGTCCCAGAATAGTCCTTAAACTATCCCGAAATAACAACGACGCGATTCTAGACTGATCCAGAGAACCACACAAAAATGATGAAGGGTACCCAAGTGATCCCAAAATAGTCCCGAAAAAGTTCCCGGATCCCGAAAACCTTCCAGATACGATTGCAGAGTCCCCAAATGATCCAGAAGAGTCCGGCAATAACACTGACGGGATCCGGAACGGATCCCGACAACTATCCGGAAATGTCAAAGGAAAATAATTTCTGCGCGACCACGATTTATTTGTTTTACATCTGATAAAATTGTTGGTTACTTTAAACAGTATTCCCCCAATATTTTACTAACACTTCACGAAAAGGTATGTTTTTGCCACGTTCATTTAATGTGTATACATCATTGTGACAGCTGAATGAAAGGTTTGCCTTGGAGTGTACTTTAAATGTGGAGTACTAGATGGGCTTTCTATGCTCAACTTTGGAGGATCTTGAAATTGTATTTTTATACCCAGCTGTACTTCTACAAAGGGTATATTTGATTGGATAAATTTTGGTTGTGGAGGTATACATGAATTGGGATAGATATTAGAGATATACGCCGCCGCCGCCGCCGATTTTAGTCGTTTTTCGTACGCCGCCGCCGAATGTCAAAAATATCGGCGCGGCGGCGGCGGCGTCCGGTGCTCTACTGTATTTTCTACTCGTTTAAGACTGTTTATGCCATTTATTGTTCATGTCGAAAATGGTCGGATATGGTCGAAAGTGGTATCAACGGATGCGCATCACTGCCAGTTATAAGAAACTAATTGCGAAAATTAACTCTTTCTAACTGTTCAAAAGTTATTAAAAAAACAGGCGCTTTCGAGGTCAGCTTAACACGGGCTTTGCATCAGCCAATTCACCAAGTTATTAAAACAAAACACCAAAAGAAAAGTTGTATAATCTCCACAAGAATCTACACAAGGTTGTGTCGAGACTTCCAGTGAGACGATCTATGGCAAATTAAACGATGCACGAACTAATAGTGGTACTTTTGCGGCTGTTTGTTCTACGTCACCAATGTTGATTTCGCTGAACTCCCCAATTCATCCTACACCTCCACCGGTATCTTTAGCTCCAACAATAACAGTTACCGATACTGGGGTTGTTGTTAGCGATACAAGTGTACCTGAAAAAAATAGTACGGGCTCGATAACCAACGCTATAACGGCCGCACCTTCCCAGCTCTCTGGTGCGCTATCCGCTACTCCTTTGCAGGTGACTGCCGTGCCACCTCGTAGGGCTGTATTTGTGTCCCGATTACACGCCTTGCTTACCGAAAATGACATTGCTCATTACGTTTGCTCTAAACTTGGTGTTGCACCCACTAGTAACATCAATGTGTATAAATTTAACTTTAAATATGAGAGAGACATCTCCTCATTTAAAATATCCCTTTCAGATGAATATTTCGATAAGGTACTTGATTCCTCTTTTTGGCCCAAGCATACTGTGGTTCACTTGTTCACGAGAAAGGCGAGGGCCGAACCTGTTTTATTACAGCCAAAAAACGGTATGACGAACACAGTAATAACAACACAAAGGTAATTGCTGATCTGTCCCGTCTTCTCATTAATTATCAAAATGTTCGTGGTTTACGATCAAAACTTGTTCCATTCTTCCTTAATTCTTTCAACTTTTCTGCACAAGTTGTAGCTTTTACGGAGACCTGGCTAAAGCCTGATAATTACAATTCTGAGGTTTTTTCAAATAAATATGCTGTTTATCGGCGTGATCGCATCTCTAGAGCGGGAGGTGTCCTTATTGCTGTTGAATCTAACCTATCGTCTGAGTTGATTTCGCTGGACAATATCTCTCATATCGAATTCATAGCAGTTAGGCTTTCATTCGGTAGCTATAGCGTAATTGTTTGCTGTTCGTATATACCACCTCGTTCGGATATGGATGTTTATGCTAGTCATAGCTCGGCCATCTGTGATTTGCATTCGCAGTTGGGAGATAACGATCGACTTGTTGTTGTTGGTGACTTTAACTTGCCAACAGTTAGTTGGGTTAATATAAGTGATTCAAACTTTTTAACTCCCACTGCTCAACATGAGTTTCTCAATTGCTTGTTAGACTCATCTCTTTTACAGATTAACAATGTTCCAAATAGTGGAAATAAAATGCTGGATTTAGTATTTGTGGATGGCTCGGTGGGTACTGCCCTTACGCAAATACCACCTTTATCCCTTCCAGAAGACCCTCTTCACCCTACGCTAGAGATATCACTTGATATCAGCCTACCCCGTAGGATTCAAGTACAGTCTCGTCCCCGATCTAGATGCTTCTACAAAGCGAATTTCATTATGCTCAATGATCTGTTGGCTTCCCATGATTGGTCGGATCTCTATGCTTGCACTGATGTCGATTCGGCTATCTCTATATTTTACAGTACGCTTGATAGCTTCTTTGATACCTGCATTCCTACTCGCTATACCCTATGTTCGAATAAGCCCCCTTGGTTTTCAAGGCAACTTATCAGACTTAATAACATCAAAACTAGGCTTTATAAGAGGTTCAAGAAATCTGGAGCATCTGCAGACCTCTCTAAATATCTAATAGCTCGTTCTAAATTTCACCGTCTTAATCAGCTTTGTTATAAAAATTACTTGAGTTGTTGTAAAGCCCAATTTTTTAGAAATCCAAAAAAGTTTTACAGTTTCGTAAATTCAAAGCGGAAAACTTCTGGGTATCCTTCCTCATTAACCTTTGGAGGTAAAAAAGCTTGCACTGATGACGACGTTGCGGAACTATTTTCTGAGTTCTTTAAGTCCACGTATTCATCCAGTGGTTTTCATTCTGGTCAATATCCCTATCGCTTAGATAGCTCGAATTACATTAGGAATCCTGCTATTGATGGTAATATTGTTCTTCAGAGTCTTCAATCTTTGAAGCCCACCTTTTCTCCGGGACCGGACGGTGTTCCTAGTTGCGTGCTTAGATACTGCGCCGAAAACATGTATGAGCCTATTTTAAAATTATTTGAGCTATCTCTGGGATCTGCGTCATTCCCGGCACTTTGGAAACAGTCTTTTATTATACCCCTGCATAAAAAAGGTAGTAGGTCAAAAGTTGAAAACTACAGGGGTATTGCTAAACTTTCAGTCATTCCTAAAGTCTTTGAACAGATTGTCACCAATCAACTGCAATATCAGTGTTCTAGTCTTTTATCTCCATGCCAACACGGTTTTATTCGTCAAAGGTCAACCACTACAAATTTGCTTGTATTCACCTCTATAGTTATGGAAGGATTTTTAGCGAACAAGCAAACGGATGTCATCTACACGGACTTCAGCAAAGCGTTTGATACCGTCAACCACGAGTTGCTTATTCATAAGCTTGATTTACTGGGCTTTCCGTTTCACCTATTAATGTGGCTGAAAAGCTATCTTTCTAACCGGACCCAAAAAGTCCTGTTCAAGTGCAATCTGTCGGAATCGTTCGGAGTTTCCTCCGGCGTACCCCAGGGAAGTCATCTAGGCCCTTTGATCTTTGCCCTTTTCATTAATGACTTGCCACAAACAATTATATTCCCATACTATAATGTATGCGGATGATGTAAAACTTTGCTACACTTACTGTCCTACCGATTTGAGTTCCTTGGATCTTCTTCAGGCCGACTTGGACTCGTTCCAATGTTGGTGCACAACAAATTTACTAGCTTTAAATTGCTCTAAATGTAAGCATATGACATTTCACCGAGTGAAGCCAGCATTGAAATCTTATGTAATAGATGGTACGCCTTTGGAGCGTATATCTATTGCAAATGATCTAGGTGTCCTTTTTGATCCGAAATTGAATTTTAACATGCATATTTCATCTATAGCCAACAAAGCGTTGGGTTTACTTGGATTTGTTAAAAGATGGGCTAAAGAGTTCGATGATCCGTACCTCACTAAGGTTCTTTACACCACGCTGGTTTATCCAATACTCGAGTATTGCTCATGCGTTTGGTCCCCTGTTTCTCAAAAGCATATAAAGCGTCTTGAGTCAGTTCAAAAGCAATTTTTGATATTTGCATTGCGCGGCCTTAATTGGGACTCAAGTCTCCACCTTCCTCCATACAGAAGTAGACTTCTTCTTATTAACTTACCCACTCTGGAAAATCGGAGAATATTACTGGGGGTATTGTTCATCCATAAGCTCATTATTGGAGAATTTTTGCGGTTCCCCCTAGAGTATCCAGACACTACGTTCCTTTCTATTTACCCCTTTGTCGACGAAACTTTGCTAAAAATAATCCTCTTCTTATCTGGTGCGCGCACTACAATGACTTGTATAGCTGCATCAGTCTTGAACGTACTTTTGCCACTATACGTAATGCAATACTTGCCTATCTAATTTAAGAGATACAAGCTAATTTAATTTGCCGGCATTTTATTACTTCGATAAAAAAAACAGGAACTGTCTCGCTTAAGGATGGAGGAACATTTATCAACATGTATCATTAAGAAGGAACAAGACAGTACTGTGTTGATTGGAATCTGGTGCATTCCAACAACGTAAAAAACATGCTTTTTCATGAGTCACTGACCGGAATCGTATGCATTCCGGCAGTATAATCTTATGGGTCAGGCATCGAGCTGATTGGAATCCGGTGCATTCCAACAACACAGGTCATGTTACTTTTTTATGCCTTGTGATGGCGTATCCTCATTACACTACTCTTAGCACTGCCGGATTCCCATGACATGCTGATTGGAATCTTGTTGCATTCCAACAGGGAGATTGGAATCCACTGCATTCCGAAATCCTGCTGAGCGGAATCTGATGCATTCCGCCAGTATAAGATTTCGGCATAAGATCTTATTTCTGCTCATATTTCTTATTATTATTATATTCTGAAATTTAATAGTAATGTTCATTAATATTTCTTTGTTTGTAATATAACATTGTTGAAAGCTCGATATATCTTAGATTTTATCTTTTGAGTTGTATATTTATATATCTTTTATATTATGCAGTCGACCATAGTTTGTCGGCGACTTTAAATAATAAATAAATAAATAAAAAATAATAAATTTATATGCTCACTTTGCATATTTATTTTTTTCCAAATAATTAGTAATTAACAATGAATAATAATATGACCCAAGGCGAACATGTTTTCAAGTTTTCCTCAAGTTATTAAAAACAGCAAAATACCCAAAAAAGGTGCCGATTTTTTAAAGAATTATATATTGCGATTGGCTGAAAGAATAAGCGACATCAGTGATGCAAAATCCTTTAGTAGGTTCTAGGGGCATAAAAACTCCTTTGAAATGGTTCTTACCTCATACTTAAGTTGAGGATATATGTACGATGAGAAGGGTTTGAAAAATCACTTTGGCTTACATTTAAACATCTGTTGTTTATTTGCGAAACTATACAATTGCGTCTGAAATGTTAATTTTGATTTTCACACTTCATCCTTAAACACCCAAGTCTCCCGGTTTGACATTTCCTAAAGTTGGCGGCCCTATCCAAAACTAGTCCCTTGGAGTGAATCACATTGTTCCTATCAACCAAGTTTAAATATCAGCTACAAGGGCATCCATTCTAAAATATCGTTTTGATTTAACGAAGACTAAGGAAATCAATGCTGTGAACACAAACGTCTGCAAACTTTGGTCTACATTTTAAAAATTGTATCCAGGGTCCTTGTAAAATTTTAATTATGTAGATGCGCCGAGGATTATACGATTTTCTCCCATGAGTTACGCAATGACATCCACTTAGACTGCTTATGATTTCCAAGGTGGCATCCTTCGCCGAATAGTCACTCCCTAACGTTTAAAGGTGTTTCTCTGGTGTAGCGCGGCAGCATAGCGCGACAAAAACATCCGTTAGAAAATCTTCGGAGCTACACCTAGAGCTTCTAGGAAAGTGACGTCGACGAAGGTATGAGTTCGAAGTCGCAGTCCTATAGCTTATGTGCTAGCATATGGCGTGAGGGCAGGAGGCGTGGTAGCGACTGGTGGTCGGGATTGATACTGTTCGCACATCAGGAATTGTAGCTCTTAATCATCGGGAATTGTAGCTCGAAAAAACTGAATGCGCCGTGTGCCACGAGAGTCATGAGTATTAATAGACCAATAATAGCAACCGTAAGTCGCCTTTGTGCGTGACCGCCAAGGAGCCACAAATGATTTAAGGAAATTGTGTTCGCGATGATTATTAGGAGTTAACCCCAGAGGAAACTACGCTTTGCATGGCATATACAGACGAAAGTGTGACCATTTGACGCCCACGCCGCCCACGCCGCCGCCGATAAAGTGATCGGCGTAAACCTCTAATAGATATAGACTTCCATACATAAAAATCAGCAGTATAAAAAAATTGATTAAGCCATATCTTTCCGTCCGTCTGTCAGTCCGTTAACACGATAACTTGAGCAAATATTGAGATATCTAATCTGCTCACACAAATTGAAAAATTCATCAATAACAACTGCTAAATCAATGCAGCCAGCTCCTTCGTGTGTACCAATGGGTGCTTCTGGCTCTGTCAACGTCGCTGCTAATGCTGATATAATATCAGCTGCTACTGCTGCTCATCCACCGCCTAATGATGCTGCTGCTAACATTTCCACTGCGACGCCAACTCCTAACGCCGCTGTTTTGCAAATTTCTTCGCCTACATCGGGTACTGTTCACAATTCTCCTGCAGTTGTTGGTAACCAAAACGAATGGAGAGCAGTGCAAAATAAAAAATAAATACAAACTAAGAAATAAAAATAAAAATAAAAATAAACCCCAAAACAACAAAGAAAGTGGTTCTAGCAATGCTAATGCTGAAGCAGGTACAAGTTCAATGCCGGATAGTGCTCAAAGCAACAATAATGCTGCCATGGCAAATAACCCAACCCCAATAATGGTAAACAAAATAATTTGCGTTTACTAGCGCAACCTTTAGTTGTTGGGTCGTCCATTAATGGGGATTTAAGTGCTGTTGTGAAAAGGAAGTGGTTGCATCTCTCGCCCTTCTCTGCCTCGGTTACATCCGAAAAATTGAAATCGCACATTTCTCAACTTACCGTTATGGAAGAAATTTCCATCGCTTGTGTTCCGTTGGTAAAGGTTGGCGTGGATCCCCAATCTCTGCGGTATATTAATTTTAAGCTGGGTGTTGGGGCCAGCTTACTCCAAAGCTATTGGTGCCAGAGTTATGGCCTTCAAATATAGCTGTGCGTCCATTTAATTTTCACTCAAAAAACGACGAGGTCCAACCGATGGCCAATGGCAATCGGTTCGGTCAGACGGAACAACGAACCGATTAAAAATTTATATGCAAAACATGGCTGGAATTAGAACTAAATATCAGCTTTTGCGGTTATTCAGTTCCCACCAGGATTATGAAGTCTTCGTTATCGTCGAGACGTGGTTGAATGATAACTTTCATAGCGCGGAGTACTTCGAACCAATGTTATATAACGTCTTTCGCAAGGACAGAAATGCTAACATCACAGGATGTGCTAGAGGTGGTGGAGTTCTCATCGCAGTGCATTGGAAACATCACGCTTCTGAGGTTGCACTTAATGATAACGAGCCCTTCCCGCAATTTAAGTGTAACCAACAAAAATACAGATATTAGTTTTTTGCTGAAAACCGATAGCTTTGCATGATTTGAATCATCTCACAAATTTTTATAATAGAGAATAGTACCGTTATCAAACTAAATCAAAAAGAAATTTAAGTGTAAGTGAATTTTGAAGTTTGTTTACTTTTTTTGTGACCGCAAATTGCTACTTACCTCAAAAGTGCTTCTCTGTGGTATCTTACGAGTAATGTTTATTTTCACTTTTATCGTGTATATTTATATTGTTCGCAAAAGCACTTGTTGCAGTTATACTGTATATGCATGATGTAAGCAACCATTTTTCAAAAAGAAAAAAAATATGACTGAAAACGAAAATATATATTTTAGTTTGATACAAATCATTTCTGCTTAAGTTCGTGAAATCCAATAAAAATATTTTCTTATTTTAATATGGAGCTTTTACAAAATAAGGTGATTAATTATTTTATATTATCTTTAAAATGATCAATATATCTTTAAAATAAAATAACAAAACTTTGTTTTATACCAATGAACGATCAAGAATAACTCACTGGTGCCATATAGCGATACTGAGTCTGAAAAGACATATTCTGGGGAATTAGAAAACGAGATATGCGTTGGAACAAGAAGAAACGAAAACTTCCTAAAAGACATCGGGGTAAAAAACGAAAGATGTATGAAGTTGAACCTAATCCCTGCTTAGGCAAAAAGTGTGGAAACAAGTGTTGTGAAAGGCTTAGTGAGCAAGATCGGTTGGTGCTAAATGAACAGTTTTGGGGCTTAGGCAACAAGATACGACAAAGAGATTGGCTTCTATCGTGCATGACCCGGAAATGCGTTCAAAGGAGAACATCAGATAGCCTTAAAAAACAGTGGAGCTATGCATATTTCATTACCTATAACGAAAAGCGTTTTAAAGTTTGTCAGCAATTTTTACTGAAAACACTTAACATTTCCCAAAACACGTTAATATGTGTTAGAAAAAACATAACTCTTCAAATACCTCTTGCCTGACCAAAAAAGATCTCCTCCCCCTCCATAATAAGTCTGACGAAATAAATGTGGCTATTTTGAAATCAGTCATTGAACACCTACCAGCAGTTCCTTCCCACTATTGTAGGAACAAAAGTACTAAGTTATATCTTCCACAGTGCCAACGAAACGTGCCAACTTTGTATAGGTGTTACGCGTAGCACTTGATAAATACAAATCAGGAGCAAGCTAAGTTATCCCTAAGAGTTGTTCGTACCATTTTCAAAAATGAATACCATATAGGCTTCCATTTGCCAAAAAAGGACAAATGCATTATTTGTGAAAAGTATATCAATTCGGACAGAGAAGGACAAAACCTTTTACAACAAACTGAGGAATATAAAATGCACATACGGGACAGAGATAAATCAAAAGAAATTTCCTTAGAGGACCAAAGAAAAATCAAAGAGAATGGGACGTATATCTGCGCCAGCTTCGACCTTCAGAAAGTATTGAATACACCAAACGGAAAAAGCGTAAACCTTTTCTATTGAAGAAGATGTGCTTTTTATAATGAAAGCGTTTACGAAAACGGCACAAGAAACGGTTATTGCTTTTTATGGGGTGAATCGGATGGAAAGCGTGGATGTAACGAAATTTCTAGTGCAATGTTCCAATACTTAAATATCGTGGATGAAAGGGGGACTCATTCTGATATAAGCTTATATTGTGATAGTTGTGTTGGGCAGAACAGGAACAGAGCTATGCAAGCAATGATAGTATATTTCTTAGATAAGGCTGCTAACATAAAACACATTAAATTAACTTACATGTTGCCTGGGCATACCATGATGCCCGTGGACTCCATACATAGCACTGTTGAGTCTTATTTGCGATAGAAATGTTTGGGCTCCAAGTGAATGGTATACAATTATTTCGAACGCAAGAACTATACCAGAAATTTATACATGCATTTAAATTCATAATTCGGATTTTAAATATTGGAAAACCTTTTCTCAAGCTTTGCTTCCAGCTTCAGTTAGCGCGTTGCGCTATCTTCGAAAAAAATTCTCCATTGGTTAAACTACACTATGGTTATTTTGACGATAGCGAAAAAAAGGTATACGATCTCAGTACAATTGTGCGGTCAAGACGAAATTCTCTCATACTTAGTAAGGGTCCTGTTACCTTGTATGATCACTTCTTACACATTTCATCTTCAAAATATAACGACCTAAAAACCCTTTGCGAAAAGAATATCATACCAAAACAATTTCACTATGAATATATTAGTTTATCCCATACAGGAAAGATAATAGATACATTGCCTGAGACAGACGAAGATGACTGAATTATTTTGTTTACAACAATACTGTTACAATACAATAATATATTGTGTTCAAATTTGGAATTGTATAAGTTTCCTTTAACTTCAAATGTATGTATATGCTAAAAAATTACAATAAATACGCCTTTAATGTGCCCCTATGTAATCTGAAAAATATAATTGAATAACTTAAAATTTAAGGTAACCATCAAAATAGTGTTTGGAAAGTGAGCCAACATGACAGCAAAAAAAAAACGTAAGTACAGATAACAGGACTTTCGGTACAGTGTGGTCAAAAACCGAAGTCTTAATTGTACGCTGAAGAAATATTTTATACACATACCAAATTTCGTGATAGTAGCTATTTTTTGTCAGAAAATAATTACAAAAAACCTACTGTCAAATTTACTTTTTGTTGGTTACACTTAAATTGCGGGAAGGGCTCGATAAGAATGAGCTGCTTGATCAAGTCTGTGTTCACATCCGAGTCACCCCATACTCAATATTTCTGTGTGCATCGTATATTTCGCCCAACAGTAGCCATAACCTATACACAGCGCATGTTGACAATATTGTTTCCTTGGCTCTAAATAAAATTGGTGGCATCTCTGCGTGCTAGGGGATTTCAACCTTCCTAACATAAATTGGTCTCAAGATACTTCCAGTTCTTCATTAATAGCGGGTGATGTTACTAGCCTGAATGAAATATATGTGATTGATAGCTTTTTAAGCATTGATTCAAGGCAAATTAATTGTTACCCAAATCTACTTGGTCGCACCTTAGATTTAGTATTTTTATACTCAGAGTGCTTTGCACACAGAGTATATTAACTTTGAGTGGGTAGCGGTTAGATATAGACTTTCATATATCAAATCATCAGTATCGAAAAAAATTTGATTGAGCCATGTCCGTTCGTCCGTCCGTCCGTCTGTCCGTTAACACGATAACTTGAGTAAATATTGAGATATCTTCACCAAATTTAGTACACGAGCTTATTCGGACCCAGAAGAGATAGAGAGAGACTTGTGATAAAATCAATTTTACAAATATTATTATTCATAAATCAAAAATTGTTAAACCTATCGTAACAAAATTCCTTAGTTTGTTGTAAAAGGTTTTGTGCTTCTCTGTCCGCATTCTTATACTTTTCACAAATAATGCATTTGTCCTGTTTTGGCAAATCGAAGCCTATATGGTATTCATTTTTGAAAATGGTACGAAAAACTCTTAGGGATAACTTAGCTTGCTCCTGATTTGTATTTATCAAGTGCTGCGTGTAACACCTATACAAAGTTGGCACGTTTCGAAAGTACTGTGGAAGATATAATTTAGAACTTTTTTTCCTACAATAGTGATAAGGAACTGCTGGTAGGTGTTCTCTATATCTGTATTTTTGTTGGTTACACTTAAAATGCGGGAAGGGCTCGATATGTGCAAAATTTTAGAACATAATATTCAGAAATAAACAAGTTATTGATTTTTAATCAGAAACTGGTCTCTATTTTCTACAGTGCTCCGCCTTAATCAACCTAAGAGCAACTATGCAGAGGGAGATTGGCAAACGTAGTGTCCCGCAACATTGTTCCACGCTCAAGATGAACTCCAGCGAGGGGCAATCTATCATTGTTAATGCCAATAGTTCCCGCTTACCACTGTTAACACTACCAACATTCAGCGGCGCTTATACTGAGTGGACGAATTTCAAATCTATGTTCACCTCAATCATCGACAAAGATAGTGACCCCACCAACATCGACAAATTGCAGCATCTGCGGTCGTGTTTTAGCGGCGATGTCCTCGACACCGTGCGCTCACTAGAGATAAGTGATTCCAATTACAAAATCGCTGTAGAGCTCTTACACAAGCGTTTCGATAACAAACGTCGTATTTTTCAGGCACACATCAGGGAGATATTCGGGCTGGACAAGGCAGCTTCCAACGCAATCAAACTTCGAGAGTTGACAGACAAGGTAACTGCGCATTTACGAGCATTACAGTCACTGGCAACCAACGGGCAAATATCAGATTGCATCATCATTCACTTGATACTTCAGAAGCTCGACAAAACAACACAAGCTAAATGGGAGGAGAACTCTTCTGTTAGTTAATTACCTTCATGGGAACAGCTGGCTGCCTTTTTGGAAACACGCTGTCGAACACTCGAGAATATTGAGCATGCCACTCAGGTACAGACTGGTCAGGTCGTGAAACCGAACAAAGGTGTAAGTACAAGCCAAAAGAAATCATTCGTTGCGTCAAAGGGCTCAAAAAGTTCTTGTGTGTTTTGTGAGTCGGTCGATCACGCAGTTTATAGCTGCCAACGCTTCGCAAATTTATCTCCGAACTTACGCCTTAAAGAAGTTAAAAAGCTCGCTCTTTTTATAAACTGTCTGACGCTCGGCCATCAACTGCGGGACTGCAAATCCGGTACCTGCCGCATTTGCCAGTGCAAATAACATACTCTCTTGCACCTAAATCGCTCAACAGTGTCGCCAACTGATGATCAAATCGAGTCTTCGCCGCCAGTTACACACCAATCCAATGCCATGACTGCGTCGTTATGCCGTCTAATTCTGTGCTTCTCGCTACAGCCGTCGTACTCATAAAAAATCGCGCTGGATCTTTCGTGCTCTGCCGTGCGCTTTTGGATTCTGGTTCCCAACTACATTTTACCACATCTCGCTTCGTAAACCAACTTGGGAGATGCCAACTTTTCAACGGAAGGCTATTCAGTGGATCTCCTACTAAGGTTGCGAATATCAGAGTTCTCAACAAATATCACAGCAGTTGTGGTGCGCACCATCACCGACAATCAGCATGGGTGCTTCGTAAGCACCAGTGAGTGGAACATTCCGTCTAACACTGAACTAGCTGATCCGGGATTACACTTATCAGAACGCATTGATCTGCTCAGGAGCAGGCCTATTCTTCGACTTACTCTGTGTGGGGCAGATATGCTTGGCATCCGGCTTACCTCTGCTTCAAAAGACTCTTTTCGGATGGGTGTTGTCTGGTGGAGGGCAACGTGCTCCAAAACTCTCATCTTTTATTGCAAAGCAGAAATCTTCAAACAGCACCATCCTTGACTCAAAACTTGATGATCTAGTGCGACGATTTCGGGAAGTTGAGACAAACTTCGAACCTATATCCAAAGCCACTCAGGAAGATATCGTTTGCGAAGCACATTTTGAACAGAATTATTCGCGTTTACCATCAGGCGAAAACTCGGTTCGTCTGCCTCTCAAACAGAATCCGGAGGTACTTGGAAATTATTTGAGATCGCGTCAACGCTTCGAAGGTCTTGAAAGGAAATTCGCTCGCAGCCCTGACCTTAAGAAGAATATAGTAAGTTCATTAAGGAATATATTGACCTTAATCACATGTCTTTAGTCTCTAACGATAGTTTTCACAAATGCAAATATTTCTTACCGCATCACTGCATCATCAAGGATAGCAGTAGCACCACAAAACTCAGAGTGGTTTTCGATGGCTCAGCGGCTACTACTTCTAGTTTCTCATTAAACGACTTGCTCATGGCAGGTCCAACCATTCAAGCAAAATTATTTAACATTTTAATCAGATTTCGCACATTTCCTATAGCACTTACTGGGGACATTTACAAAATGTATCGGTGTGTCCGCGTGACCCCTCCGGATAACATGCTCCAGTGCATATTATGGCGGTAATCCCCGCTTGAAGAATACCAAATTTATAAGCTGGATACCGTAACGTACGGAACCAAACCTGCTACATTTCTGGCAATAAAAGCGATGCATCAACTTGCAACTGACGATTCCTCGACTTATCCTATTGGTGCGAAAACTTTGCTTCGAGATTTCTACGTAGATGACATGATATCTGGTGGTGATTCCGTGGAAGAAGTCCGCAGTATCAAGTTACAGACAGCCAGTCTCCTTGCGCAAGGAAGCTTCAAGCTGCGTAAGTGGTGTTCGAATAATACCGATATCCTTCCTGAAATTCCAGATGAAGACAAATAAAGTTTTATCAAGTTCGATGATGGGAGCAACATCACCAAAACATTGGGTTTAATTTGGAACCCGATTAGGACAGCCTACTATTCTCTTTCACACCGCAACAAGATTTCAGAAAAAACTCCAAGCGCTCTGCTTTGTCTACTCTAGCTCGGTGATACGACCGACTTGGACTAATAGGCCCAACCTTAACCAGGGCAAAGATTCTTCTTCAACGTATGTGGAGAGACAAGCTTGAATGGGACGAGAGTTTACCACAACCGTTAGATACTGCCTGGTCCGATTTCTGCAACGGGCTTGCAGAAATGCAACATTTATCATTTCCTCGCTATATTTTGCATCCTGAGGCCATCACCGAAATTCATGCATTTTGCGATGCAAGCCTTTAAGCCTACGGTGCCTGCACCTACATTCAAAGGCCCGGGTCGCACCCCTGAAAACCATTACCGGACCCAAGTTAGAACTCTGGGCTGCTACATTGCTCTCACAGCTTGTGGGTGAGTTTACGAAAATGAAGATTTTTAATTTTAGTTGTATTTTTGCGATCAGTTCGATTATGTACTTGTATTTTTTGAGTAGGCTAGTCTGATCTAATATTTCCTGGTACAAATAAAGATTTATTTTACCTTTCGCCCGACGTTTCGCTGAATATTTCAGCCTCTTCAGGGGCTACACTATTTTTATTTTCAAATAAATAAAGAAATGAAATGTCACAACACATAGAATTTAACATGAAAACATTAAATTACACTTACAACAATATAGGACAATATGAACATACATATAAAGGTAAAAAATCGGTACCACCCTGCGTGGTAGTCTTGTCATTCCTAATTTATTTAATCAGGCATAGCATATATGCAGCGGCGATATTGTCGCTGTCCTCCTTTCTGTTCATCGTCTTTTGTCTGTTGTTTAAAATATGTAAGCTTTCAAGTGTGTATCTCACTATCTCGCTTTTTCCTTATCAATAATTTTAGTATTCGTGAAATCTGCTGTATGGCCACAGTTGAGTATGTGCTGTGAGAGTGCCGTGCTGTGTTTTTGTTTTTATACTCAGTTGAGCAGAGCTCACAGAGTATATTAACTTTGATTGGATAACGGTTGGTTGTACAGGTATAAAGGAATCGAGATAGATATAGACTTCCATATATCAAAATCATCAGTATCGAAAAAAAAATTTGATTGAGCCATGTCCGTCCGTCCGTCCGTTAACACGATAATTTGAGTAAATTTTGAGGTATCTTGATGAAATTTGGTATGTAGGTTCCTGGGCACTCCTCTCAGATCGCTATTTAAAATAAACGAAATCGGACAATAACCACGCCCACTTTTTCGATATCGAAAATTTCTAAAAACACAAAAAGTGCGATAATTCTTTACCAGAGACGGATAAAGCGATGAAACTTGGCAGGTGAATTGAACTTATGACGCAGAATAGAAAGTTAGTAAAATTTTGGACAATGGGCATGGCACCGCCCACTTTTAAAAGAAGGTAATTTCAAAGTTTTGCAAGCTGTAATTTGGCAGTCGTTGAAGATATCATTATGAAATTTGGCAGGAACATTACTCCTGTTACTATATATGTGCTAAATAAAAATTAGCAAAATCGGAGAACGACCACGCCCACTTTAAAAAAAAAATTGTTTGTAAAGTCAAATTTTAACAAAAAATGTAATATCTTTACAGTATATAAGTAAATTATGTCAACATTCAACTCCAATAATGATATGGTGCAACAAAATACAAAAATAAAAGAAAATTTCAAAATGGGCGTGGCTCCGCCCTTTTTCATTTAATTTGCCTAGGATACCTTTAATGCCATAAGTCGAACAAAAATGTACCAATCCTAGTGAAATTTGGTAGGGGCTCGGATTCTTGGACGATAACTATTTTCTGTGAAAAAGGCGAAATCGGTTTAAGCCACGCCCAGTTTTTATACACAGTCGGCCGTCTGTCCTTCCGCTCAGCCGTTAACACGATAACTTGAGCAAAAATCGATATATCTTTACTAAACTCAGTTCCCGTACTTATCTGAACTCACTTTGTATTGGTATAAAAAATGGCCGAAATGCCACTATGACCACGCCCACTTTTTCGAAATCGAAAATTACGAAAAATTAAAAAAATGCCATAATTCTACCCCAAATACGAAAAAAGGGATGAAACATGGCAACTGGATTAGTTTATTGACGCAAAATATAACTTTAGAAAAAACTTTGTAAAATGGGTGTGACACCTACCGTATTAAATAGAAGAAAATGAAAAAGTTCTGCAGGGCGAAATCAAAAGCCCTTGGAATCTTGGCAGGAATACTGTTCGTGGTATTACATATATGTAGGAAGGGTTAAGGCAAATGCAACCCTATACACGTTAGGACAGACTAGACGAAACGTTGCCGCACTTAACCAACGCCAACTACAAAACGATACGAACAGCTAACGAACGATTCAAAAAAGGACAGTTGAACACGGACACCCAATCTCGACGGACGCGCGCGCTAATATAAAAGTAGTCGGTACAACTTTAATTAAAGTTATCAATTTAACTACACTGAACTTAAAAATAATTTATCTACTATTAATCTAAACTATGTACTATTATTAACATTCTTATATTACAAAATAAAATGAATTAATAAACATTAAAACAAAAAACACTACAATTTGGGGGCTCAACCGGGATGTGAACAAGTGGATGTGCGTATGTGCTCACGTATTGACAATGCTACTACGAAAAAAAAGAAGAAAATTTGTTTTAAAACATTAGTTGCATTGTGCAAAACTAAAAATGTTAAAAGTTGATAGTGTTTAAAAGCGAAAATTGAAAAACATAAAATATATACTGCATACAGATGTATTCATGTAATTTGAAAAATAAAAATGCGCAGTGTCTGGGTGCTCCGTAGTGCCGCAAGTAGCCTCAAGTAAATTTAGAGGTTATGTGTATATGTGTATATGTACACATCGTTTGATTTAAAACGAACGTCAGCTTCAGTGGCGCAGGCTGCAGCGTTCAGCAAATTGCGCAGTAACAAAAACTGTTCAAACTCGAAATATGCATAAAGGTTGAAAAAAATGCGAAGAAAGGGGAATCACAAAACAATCGATAATGCGAAAGAAGAGCAGCATTGAAGGAAGAGTGGCAGCAGCAATCAAGAGATAAGCAACCACCATTTGTCCGGCAGAGAGAGGAATGAAGTACCTACTGAGTAAGAAAGAATAAAATAGATAGCATGACAATCGTTAGATTTAAGGTCGTATTTTAATGATCCACGAACAGTAGTTGAATCGTGAGAAGAAAGAGAAATTTGTGTTCAATTACAAAAGCCGAAGTTGGTAAACGAGAAAAATTAACGATTGTCTTCGCTATTGATTTTGCTATTAGTTTTCATTCATACGAAGTAAAAGGCTAAAGATGTCAGAAGATAATAAATGATTGAAATGTAAAATTGATAAAACGAAATGTGAAGTTGAATTAAAAATTGTTGCAAAGTTGTTGAAAATCGAAAATATAAAAATCAAGCTAAAAAAGCAAAGTTGTAAAAAGCTGAAAAAGAGTAAAGAAATTTAAGAAAAAAAAAAGAACGAAATTGTTAGAAGTTTAAAGAAAAACAAAGATAACCAAATTTATAAGAAGAAACAAAGCAGCTGAATGCAAACAAAAGCTCAAAGCTGAAAGAAAACCGAAAGTAAGTTGAAAGAACGAACGAAGTTAATGTAAAGATAGAAATGAAAGAAAGAGATGAAGTGAGTAAAAAGCTGTTTTAATCCAAATAAGTTGACAAAAAGAGGAAGGTGGATAGATAGCTTAACATAAAGTTTCGTTAAAGCGAGTCAAATAAATAAAGAAAGAAAGAGACAGATGTCTTGGTAAAGTAGTTCTAAAAAGAAAATTTGTAAGCTAAAAGAAGAAAACATCATAAAATCGTTGATGTGAGTAAACAATAGATGTCAAAATCAGATAAGTTTGTGTAAAAATATATTAAATTCCAACTAGAACTCGAAGGGTAATTCCACCAACAATATCTGAAAATTAAAAATAAGAGCTTAACAGAGGTTAGATAACATATAAACGTTTAAGGGTTGAAAATTGAAACTGAATTAAAGTTTGAATAAGAATTTCATAATTGATCCAATCTTTTTAAACAAATTTTTTTTTGTGTAATATTGAATACAATATGGATGCGCAGACATTACTAACATTGACAGTGGACAGTTTAAAGGAAAAACTGACAGAGTGTGGATTAAGCACAGTAGGAAGAAAAGCTGAATTACAGGACAGACTTTTACAACATTTAGGTCTATCCGAGAATGTGGCAACCGACGGCGAACAGAATGAGTCTGTATATGAAGATGTGGGCGGTACCACCCAGGGAGTACCGACCGTACCACCATCACATTTCACTTTGCGGGATATAGAAGATTCCATGGGACATTTCACCGGTGTAGGGTATCCAGGTATAGGACAGTGGGTAAAAGATTTCGAGGACAATGCTTTTACGCTTAATTGGAATGAGTTACAAAAATTTGTTTATGCAAAACAATTGCTGAAGGGAGATGCTAGAGCATATGTTAGAAGCCAATCGAACATTTGTGACTGGACATCGTTGAAAACTGCGTTAAATAAGGAGTTTGGTAAAAAGTTGTCAGCAATCGAGGTTCATGAAATGCTAAGAAACCGACGGAAAAAGCCATCAGAAACTTTAAGAGAATATTTGTACTCCCTTATAGAGATAGGAAATGGAACTAATCTTGACGAAGAAAGTTTAATAGATTATTTTGTTAGGGATATTCCAGACTCATGGCAAAACAAAACAGTTTTATACCAAGCTCAAACGGTGGAAGAGTTAAAAGTTCATTTGAAAGTGTATGAAAAAATTAAGCTGTCCAGATCTCAACCTTCATTCTCGAAGGGTAGTTCACAGGGGGTCATAGGAGAGGGAAAGGCACTTGAAGGTAAACAAACCTCAAATGAACTCTCGTGTTTCAAATGTGGAATGAAGGGGCATATTGCAAAAAGCTGTAGTTTGAAAGGATTTAAGTGTTTTAAATGCAATAAAGTTGGTCATAGAGCGACAGAGTGTACATCCAAGAAACCAGACGAAGTGAAAAAAGAGGTGGCGAAAAAAGAGAAGGACGGAGTGCATATGACTTCCGACCACGAAGTGATAACTTTAACTCAGTCAGGTAACCGCGTTTTCAAAGAGTTTACTATCAACAACGTTGTTATATGTGCTTTAATTGACACAGGTAGCGATATTAGTGCAGTACGGTATGACACACTCATGTTGTTAGGTGACATTGAATTATCCAATGAGACAAAGAAATTTACGGGAATCGGAGGGATGAAGATCACAACGGTAGGTAGCTTTACAAAAGAGGTCGAAATCGATAGCCTAAATCTTCAGATTAAATTTCACGTCGCTAGGGAGAAGGACATTTTGTATAATGCAGTCCTTGGAAACGATATACTTAAATTTGTCGATGTATTTATAGGTGTAAAGGGTGCTAGATTCCAGGCTATATTTAAGTCTACCGAGCAAAAAAGCGATAAGCAAATTAGGTTACAGGATTTAGATAAGAAGGCGAAAGCTGGAGAAAGTGTGGTGGTGAAAGATAAAAGTGCTGATGAAAGCATCCGTATGCTTACACGGGAATTCAACCAAATTTGCCTATCAGCTGAAGAGGGTGAATTCAAAGCGAAATCTAACTATGAGCTAAGCCATCTAAATGTTGAAGATAGAGATAAAGTCACAAAAATTATAGAGAGATATGAACCAAAATCCTCTCAAACGTCACCAGTAGAAATGAAAATAATTTTAAAAGACGAAGTACCAGTGTATAGCAGACCTAGGAGACTACCTATTTCAGATCAGGTTATAGTAGAAAATCAAGTTAGAGACTGGCTTAATGAGGGAATCATTCGGAACAGTTCGTCTGCATATGCATCACCAATTGTCCTGGCAGAGAAAAAAGATGGAACCAAGCGACTCTGTTGTGACTACAGAAGGTTAAATGAGAAAATCGTACGGGACAACTTCCCAATGGTTCTAATAGATGATGTTTTTCAGCGTTTAGAAAAGACAAATGTTTTCACAACATTAGATTTAAGGGATGGATTTTTTCACGTACCATTGGAAAACGATTCTAAAAAATATACAGCTTTCGTGACACATAACGGCCAATACGAGTTTAATTTCATTCCGTTCGGAATCTCAAACTCCCCAGCCGTTTTTTGTAGGTTTATTTTCGCAATATTTCGTGAGTTGGTACAAGAGGGCACGGTTGTCATTTATATGGACGATATTATAATCCCATCGAAAGACGAACAAGAGGGTGTAATGAAATTGCAAAAGGTGTTAGCAGTAGCAGAATCAAATGGGTTGAGGATAAAATGGAAAAAGTGTCAATTTTTAAAGAGAACGGTAAATTTCCTTGGGTACATAATCGAAAACTCTACAATTAAAATCTCGAATGAAAAGACGAATGCCATTAAAACTTTTCCAGTACCTAAAGATAGGAAGGCACTTCAGCGTTTCTTGGGACTTACATCGTATTTCCGGCGTTTTATCCCAAACTATGCGACGATCGCTCGACCTTTGACAGACCTTTTGAAGAAAGATGTTAAATTTGTTATAGGGGACCAGGAATCTGCAGCGGTTCTGCAACTTAAAGACGCGTTGACTTCTTCGCCAGTACTGAAGATATATGATATTTCGGCGACAACTGAAATTCATACAGATGCTAGCAAGTTCGGTTACGGTGCAGTTTTGTTGCAGAAATACTCCGAAGACGGCCAGTTACACCCAGTTCAATATATGAGCAGAAAAACGACGGCGGCAGAGCAAAAATACCATTCTTATGAATTGGAGGTTCTAGCCATTATTGAAGCTTTAAAGAGGTGGAGGGTATATGTTCTAGGTACAAAGTTCAAGATCGTAACAGACTGTAACGCGTTTGCGATGACAATGCGGAAAGACGACGTACCATTAAGAGTGTCCAGATGGGCTATGTTCTTACAAGAATTTGACTATATTATAGAGCATCGTGCAGGACCCAAAATGAAACACGTCGATGCTTTGAGTCGTGTTATTTGTCTAGCAGTGGGAGACTCTTTACGTCATCGAATTAAGGAAGCTCAGCTATCGGATGAATGGACGCGTGCAATACGAAAAGTTGTAGAAGGTGGATGTTATGAAGACTACTTTGTTAAGTACGACATTCTATACAAAGATCCAACCAAGGAACTTTTGGTAATACCGTCTGTAATGGAACGAGAAGTAATAGAAATTGCTCATCGTCAAGGACTTTTCGGAACGAAAAAGACGCAAGACATTGTAGAAAAAAGTTTCTATATCCCAAATTTAAACGCCAAAGTTGCCAAAGTAGTAAAAGCGTGTATTGAATGCATAGTGTCAGAATCGAAGGCAGGCAGGAAGGAGGGTTTTCTTAATCCCATTGATAAAGCTGATAGGCCGCTAAGGACCTTTCACATAGACCACGTAGGCCCAATGGAACAAACGCAGAAACGCTATAACCACATACTGGTAACAATAGACGCTTTCTCGAAATTCGTGTGGCTTTATCCCACGAAAAGTACAGGGGCAGCAGAAGTCGTAGAAAAGTTACAAAAATTAGCAGTTTTGTTTGGAAACCCAGAAAGAATTATTACTGATAGAGGCACGGCATACACGGCAAATATTTTTAAAGAATATTGCAAGAAGGAAATGATTCAACATCTACTTATTGCAACGGGAGTACCACGTGGGAATGGTCAGGTTGAACGTATGCATAAGATTGTTGTTCCAATGCTAACAAAACTTTGCATTGAAAATCCTAAAGCTTGGTACAAGCATGTTGATCGGATACAGCAGACAATTAACAATACACTTCCCCGTAGCACGAAATACACACCATTTAGATTACTAACAGGGGTAGAGATGCGGATCACTGATAATCCTGACATTCGAAAACTTATAGAGGCAGAAAACATACAAGAGTTGGAGGAGGAACGGGATTCAAACCGAGAAGAAGCTAGGGAAAATATACAGAAAATTCAAGCTGAAAATAAGAAATCTTTCGACAGGAAGCGGGTAAAGGAAACGACTTATTCACCAGGAGAATTAGTGGCTATAAAAAAACTCAATTTGGGTCCGGATTAAAACTAAGGCCAAAGTTTCTAGGGCCATACAAAATAATAGAAAAGTTTCAGCATGGACGGTACTCGGTCGAGAAAGTTGGGGATACTGAGGGGCCACGAAGGAGCTATGCTATAGCCGAAAACATGAAAAAGTGGGACCCAGCATTCGGGTCGAATGCCCTGTCAGCATAGCCGAATGTAGGAAGGGTTAAGGCAAATGCAACCCTATACACGTTAGGACAGACTAGACGAAACGTTGCCGCACTTAACCAACGCCAACTACAAAACGATACGAACAGCTAACGAACGATTCAAAAAAGGACAGTTGAACACGGACACCCAATCTCGACGGACGCGCGCGCTAATATAAAAGTAGTCGGTACAACTTTAATTAAAGTTATCAATTTAACTACACTGAACTTAAAAATAATTTATCTACTATTAATCTAAACTATGTACTATTATTAACATTCTTATATTACAAAATAAAATGAATTAATAAACATTAAAACAAAAAACACTACATATATAAATAAATTAGCGGTAGGCGACAGAATCAGACCAATTCTAAATATTCTCGCGGAATTTTGTTCTCGCGGATTTTTTTATTCCCGCGGAAAAATTCCTCCAATTCTGTTCTCCTAGGGAGAACAATAATTGGGGAATAGGAATTTCGAATTTTCGAAGTCAGCTGTTTTGTCAATTGAAATTTCGTTGCACATTTCTTATTTTGTTTAAAAAATTGAAAAGTTTAATGACTGTTGCAAATTTGTTGCAAATTAAGAAATAAAATATAAACAATGCACAGTATTTATTGCATTTCATGTGGTATTCACTGAAATGAGTAATAAATTGGTGCCACAGCAACATCAACAGCGGAACATAAGAAGAAGACGGCCGCATAACACAAATCTGCCGGAGTTGCCTGCTTTCATCCAGCAAGCAATTTTCTGGCGGCCAAGTGAGTTGAATTCGTCCTTCGTCATATGCCAAACTCTATTTAAGCCTTCTTAAAAATCCTTGCGCAATTTCTGGATGGCTGCATCAAATATACGAAGAGCTCTTCCGTTGCTTATGATATACTTTTCGACTTAAAATAAAGAATATTGTGGTTGTAGTTGTTGTTGTATTAACAGTGAGAATATTGTGGTAGAATGTACATACATATTTTAGCACAAATTTGTACAAATAAGTGTTCTTTCTTAATAGAACTAATTTCCTTTAAATATTTTGATGCATTCCCTTTAATTTAACTAGTGAAAAAACTCCTATGAAATGGCAGAGAAATCTCCCTCTCCCTCACATTCATAATACCTACTTTTCTCCCATAACCGGTTTCCGCTTTTTCGAACATTGTTCAGAATAGGAGGAAAGGGAGAAGTGAAAAAACTCCCAAGGAATTTTTATTTATAATACGAGGAATGGGAGAAGGGAAAAAACTCGCACGGAATTTTGGTTTAGAATCGGGCTGAATATATTCTAGGTCAACTGGTCCACATGTCGATATCTCGAAAACGCCTTCACATATACAACTACAACCACTCTCTTTTAAAACCCTCATTCATACCTTTAATTTGATAGCCATATCATACAAACACATTATAGAGTCACTCCTGTTCCACCTTTTAGGCGATATCTCGAAAACGCGTCCACCTATAGAACTGAGGCTCACTCCCTTTTAAAATACTCATTGGCACCTATCGTTTGATACCGATATCGTAGAAACAAATTCTAGAGTCACCCCTGGTCCACCTTTATGGCGATATCTCGAAAAGACGTCCACCTATAGAACTAAGGTCCACTCCCTTTTAAAATACTCATTAACACCTTTCATTTGATACCCATATCGTACAAACAAATTCTAGAGCCACCCCTGGTCCACCTTTATGGCGATATCTCGAAAAGACGTCCACCTATAGAACTAAGGTCCACTCCCTTTTAAAATATTCATTAACACCTTTCATTTGATACCCATATCGTACAAAAAAATTCTAGTCACCCCTGGTCCACCTTCATGGCGATATATCGAAAAGGCGTCCACCTATAAACCTAAGGCCTACTCCCTTTTAAAATATTGATTAACACCTTTCATTTGATACCCATATCGTACAAACAAATTCTAGAGTCACCCCTGGTCCACCTTTATGGCGATATCTCGAAAAGACGTCCACCTATAGAACTAAGGCCCACGCCCTTTTAAAATACTCATTAACACCTTTCATTTGATACCCATATCGTACAAAAAAATTCTAGAGTCACCCCTGGTCCACCTTCATGGCGATATCTCGAAACGGCGTCCACCTATAGAACTAAGGCCTACTCCCTTTTAAAATATTGATTAACACCTTTCATTTGATATCCATATCTCGTACAAACAAATTCTAGAGTCACCCCTGGTCCACCTTCATGGCGATATATCGAAAAGGCGTCCACCTATAGACCTAAGGCCTACTCCCTTTTAAAATATTGATTAACACCTTTCATTTGATACCCATATCGTACAAACAAATTCTAGAGTCACCCCTGGTCCACCTTCATGGCGATATCTCGAAAAGGCGTCCACCTATAGAACTAAGGCTTACTCCCTTTTAAAATATTGATTAACACCTTTCATTTGATATCCATATCTCGTACAAACAAATTCTAGAGTCACCCCTGGCCACCTTTATGGCGATATCTCGAAAAGGCGCCCACCTATAGAACTAAGGTCCACACCCTTTTAAAATACTCATTAACACCTTTCATTTGATACCCGTATCGTACAAAAAAATTCTAGAGTCACCCCTGGTCCACCTTTATGGCGATATCTCGAAAAGGCGTCCACCTACAGAATTAAGGCCCACACCCTTTTAAAATACTCATTAACACCTTTTATTTAATACCCATATCGTACAAACAAATTCTAGAGTCACCCCTGGTCCACATTCATGGCGATATCTCGAAAAGGCGTCCACCTATAGAACTAAGGCCCACTCCCTTTAGCAATACTCATTAACACCTTTCATTTGATACGCATATCTCGTACAAACAAATTCTAGAGTCACCTCTGGTCTACCTTTCACCCCTGGTCCACCTTTATGGCGATATCTCGAAAAGACGTCTACCTATAGAACTAAGGTCCACCCCCTTTTAAAATACTCATTAACACCTTTCATTTGATACCCATATCGTACAAACAAATTCTAGAGTCACCCCTGGTCCACCTTTATGGCAATATCTCGAAAAGGCGTCCACCTATAGAACTAAGGCCTACTCTTCCTTTTTAAAATATTGATTAACACCTTTCATTTGATATCCCTATCTCGTACAAACAAATTCTAGAGGCACCCCTGGCCCACCTTCATGGCGATATATCGAAAAGGCGTCCACCTATAGACCTAAGGCCTACTCCCTTTTAAAATATTGATTAACACCTTTCATTTGATACCCATATCGTACAAACAAATTCTAGAGTCACCCCTGGTCCACCTTCATGGCGATATCTCGAAAAGGCGTCCACCTATAGAACTAAGGCCTACTCCCTTTTAAAATATTGATTAACACCTTTCATTTGATATCCATATCTCGTACAAACAAATTCTAGAGTCACCCCTGGTCCACCTTTATGGCGATATCTCGAAAAGGCGTCCACCTATAGAACTAAGATCCACACCCTTTGTTGGGTGAGAGTGCCCATACCTGTATGCTATTTTTTTAAGCACCACTGTAATTCAACGCAATGAGAATAATTGTAACATGTCCAATAATATTGTACTCAAAACCTGTATTCAAGACAGTAAGCATTATGCGCGTATATACATATACCTAATCAGCATAGAATCATGCTCGGATACCTACTAAGCACTTCATTACCATGTAATTAGTTTTTAGTTCACTCAAGACAAATAAATGAATAAGACGTGAAATTCCATTGTCTGGTATTTTAATTTGTTTTGCGATCCCCGAACATTTTGGCGACCGTGACAGGACTTCTCCTGTAATCTCAATAAATAAACACAAAATTAATTTCGCTGGGTCCACGCGTATCACTGGTCCAGCATAACTAATAAAGTTTAAAGACCTAAAGTGCATGTTTCTGCCGACACTGAGGTCTAAATACGAGGTCTACAAACAACAAATTTGTACATTCATCAAATACCCGGTTGCGGAATTCAGTCATCAACAAAACCCATCAAGTTGATGTTTCAGGAGCACAAGAACCATCATTCAAGAGCTGCTCCATCGTCTCGAGAATCAAGCCTAAACAGTCAACCTGTACAAAGCAGTCAGATAACCTAAATCATCTACACTAAAGGGCATAAGTTGATCAAAAAATTACCTTCGCAAGGATCAACAGCGAGTGAGCGTTATTTCTGGTAAAAAACATCATTTCACCAACCAAGTAAAAAAAAAAAAAGGAATTCATCAACAGCTACTGTAAGTCGTATTTCTTATCATATATATTCATATGACTCGAAAGGTAATACTTCCATATACTTATGCACATATGTAAAAAAAAAAAAAAAAAACTACAAAGCAAAATAGGTATATGCATCCACTTATATAAAGATTTTAAGAGTTGTATGTAAAATCTGCATATGTCCGTCTCGCACTGAGTTCATACAAACATACATTTTATTGCAAATTAGTTAAGTTCTCTTTGAGTACAGTTTCGTCTGGAACGCAGATAATTATTTACGTACAGACATACATAGGTATATAGAAACATATATAAATAAGTATATGCACCTATGCACACAAAATTCCACAATAAGCCAGAGATAACTGTAATAACTGGTTATTATTTAAAAACATTTAAGTGCTTACAAATAAAAAAAAAAAAAAATTCTGTAACGCTCTCACCCAATATATTCTTTATACGAATATCATTGACATAACTACACATTCCCCGCATACTTCTTGTCATCAGCAGCGGGTTGCATCATATACAAAAGACTCTAGCTCGTAACGATAGTCAAATTCATTGCATTAGTCACATGCAGTTTTTGATTTGCCCCCTTCAGATTTACTTCAATTTGGTAGCATTTAGCGAAAGAAGCAAACATAGAGGGTTTTTACTGCTGAAGCTCTTGCGCTCATTCATATATCATTAGATTTTCTTCAGTAGAACAGCATAAGTGTTCTCTTGGAATTATCAGCGGTATTATTATATTCGTTAAATTTCTACCGCGAGTTCTGCGCAATTGTTAAATAGTTAGCCTTTATTTGTCGATTTGTTACCCTGAGCTTTCGTAAAAATGGGAAATGAGGATGAGTCCCAACAAAGCGCTGAAGCTTTATCGTCTTTAAAACAACAAAGATCCATTATGAAACGAAATATAACGAACATGAAAACAAAGGTAGAAAAAGAAGGGGAGTCAGCAGATTCCATCACATTAGAGTGCAGACTCCAAATATTGGAATCTCATTTTAAGCAAATAAGCCACATACAGGGTCAAATAGAAAAGATTAACCCCGAAGATAATTCTAGGAGCGACATAGAGGAAAATTATATTGAGGTAAAAGGAAAGATTATGCGGCTTTTGAATAAAGGGCGGCATGCAAGCATAGTCGACGCAAGCTTTGCGAATGCTTCTAGCAGCCATCCCTTCACCCATCCAAATCGATTGCCGAAACTAAAATTACCGAAGTTTGATGGCAAATATTGCGACTATAAAAGATTTTCGCATTCATTTTCAAATCTTGTTAATAATGATTCCTCGATCCCAACAATAGAAAAGTTCAATTATTTAATAAATTTTCTTTCGGGACAAGCTTTGGCTATAGTAGAGCCATTTCAAATAACAGAAGAAAATTACTCGAAGGCACTAGCACGTTTGAAAGAGCGTTACGACAACGACGTTCTTATTTTCCTAGATTACATTTCGTCGTTGTTTAGTTTACAAGCAATTAACAAAGCCGATCCCACAGCTCTACGCACAATGATAGACAAGGTATCTGCGATTCGCTCATCTTTGCTTTCGTTAGGATCAGAAATCGATATTTTAAACTCAATGATAATCCATATAGTTTTAGCAAAGATAGATAACGGCTCAAAAATCATGTATGAAGAAAAACAAGAACAAACTTCACTCCCCACTTGGGATCAATGCTACGCTATTCTTACTCGGCGTTGTCAGCTTCTCGAAAGCCGTGTTAAAGGTTCGGAACCTCGCGAGCAACAACGCGATTTCAAGACTAAAGCCAACCAACAGAAATCGCATGCCTTTGTTAACTCTAAGTTGACTTGCTTCTACTGTAATTGCTCAGAACACGTAATAGGAAGCTGCTCTGCCTTCCTGGCGCTTCCAGTCAATGAAAGATTTGACTTTGTAAAACGTTCCGGAATGTGTGTAAATTGTTTGCGCAAGGGGCATGCAGCCACTAAATGTCCATCTAAATTTAAATGCCGCGTGTGTAAAGCATCTCATCACACGCACCTGCATGTCTTTTCTGTTGCTAAACCATCAGCCGTGGCTTCTGTTAATCATGCTATTGATTCGAATACGCTACAAGTCTTCAGTGCTCAAAGCACCTTAGGACAAGGAAATACAATGCCCATGGTTGCTCGATCATTTAAAAGAGCCATAATACCAACTGCTGTTGTCATGGTGAAAGACAAGTTCGGAATTTTTCAGCCTGTTCGCGCACTTTTAGATTCTGGTTCCGAAGTCAATTTCATGACCGAAGAAACTGCAAAACGTTTGCAACTCAGTCGCTTACAGTTCAATCAAGATATTTCGGGCATTGCAGACATACACACTCAAATCAAACACGCTGTAACTGCCACAATTCGGTCACGGTTTACTGACTTCGAATGGTCAGCTCGTTTTGCGCTTACTAAATCAATATCGGCAAAACAACCCGGCGAATATATACGAACGGAAAATTGGAATATTCCAGAAGGAATCAATCTAGCAGACCCTTTGTTTAACAAGCCTCAGCGAGTTGATATCTTGATTAGTACAGAAATATTCTTCGAAATTATCTATAACGAGAATATTTCCCTTGGCAGAGGTTTGCCTTCTTTAAGAAATAGTGCATTAGGGTGGATAGTTGGCGGAAAGGTTGAGGTTAACGCAAAACCTCAATCACTAACATGCAACATGGCTGCAGACTCCACAAGTCTTAACGAATTGCTACGTAAATTCTGGGAGGTGGAAGAAGTTGCTCAACACTCCTCGCCATTATCAGAAGAGGAAAAGCGTTGTGAAAAACACTTCTGTGACAATGTTGCAGTCACTAAGAGTGGGCGTATACAAGTCAGTCTACCGTTTAAAGAATCTCCATCAGTTTTGGGAAGTTCATTTGAACTAGCTCGCAAAAGATTTCTTTCACTTGAGCGGCGCTTATATCGGGATGAAACTTTACATAACATGTATTGCGACTTCATGAATGAATATGAAAGTTTAGCGCATATGTCGAAGATCGGCAGGGCTAATCTTGCGCACCAACACTATGTTATACCACATCATTGTGTTTTGCGCCCAGAAAGTATCACAACAAAACTGCGAGTAGTGTTTGATGCGTCTGCATTAACTTCATCAAATCGCTCACTGAATGACATTCTAATGGTAGGACCCACCATCCAACAAGAGTTGCTTATAACTCTTTTGTCTTTTCGCCTAAATCGTTACGCATTAACAGCCGATATTTCGAAAATGTACCGACAGTTTCTAATCAACGAAACTGACCGTAACTTTCAGTTGATTTTATGGCGAAAAACCAAGGATGAGCCAATAAATATATATCAGTTGAATACCGTGACATATGGTATGGCCTCAGCCCCTTTCCTTGCAATCCGATGCGTTTTCTTTATCGCTGACTCCTTTCAAGACACCTTCCCTATTGGTGCTAAAGTTTTAAAAGAGGACCTATACGTTGACGATTTGTTGACTGGCTCTGACACTGAAGAAGGGCTGCAACAAATTCGAAGCGAAGTTACTGAACTGCTCTCCCGCTCAGGGCTGCACTTAGCAAAATGGAACTCAAACAGTTCAAGTGTAGTCTCGGAGAAAGCAAGTGAAACTCCCATAAAGTCAGGCAATGAAACTATCACAAAGGCATTGGGTATGTCCTGGAAGCCGATGGTTGACATGATTTGTTTTAGGTTTGAATTTCTCAGTAATGAAAAAATTACCAAGCGGTCTATTTTGTCATGCGTGGCTAGAATCTATGACGTATTAGGCTTACTAAGCCCCATCGTAATTCGATGCAAAATCTTGATGCAGGAGTTATGGATTCAACAAATTGAGTGGGATGATCCTCTGCCAGCGGGTGTAGCCGACTTATGGCTACAAATCTCAGAGGACCTACCACAAATTAACATTATAGAAGTTCCAAGATTTGTCTTCACGTATCCGCACTGTGTCAGCGAAATTCATGGTTTCGCAGATGCATCATCTCGTGCCTACGGCTGTGCAATTTACGTTCGGACGCTCGTGCAAGGTTCCGTTCGGTGCACGCTTCTTACAGCAAAATCAAAAGTGGCTCCTATCAAAAGCCAATCGATACCAAAACTCGAACTATGTGCAGCATTGTTGCTCAATAGGACGTGGAATCATATCAAACACAAGCTTCAGAGCTACGTACAGAAAGTCTACTTTTGGACAGATTCTAAGATTGTCTTACATTGGCTCAAACAGCATGCATCGACATTAAATTGTTTTGTTGCAAATCGGGTTTCAGAGATCCAAGAAAATAGTAGAGAAATTTATTGGAGGCATGTCCCAACAAAAAGTAATCCAGCAGATATTGTATCTCGGGGATGTAGCGCATCAGATGTGCCTAAAACAATGTGGTTTACAGGACCACCATTCCTTCATTTCAATGAAGATAAATGGCCTGTATTAGATGCGTGCACAGAAATGCTAGATTTAGAACGTCGGCATGTTGTATCCTTTAAGTGCAACAATGAAAACTATCAAGAAAACATTTTTAACAATATTATTGAAAATTGTTCATCATTTCGTAAGATTCTCCGCATAATTGCATACGTATACCGCATTTTCAATAGGGTTCCTTCAAATCCAAATTTGATCGCAAATAATGTCGCTCAAACTTCGTCAAGAGAGCTCGATGATGCCTTTTGGCGAATCGTATCTAACATACAAGGGTTAGAATATAAACAAGAAATCAAAGGCCTAAAAAGGGGCCAATCTTTAACAGCGAGCCTTCAACGACTTTCACCTTTCCTTCAAGAAATGGAAATCGGTAATAAAACCTTTTTTATCCTTAGAGTGGGTGGACGTCTTCAAAATGCGGACATGCCTTATGAAGAAAAACACCCAGCAATTCTTCCAAAAACTCACCGGTTCACAAAACTGTATATTTCCTTTCTGCATTATACAAATTTACATGCAGGATCCAAAGTTTTACTAAGTATTCTTCGGCAGCGCATATGGGTAGTAAATGCACGCGAAGTTGTGCGAAAAATAGTGCGCAATTGCGTACATTGCTTTCGTTATAAACCTAAACTCATTAGTCAAGTTATGGGAGATTTGCCGAAAGATCGCGTAACAGCTCAAATTCCCTTTACTGTATGTGGAGTAGATTTTTGTGGGCCATTCTTCACTTCTCTTCGTATACGAGGAAGGCCTCCTTATAAAACATATGCGGCAATTTTTGTATGTTTTTCTTCAAAGGCCACTCACATCGAGCTTGTCTCAGATTTGTCGACGAATTCCTTTCTGCTTTGTCTAAAGCGCTTCATTTCTCGGCGTGGCACGCCATATCGTCTATACTGTGACAATGCCACAAATTTTGTAGGTGCGAGCAACAAGCTTAAAGAATTTCACGCTAATCACTTTAATCAAGGGTGTGTGGAAGCAGTGTTGCACTACAGCAGTGAAAATGGCCTTGAATTTCGTTTTATACCTCCGAGAGCACCACATTTTGGTGGCCTTTGGGAGGCAGCGGTAAAGTCCGCAAAAACGCTTTTAGTAAAAAATATGGGCCAGGCAAATTTAACGTACGAAGAGCTGCAATCATTGCTCATAGAAATTGAAGCAATATTAAACTCGCGCCCTATAATTGCGCTCTCAAACGACCCTAATGACGGGCCAGCGTTAACGCCAGCGCATTTTTTAATTGGTAAACCGCTTAAGGCTATACCATCCGAGAAAGTTGAGAGTCACACAAATATGGCTTCATTGACAAGATTTCAACAAATAACTTTCCTAAAAAATCAGTTTTGGCAACAATGGAGACGCGAATATTTGCAGGAGCTTCAGCAGCGTATGAAGTGGAACAAAACAGAAACAAAAGTGAATCTCGGACAGGTCGTGATTGTTCAAGAAGATAATTTGCCGCCACAGCAGTGGCTTCTAGCTGTTATCATAGGTGCAATCCCGGGTGCTGATGGAAAGATTCGAGTGGTCGATTTACAAACAAAAAAGGGAATTATACGGCGTGCAATTCATAAACTCGCCCCTCTACCTTTTACGGAAAACGCTTGAAAGCTAAGAAGCTTTCAATGGGGGGAGTATGTTGGGTGAGAGTGCCCATACCTGTATGCTATTTATTTAAGCACCACTGTAATTCAACGCAATGAGAATAATTGTAACATGTCCAATAATATTGTACTCAAAACCTGTATTCAAGACAGTAAGCATTATGCGCGTATATACATATACCTAATCAGCATAGAATCATGCTCGGATACCTACTAAGCACTTCATTACCATGTAATTAGTTTTTAGTTCACTCAAGACAAATAAATGAATAAGACGTGAAATTCCATTGTCTGGTATTTTAATTTGTTTTGCGATCCCCGAACACCCTTTTAAAATACTCATTAACACCTTTTATTTAATACCCATATCGAACAAACAAATTCTAGAGTCACCCCTGGTCCACCTTCATGGCGATATCTCGAAAAGGCGTCCACCTATAGAACTAAGGCCCACTCCCTTTAACAAGACTCATTAACACCTTTCATTTGATACCCATATCTCGTACAAATAAATTCTAGAGTCACCTCTGGTCTACCTTTCACCCCTGGTCCACCTTTATGGCGATATCTCGAAAAGACCTCCACCTATAGAACTAAGGTCCACTCCCTTTTAAAATACTCATTAACACCTTTCATTTGATACCCATATCGTACAAACAAATTCTAGAGTCACCCCTGGTCCACCTTTATGGCAATATCTCGAAAAGGCGTCCACCTATAGAACTAAGGTCCACTCCCTTTTAAAATACTCATTAACACCTTTCATTTGATACCCATATCGTACAAAAAAATTCTAGAGTCACCCCTGGTCCACCTTTATGGCGATATCTCGAAAAGGCGTCCGCCTATTGAACTAAGGCCCACGTCCTTTTAAAATACTCATTAACACCTTTTATTTAATACCCATATCGTACAAACAAATTCTAGAGTCACCCCTGGTCCACCTTCATGGCGATATCTCGAAAAGGCGTCCACCTATAGAAATAAGGCCCACTCCTTTTAAAATATTGATTAACACCTTTCATTTGATATCCATAGCTCGTACAAACAAATTCTAGAGTCACCCCTGGTCCACCTTTATGGCGATGTCTCGAAAAGGCGTCCACCTATAGAACTAACGCCCAGTCCCTTTTAAAATACTCATTAACACCTTTCATATGATACCCATATCGTACAAACAAATTCTAGAGTCACCCCTAGTCCACCTTCATGGCGATATCACGAAAAGGCGTCCACCTATAGAACTAAGGCCCACTCCCTTTTAAAATACTCATTAACACCTTTCATTTGATACCCATATCTCGTACAAACAAATTCTAGAGTCACCCCTGGTCTACCTTTATGGCGATATCTCGAAAAGGCGTCCACCTATAGAACTAAGGTCCACTGCCTTTTAAAATACTCATTAACACCTTTCATTTGATACCCATATCGTACAAAAAAATTCTAGAGTCACCCCTGGTCCACCTTTATGGCGATATCTCGAAATGGCGTCCACCTATAGAACTAAGGCCCACACCCTTTTAAAATACTCATTAACACCTTTTATTTAATACCCATATCGTACAAACAAATTCTAGAGTCACCCCTGGTCCACCTTCATGGCGATATCTCGAAAAGGCGTTCACCTATAGAACTAAGGCCCACTCCCTTTAACAATACTCATTAACACCTTTCATTTGATACCTATATCTCGTACAAACAAATTCTAGAGTCACCTCTGGTCTACCTTTATGGCGATATCCCGAAATGGCATCCACCTATAGAACTGTGGCCCACTCCCTTTTAAAATACTCTTTAATAACTTCCATTTGATACCAATGTCATACGAACACATTCCAGGGTTACCCTAGGTTCATTTTCCTACATGGTGATTTTCCCTTATTTTGTCTCCATAGCTCTCAACTGAGTATGTAATGTTCGGTTACACCCGAACTTAGCCTTCCTTACTTGTTTAATATCAGTTGCGTGTTCGGCAATGCGAACACCTAGCGCCCGCTTTGTCGTCCCAATATATGTTTTATCACAGTTCTCGTTCTTCTTTCCTTTACATTCTATTTTGTATATCACATTGTTTTGTTGTTGCTTGTCTATTGGAGTCTTTGTTTTTGTGTATAATTTGGACAATGTATTGTTGGACTTGTAAGATAGAGTGATGTTTTGTTGTTTAATTATGTTGTGATCGACTATAGGACTTAGCTTAGGAATGTATGTCACACTGTGGTATTTCTTAGTTTCTGTTGTTACTGCGTCTGGTAATTTTTTGAGGTGGTTACTGGTTTTCATGATCGCCTGGATGATCAATTCGCGTATTAGGTGATTGGGGTAATTATTATTCCTTAAAATGAAATGTATCTGCTCTTTGTTGGCGTCATGGAAATCTTGATGGCTTATGGTTAGTATTTTATTTATCAGATTCTTCGCTGTGTTGATTTTGTATTTGGTTGGTTGGGAGGAGAAAAAGTTAATTAGGCGGCCAGAGGACGTTGGTTTTGAGTACCAATCTAATTTAATATTATTGTTTCCTCTGTGTATACGAACATCAAGGAAAGGAATGTTCGCGTTTTCCTCCATTTCCATGGTGAACTGGATTTTGTGGTAGTATTTGTTTAGCGTCTCTAGAATTATATTCACATCACTGCGTTTTGCTATTGCGAAAATATCGTCTACATATTTAATAATAAATGTCAAGTCAATATTGTGTTGTTGTTTGAGCTTCGAAATGGTATTGTCAAAAAGGTCGTCCATAATAATATCAGCGATTGTCGGTGATAGCGGGTTGCCCATTGGCATACCATGAGTCTGTATAGTTTATTATTGCACATGAAGTAATTATTTTCCCTCAGACAAAATTCTAAAATTTGTTGAAACTTTGCTTTTGTTATTTTTGTTGTGCTTTGTATTTGGTCCCATTTTCTCATTATAATTTTTGTAGCTAACATTGTCGGTATATTTGTAAATAAGCACACGACATCAAACGAAACTAACACATCTTCGTCACACAAATTAATATTGGCCAATCTGTCTTTTAAATTAAACGCATTTTTCACATTATGTTCTTCAGATATGATTGTTTTAAGTATTTGTCCTATGTAGGTGAGCAACAGCATATTACTTTTTAAACGAAACATCAAACACAACTCCGTGGAAAAATTCATACTCGCAGCATTTAATAAAACAAAAGCGTTTCTCAAATCCCATACTAACATTGTTATCACAGATGCCGACAAGGGAAACAAGACGGTAGCAATGTACGAATCCCAATTCAAAGACAAAATGAACAAATTATTAGAAGGCAGAAATACATACAAACCCATAAGAGTAGATCCAACAGATATACTACAAAGGAAAAACAACAAAATAGTAGACGAACTTTACAAAACCAAAGAGGATAGATAATAAGAGGCGTCATATCGCCATTTCAGAAAACCGACTGCGTTCTGTATGAAATTTGCCAATGTACCAATTCATGGGCTCGGCCATTCCTCTTTGCGCCTGTCCGCGAAGATTTGGTAAAATGCAGTGAAGAATTAACTCAGTGAGTGTAAAATAAATATTGTGTTTTTGTGTTAAAATAGTGTAAAAAGTGAATAAAAAAGGCAAATAAATAGTGTAAAAATTTAATATAATTTTGTAAAAACATATAAAAAGTGAAGTGAAGTGAAATATTGGCTTAAAATCAAGAAATTGTGCAAAAAGTATTGTGTTTGAGCTTAAAGCATAAATTGAGTGAGAATGTGAAATGTCAGTGTAAATGAAAATGTAAAAAAACAAGTAAGGAAGGTTAAGTTCGGGTGTAACCGAACATTACATACTCAGTTGAGAGCTAAGGTGGCAACATAAAGGAAAATAACCATGTAGGAAAATGAACCGAGGGTAACCCTGGAATGTGTTTGTATGACATGTGTATCAAATGAAAGGTATTAAAGAGTATTTAAGAGGGAGTGGGCCATAGTTCTATAGGTGGACGCCATTTAGGGATATCGCCATAAAGGTGGATCAGGGTTGACTCTAGAATTTGTTTGTACGATATGGGTATCAAATGAAAGGTGTTAATGAGTATTTTAAAAGGGAGTGATCCTTATTTCCATAGGTGGACGCCGTTTCAAGATATCGCCATAAAGGTGGACCAGGGGTGACCCTAGAATTTGTTTGTACGATATGGGTATCAAATGAAAGGGGTTAATGAACATTTTAAAAGGTAGTGGGCCTTAGTTCTATAGGTGGACGCCTTTTCGAGATATCGCCATAAAGGTGGACCAGGGGTGACCCTAGAATGCGTTTGTACATTATGGGTATCAAACGAAAGGTGTTAATGAGTATTCCAAAAGGGCGTGGGGTTTAGTTCTACAGGTGGACGCCTTTTCGAGATATCGCCATAAAGGTGGACCACGGGTGACTCTAGAATGTGTTTGTACGATATGGGTATCAAATTAAAGGTATTAATGAGGCTTTTAAAAGGGAGTGGCGGTAGTTGTATATGTGAAGGCGTTTTCCAGATATCGACCGAAATGTGGACCAGGGTGACCCAGAACATCATCTGTTGGATACCGCTAATTTATCTAATCTAATATATATTATAAATGGCAAAGTTTGGATGTGAAGATGTTTGGATGTTTGGATGTTTGGATGTTTGTCCAGACGTTTGTCTTTGTGACTCAATCACGCAAGAACGGCTGGACCGATTTGGATGAAATTTTGCACACATATAGCCAATAGTCTAGAAGGATCTACTAACTATATATTTTTGAAAAGGGGCGTGGTCCCCGCCCCCTAGGAACAGTTATATTTTAATTATTATATTTTTCCGTCTTTGCGACTGCATCACGCCAGAATGGCTACACGGATTTTGATGAAATTTGGGACACAGACAGTAGTCTACTAGCGAAATTTTTTTCGAACATGGAATGAGGGGTGGGGGTCCCACAACCCCTTCGAGAAGTTATTTTTCAATAATTTTTACACATTATAACTTTACGTATACTGGCCTTCACCAATATCACAGACTCAAGGGGTCAAATAAGTCGAGGGCTTACAAAGTAAGCAGTGACACCCTCCGCCCGCCCACCCCCCTTTATCTCCCCCTCTGGTGTAAAATCTATAAATTGTTATAACTCAATATAAATTTTCTCCTAAATCAATAGTTTTTGGTATCTGGTACATACAGAACGAGATCTAGACAATTTTGGAGGAACGGTCAGTGGTCCTCTCCTCTACTCCCGCCATCCGCCCTCCATCAATTGTTTTTATTAGCACGCTTTTATTAGCTTTACCTGTATGTTTCTATGTAACTTTTTATTCGCTCCAATGCGCCTGCTGCCTTATTAACATGGTTTTATAATTAGCTTCACCTTATTTGTAATCCCGTAAGGGTCATATCGAGACCCTCCGGGATCATTTCTGGATGGTTTTCGGGATCGGTCCGGGATTACGCCGGGGTAATTTCGGGACTTTTTCGGGACTATTTCGGGATCATTTTGGGACCCTTCCGGGATCATTTCTGTATAGTTTTCGGGATCCGTCCGGGATCCCATCGGGGTTATTTTGGGACATTTTCGGGACAATTCCGGAATCATTTCGGGACTATTTCGCGATCATTTGGGGACCCTTCCGGCATCATTTCTGGATGGTTTTCGGGATCCGTCCGGGATCCCGTCGGGGTACTTTCGGGATCATTTGCGTACCTTCGAGAGATAAATTCTTGATGGTTTCCGGGATCATTACTGGACTTTTTCGGGGTCAGTTTGGGTCCTTTCCGTAATCATTCCTGGATGGTTTTAGGGATCCATCCGGGATCCCGTCGGCGTCATTTTGGGACTTTTGCGGGATCATTTGGGGTCTCTTCCGGCATCATTTCTGGATGGTTTACGGGATCCGTCCGGGATCCCGTCGGTGTCATTTTGGGACTTTTGCGGGATCATTTGGGGTCTCTTCCGGCATCATTTCTGGATGGTTTACGGGATCCGTCCGGGATCCTGTCGGGGTCATTTTGGGACTTTTGCGGGATCATTTGGGGTCTCTTCCGGCATCATTTCTGGATGGTTTACGGGATCCGTCCGGGATCCTGTCGGGGTCATTTTGGGACTTTTGCGGGATCATTTGGGGTCTCTTCCGGCATCATTTCTGGATGGTTTACGGGATCCGTCCGGGATCCCGTCGGCGTCATTTTGGGACTTTTGCGGGATCATTTGGGGCTCTTCCGGCATCATTTCTGGATGGTTTACGGGATCCGTCCGGGATCCCGTCGGCGTCATTTTGGGACTTTTGCGGGATCATTTGGGGCTCTTCCGGCATCATTTCTGGATGGTTTACGGGATCCGTCCGGGATCCTGTCGGGGTCATTTTGGGACTTTTGCGGGATCATTTGGGGTCTCTTCCGGCATCATTTCTGGATGGTTTACGGGATCCGTCCGGGACCCTGTCGGGGTCATTTTGGGACTTTAGCGGGATCATTTGGGGTCTCCTCCGGCATCATTTCTGGATGGTTTACGGGATCCGTCCGGGATCCTGTCGGGGTCATTTTGGGACTTTTGCGGGATCATTTGTGGTCTCTTCCAGCATCATTTCTGGATGGTTTTCGGGATCCGTCCGGGATCCTGTCGGGGTCATTTTGAGACTTTTGCGGGATCATTTGGGGTCTCCTCCGGCATCATTTCTGGATGGTTTACGGGATCCGTCCGGGATCCTGTCGGGGTCATTTTGGGACTTTTGCGGGATCATTTGGGGTCTCTTCCGGCATCATTTCTGGATGGTTTACGGGATCCGTCCGGGATCCTGTCGCGGTCATTTTGGCACTTTTGCGGGATCATTTGGGGTCTCTTCCGGCATCATTTCGGGATGGTTTACGGGATCCGTCCGGGATCCTGTCGGCGTCATTTTGGGACTTTTGCGGGATCATTTGGGGTCTCTTCCGGCATCATTTCTGGATGGTTTACGGGATCCGTCCGGGACCCTGTCGGGGTCATTTTGGGACTTTAGCGGGATCATTTGGGGTCTCCTCCGGCATCATTTCTGGATAGTTTACGGGATCCGTCCGGGATCCTGTCGGGGTAATTTTGGGACTTTTGCGGGATCATTTGGGGTCTCTTCCGGCATCATTTCTGGATGGTTTACGGGATCCGTCCGGGACCCTGTCGGGGTCATTTTGAGACTTTAGGGGGATCATTTGGGGTCTCCTCCGGCATCATTTCTGGATGGTTTACGGGATCCGTCCGGGATCCTGTCGGGGTCATTTTGGGACTTTTGCGGGATCATTAGGGGTCTCTTCCGGCATCATTTCTGGATGCTTTACGGGATCCGTCCGGGATCCTGTCGGGGTCATTTTGGGACTTTTGCGGGATCATTTGGGGTCTCTCACAAAATCATTTCTGGATGGTTTTCGGGATCCGTCCGGGATCCTGTCGGGGTCATTTTGGGACTTTTGCGGGATCATTTGGGGTCTCTTCCGACATCATTTCTGGATGGTTTACGGGATCCGTCCGGGATCCTGTCGGGGTCATTTGGGACTTTTGCGGGATCATTTGGGGTCTCTTCCGGCATCATTTCTGGATGGTTTACGGGATCCGTCCGGGACCCTGTCGGGGTCATTTTGGGTCTTTAGCGGGATCATTTGGGGTCTCCTCCGGCATCATTTCTGGATGGTTTTCGGGTTCCGTCCGGGATCCCGTCGATGTCATTTCGGGACTATTTCGGCATCATTTGGGGTACCTTCCGCTATCAATTCTAGATGGTTTTCGGGATCCGTCCGGGATCCCGTCGGAGTCATTTTGGAATTTTTTCTCGACTAATACAGGATCATTTGGGGACCTTATCGGCATCATTTCTGGATGGTTTTCGGAATCCGTCCGCGATCCCGTCAGGGTCATTTCGGGACTATTTCGGGATAATTTGGGGTACCTGCCGGCATCATTTCTGGATGGTTTTCGGGTTCCGTCCGGGATCCCGTCGATGTCATTTCGGGACTATTTCGGCATCATTTCTGGATGGTTTTAAGGTTCCGTCCGGGATCCCGTCGATGTCATTTCGGGACTATTTCGGCATCATTTGGGGTACCTTCCGCTATAAATTCTAGATGGTTTTCGGGATCCGTCCGGGATCCCGTCGGAGTCATTTTGGAATTTTTTCTCGACAAATACAGGATCATTTGGGGTCTCTTCCGGCATCATTTCTGGATGGTTTACGGGATCCGTCCGGGAACCTGTCGGGGTCATTTTGGGTCTTTAGAGGGATCATTTGGGGTCTCCTCCGGCATCATTTCTGGATAGTTTACGGGATCCGTCCGGGATCCTGTCGGGGTCATTTTGGGACTTTTGCGGGATCATTTGGGGCTCTTCCGACATCATTTCTGGATGGTTTACGGGATCCGTCCGGGATCCTGTCGGGGTCATTTTGGGATTTTTGCGGGATCATTTGGGGTCTCTTCCGGCATCATTTCTGGATGGTTTACGGGATCCGTCCGGGACCCTGTCGGGGTCATTTTGGGTCTTTAGCGGGATCATTTGGGGTCTCCTCCGGCATCATTTCTGGATGGTTTTCGGGTTCCGTCCGGGATCCCGTCGATGTCATTTCGGGACTATTTCGGCATCATTTGGGGTACCTTCCGCTATAAATTCTAGATGGTTTTCGGGATCCGTCCGGGATCCCGTCGGAGTCATTTTGGAATTTTTTCTCGACTAATACAGGATCATTTGGGGACCTTATCGGCATCATTTCTGGATGGTTTTCGGAATCCGTCCGCGATCCCGTCAGGGTCATTTCGGGACTATTTCGGGATAATTTGGGGTCTCTTCCGGCATCATTTCTGGATGGTTTACGGGATCCGTCCGGGAACCTGTCGGGGTCATTTTGGGTCTTTAGAGGGATCATTTGGGGTCTCCTCCGGCATCATTTCTGGATAGTTTACGGGATCCGTCCGGGATCCTGTCGGGGTCATTTTGGGACTTTTGCGGGATCATTTGGGGCTCTTCCGACATCATTTCTGGATGGTTTACGGGATCCGTCCGGGATCCTGTCGGGGTCATTTTGGGATTTTTGCGGGATCATTTGGGGTCTCTTCCGGCATCATTTCTGGATGGTTTACGGGATCCGTCCGGGACCCTGTCGGGGTCATTTTGGGTCTTTAGCGGGATCATTTGGGGTCTCCTCCGGCATCATTTCTGGATGGTTTTCGGGTTCCGTCCGGGATCCCGTCGATGTCATTTCGGGACTATTTCGGCATCATTTGGGGTACCTTCCGCTATAAATTCTAGATGGTTTTCGGGATCCGTCCGGGATCCCGTCGGAGTCATTTTGGAATTTTTTCTCGACTAATACAGGATCATTTGGGGACCTTATCGGCATCATTTCTGGATGGTTTTCGGAATCCGTCCGCGATCCCGTCAGGGTCATTTCGGGACTATTTCGGGATAATTTGGGGTACCTGCCGGCATCATTTCTGGATGGTTTTCGGTATCCGTCCGGGATCCCGTCGGTGTCATTTCGGGACCATTTGGGGTCCATTCCGGCATCATTTCTGGATGGTTTTCGGGATCCGTCCGGGATCCTGTCGGGGTCATTTTGGGACTTTTGCGGGATCATTTGGGGTCTCTTCCGGCATCATTTCTGGATGGTTTACGAGATCCGTCCGGGATCCTGTCGGGGTCATTTTGGGACTTTTGCGAGATCATTTGGGGTCTCTTCCGGCATCATTTCTGAATGGAACACGGGATCCGTCCGGGACCCTGTCGGGGTCATTTTGGGACTTTAGCGGGATCATTTGGGGTCTCCTCCGGCATCATTTCTGGATGGTTTTCGGGATCCGTCCGGGATCCTGTCGGGGTCATTTTGGGACTTTTGCGGGATCATTTGGGGTCTCTTCCGGCATCATTTCTGGATGGTTTACAGGATCCGTCCGGGATCCTGTCGGGGTAATTTTGAGACTTTTGCGGGATCATTTGGGGTCTCTTCCGGCATCATTTCTGGATGGTTTACGAGATCCGTCCGGGATCCTGTCGGGGTCATTTTGGGACTTTTGCGAGATCATTTGGGGTCTCTTCCGGCATCATTTCTGGATGGTTTACGGGATCCGTCCGGGACCCTGTCGGGGTCATTTTGGGACTTTAGCGGGATCATTTGGGGTCTCCTCCGGCATAATTTCTGGATGGTTTTCGGGATCCGTCCGGGATCCTGTCGGGGTCATTTTGGGACCTCTGCGGGATCATTTGGGGTCTCTTCCGGCATCATTTCTAGATTGTTTTCGGGATCCATCCGGGATCCCGTCGGAGTCATTTCGGAACTTTTTCTCGACTAATACAGGATCATTTGGTGACCCTTTCGGCATCATTTCTGGATAGTTTTAGGGATCCGTTCGGGATCCCGACGGGGTCATATCGGGACCATTTGGGGTACCTACCGGCATCATTTCTGGATGGTTTACGGGATCCGTAGGGGACCCTGTCGGGGTCATTTTGGGACTTTAGCGGGATCATTTTGGGTCTCCTCCGGCATCATTTCTGGATGGTTTCCGGATCCGTCCGGGATTCCGTCGGCGTAATTTCGGGACTATTAGGGGGTTATTTGGGGACCTTTCCGGCATCATTTCTGGATAGTTTTAGGGATCCGTGCGGGATCCCGACGGGGTCATATCGGGACCATTTGGGGTACCTACCGGCATCATTTCTGGTTGGTTTTCGGGATCCGTCCGGGATCCCGTCGGGATCATTTCGGGACTAATTCGGGATCATTTGGGTACCTACCTTCATCATTTCTGGATGATTTTCGGGATCCGTACGGGATCCCGTCGGGGTCATTTCAGGACTTTTTCGGGATCCGCCCGTGATCCCGGCGGGGTCATTTCGGGACTATTTCGGGATCATTTGGGGTACCTAGATGGATAGTTTTCGGGATTCGTCCGGGATCCCGTCTGGATCATTTCAGGACTTTTTCGGGGTCATTTGGGGTATCTTCCAGCCACTTTTCTAGATGGTTTTCGGTATCCGTCCGGGGCACCGTCAGGGTAATTTCGGGACTATTTGGGGATAACTTGGGAACCTTTCCGGCATCATTTCTGGATAGTTTCCGGGATCCTTCGGGGATCCCGTCAGGGTCATTTCGGAACCCGCGACTAATGCGGGATCATTTGGGGACCCTTTCGCCATCATTTCCGGATGGTTTTCGTGATCCGTCCGGGATACCGTCAGGGTAATTTCGGGACTATTTGGGGATAACTTGGGAACCTTTCCGGCATCATTTCTGGATAGTTTCCGGGATCCGTCGGGAATCCCGTCAGGATCATTTCGGAACTATAAGGGGATCATTTCATTTTTCATCTTTCTTTAAGGGGATCATTTCACCTTCCAGCATCATTTCTGTATACTTTTGGGGATCCGTCCAGGATCCCGACGGGGTCATTTCTGGCCTATTTCGGGATCATTTTGGGGTACCAACCGGCATCATTTCTGTATGGTCCGGGATCCGTCCGGGATCCCATCGGGGGAATTTTGGGAATTTTTCGGGATCATTTGGGGTCCCTTTCGGCATCATTTCTGGATCGTTTTCGGGATCCGTCCGAGATCCCGTCGGGTTTATTTTTTTACTTTTTCGGGAAAATGTCAGGGAATTTCGAGACTGTTCTTGGATCATTTGGGGATCCTTCAGGGATAATTTCTGGATGGTTTTCGGGATCCCGTCGGGGTAATTTCGGGATTTTTTCACGACTATTTCGGGGTCAGTTGCCCTTAAAGATCATTTCTGGGTGGTTTTCGGGATCCGTCAGGGTTATTTCGCGCCTTTTCGGGACTATTTCGGGATCATTTTGGGACCCTTACGGGATAATTTCTCTATGATTTTCGGGATCTGTTCGGGATCCCTTCGTAGTTTTTTCGCGACTTTATCTGGGATAAATTGCGGACCCTTTAGAGATCAATTCTGGATGGTTTTCTGTATCGGTCTGGGATCCCCTCAAGGTCATTTCGGGACTTTTTCGGGACTATTTCGGAATCATTTTGGGACCCCTCCGGCATAATTTCTGGGTGATTTTCGGGATCTGTCCGGGATCCCGACGGAGTTTTTTCGGGACTTTTTCCGGACTATTTCTGGATTATTTGCGGACGTTTCAGAGCTCAGTTCTGGATGATTTTCGGGATCTGTCCGGGATCCCGTCGGAGTTATTTCGGGGTAATTTTGGGACCCTTCCAGGATAATTTCTTCATGATTTTCGGGATGGGTCTGAGTTTTTCGTGACTTTCGGGACTATTTCGGGATCATTTGCGGAACCTTCAGAGATCAATTCTGGTTGGTTTGTGGACTTTTCCGGGATCATTTGGGGATCCCTCCAGAGTCATTTCTGGATGGTTTTCGGGATCCCGTCAGGGTCATTTCGGGCCTTTTTCGTGACTACTATTTCGGAATCATTTTGGGACTCCTCCGGGATAATTTCTGGGCGATTTTCTGGATTTGTCCGGGATCCCGTCAGAGTTTTTTCGGACTATATCGGGATCATTTGCGGACCGTTCAGGAATCAAATCTGGATGGTTTTCGGGATCCGTCCGGGATCCCGTCAGGGTCATTTCGGGACTTTTCGTGACTACTTCGGGATTATTTTGGGACCCTTCCGATATCATTTCTGGATAGTTTTCGAGATTTGTCCAGGATCCCGTCGGCATCATTTCGTGACTATTTGGTGTCATTTAGGGACACTTCCGGGATCATTTTAGGTCTCTTCGAAACCGGTAATTCAGCACACATGGCCGTGGATTTACGGCAAATTATTCGTAATTAAAATTCGGTATGTTTTATCTTTAATATATCACAGATTTTTCGTTCTATTTTTAAATGAATCCTGTAACGAACTATTACAACTATAATTAAAATTTTTGTAATATTTTAACCAACTAAATACCTGAAAAAGCAACACTGCTTTCATTTAAAAACTTCTTTTTGGTTTTAGCTAATTGTAGTTTCACTCCTTTGTTCTATGAGTAGTAATTCTTTCACCCCTGTCATATCAATTAATTTAACTTAGAAACAAAATGTATTTTTTTTAATTCTAAAAAAGTGTATTGTACTATTCATGTAAGCGTGCCCATCAGCTCAGTTAGTTCTTTTTTTTTACTGTATTAAAAAATAAAATACTTTGACAGAAAAAATTTTTAAACAGACAACTTGATAAGCATGCTAACGTGAATAGCACATATATTTTATTTTCTCCTTGCGGACGGGGCCGCGGGTAAAGGCTAGTTTATATATATAATACCACGAACAGTATTCCTGCCAAGATTTCAAGGGTTTTTTATTTCGCCCTGCAGGACTTTTTCATTCATTCTACTTAATATGGTAGGTGTCACACCCATTTTACAAAATTTTTTCTAAAGTTATATTTTGTGTCAATAAACTAATCCAAATACCATGTTTCATCCCTTTTTTCGTATTTGGTATAGAATTATGGAATTTTTTCGTTTTTCCTAATTTTCGATATCGAAAAAGTGGGCGTGGTCATAGTCCGATTTCGGCCATTTTTTATACCAATACAAAGTGAGTTCAGATAAGTACGTGAACTGAGTTTAGTAAAGATATATCGATTTTTGCTCAAGTTATCGTGTTAACGGTCGAGCGGAAGGACAGACGGCCGACTGTGTATAAAAACTGGGCGTGGCTTCAACCGATTTCGCCCTTTTTCACAAAAATAAGTTATCTTCCCAGAATCTAAGCCCCTATCAAATTTCACAAGGATTGGTATATTTTTGTTCGACTTATGGCATTAAAAGTATCCTATACAAATTAAATGAAAAAGGGCGGAGCCACGCCCATTTTGAAATTTTCTTTCATTTTTGCATTTTGTTTCACCATATCATTACTGGAGTTGAATGGTGACATAATTTACTTATATACTGTAAAGATATTAAATTTTTTGTCAAAATTTGACTTTAAAAAAAATTTTTTTTAAAAGTGGGCGTGGTCGTTCTCCGATTTTGCTAATTTTCATTAAGCATACATATAGTAATAGGAGTAACGTTCCTGCCAAATTTCATCATGATATCTTCAACGACTGCCAAATTACAGCTTGTAAAACTTTTAAATTACGTTCTTTTAAAAGTGGGCGGTGCCACGCCGATTGTCCAAAATTTTACTAATTTTCTATTCTGCGTCATAAGTTCAATTCACCTACCAACTTTCATCGCTTTATTCGTCTTTGGTAATGAATTATCAAATTTTTTTCGATCCTGATGATTTTGATATATGGAAGTCTATATCTATATACGATACGATATCCGATCTACTTAGAGAAATCGGAGAGGAGGAACACGTGGGAGAAGTAGATAAACCAATTGACAGTAACAAAGCGACAGAACAGGAGCAACCAACAAAGGACATCGACTTGACGAAAACACAACCAGAATACATCGTACTCCGTACAACTACTGGTACAGGGAACCTCCAACCCGGATACATGGTACTGCGACAGAGCGAAAAAGGATATATGGTACTACGAACAACCGTCAGTGAGGGCCTCCAGGGGGAGGTGCAACCAGGATACTCTCTCATTCGAACTGCCGGCGAGGGTCTCCTCGGGGAGGCCCGTCCGGGGCGAGCCGGCATGGACCTCTAGGAAGAAGTCGAACAAGGAAGAATTTCACCAGCAGCAGGCATAGACATCCAGGAGGAGGTCCAACTAGGAAATATTTCACCACCACCAGCAGCCGCCGTACAACAGACAGAAGACACACTACCATCCGACGAAGAAGACAATGTCCTGAAAAATCCCAATGAGCTCCTCGTGGAAGAAGTAGCTGCGCGAACCGCAGAGGAGCAGATACAGAGGTACTATACAGGCTATGCCATTTATCACAAAGTACTGGGGAAGGTTAAATGTGAAAAATGTGCAAATCTCATGTGCAAGCCTTCTGTCGATCCCGAAAATACATCAGAAGCGCTTATAGTAGCCAAGAATTTTAAACCGTACGAAGATTTACGACTTGTAAATCCTTCGGACGAGTTCTTCGAAGTAAGTACAGCGCACATGAAATGGTACCTCGAAATGTTCCGGATCTGCGCACACACCCTTCAAATAAAAAACAGATCCTGGCTTACATAAAAAGAAAAACCGATGAAACGTTCCCTGACTGGTTCTCAGGGGAGTGCGCAGACCATCGGTTACGGAATTTATGGTCACGGTCCTCCTCTACAAAAATGCCAAATGGATGGCTAGGGCGGAAGAAATTGAAGAGCGACGACGACGAACAGAGGCCAAATTACAAAAATTAAACGCTGCAGCTAAGAAACATAAAAGAACCTAAGATCCTACGCGACTTCTGTTGAGGGTTAGCGTGATTGAAGCGATGGGTAATTTGATTTAAATGAAATGTAAATTTACTATTTATGTATTTAATGCAATTTTTTATATATATTTCACAGATACCCGACATTACATGTATTGGATAATGGCATGGAGGAATCGAGAGAATCACTGCTACAACAACAACAACAACAACAATAATAAGGAATGGAGATGGATATAGACTTGATGGATATAGACTTGGTAATATAAGTTAAATAAAATGCAAATTTACTATTTATATATTTAATGTAAATTTGTATATTTACTTTACAGATACCCAACGTTACATGTTCCAATCCATGGCAGTAATGGTAGTATGGCATAAAGGAATCGTGATAGTAACAAAGAGATTTTATTTCTTAAGAGCCGCCAGTCCATACTTTGGCAAATTACTTTCAAGGTAGTCGCTTGGTTTTTTTCAGATATTTTTATAAAAATGTCTTCTATACATTTTCGTGTCGTGTTTGGGCATATACATATGTAATACTCCTATATTCCTAATACAAAATGCTCACAAAGTGTTTTGAATTCGAAATCAAAACAAGACAGCCTATATAATGTTTGTGATAAGTGTGACAAGAAAAAATTTTAATTTATGTACATTCGATTATTGAATACAAAAACAAACATCAATATATCGGCACACTTATGTTTGCGAATGTACCTAGCCTTTTGTAGCTATATAGGAGTATTACATATAGGTACTTGGGTTTATTTTAATGATTGCATTAAAATAATTGACTTATTCTGTTTACATAAATTGCAATTACGATAAGTCATTACACCCCATAAACATATCGGAGGCAGGCAAACAAAAGTTGCCAAAACTTCCTGGAAAAAACATTCCATGTTAATTGGTTGTTTTGCTGTTGTCGAAGTATCGAATGACAACTCTTAACAAATAAAAACTCTTTGGTAGTACTTCCCTTCGTCCGTCCGTTCTTTCTTCCGTCATTTTGTTCGTTAGTCCTTTTGTCCATCCGTCCGTCAGTCCGTTCGTCATTCCCGACTATTAGCTCGTCCGTCCGTCCGTCCGTCGGGCTATTAACACTATAACTTGATTATGTATATCTGTAGCAATTTGAAAAAAAAAAAACAACCTAATTCGACATAGACCTTTGCCACCATTTTAACTTGCTATATTTTGTAACAGCCATTTGGCGCTAGGGCTATGAGTAAGTAACACAGGGAGATCTGTAACAGATTTGTGTTATGAAGCCAGAATATCACTTTTATGCTAACTCGAATTAGGTTGTTTTTTCAAATTGCCACAGTTAAAAAAAAAATTTTTTATTTAAAAATGCTCGAAATCAAGCGATGACCACACCGCTTTTTCGACATTAAAATTTTCAAAAAATGGTAAAATTGCTATAATGCATAACCATTAAAATTTTTAGTCATCGCAAAATTGGCGATTAATTTTAAAATTTTTACATTTAAATTTTCTTTTATATTGTTTCCTATACCCCCACCCCCACCAAACCCCTCGCGGAGAGCGAATCATATTGGCAGTTGATTTAGTTTTATTAGTGATAGTAATAAGCATAACTGACCTGAGTGTGTTTGTGTGCTTTACCGCTTGCGTTGTCCCCCACCTCATCGCTAGAAAATTATTAGTAAAGTTACCGGAAAAAGGCACAGATAGGAGTGTCATCGCCTTTCCCTCTTTGCTGTACATAAATTGTCATGTAAATGACGGCATTTTTGGGTTTGCGGTTGTGTATAATTGGACGGGGCAAACCTAGAGTACCGCGGATGGCGGTTCGGAGCTACCGGATGATCACCCACATTCCCGCCTGATATATATATGAATTTGTGCTGGCACTTCAGCACGGCACGCAGTTGCGTGGCGGATAAATTCTAATGGCGAAAGCGATAACATTTCTCTCAGTGATACGCGATGTTTTCATAGTTTGTCCGAGATCCCAGCAGGAGATCAAATAGGGGTGGTGCACTGCGCAGGGGAGTTAAAAGCCGGAACACACTCTGGCTGGTTAAGTATATTATTTGTAGTTTGAAGTATTTTTCACCATATGCCTCGCTCGCCGTAATCTCCCTCCCACCCTTTTAGCATGCCGCATCCAGAGCCCAGTTGGCGGGTTAATGTGGTCCTTGGCATTCAGGGACTGTGCGAGTAGGTTGCTGACCTTTGGTCGGACCTCATCTCGGGTGCAACCAAGTAGCGGTTGGTAGCTACTAACTTTTAACTTTGGGTAGTATCAGAGCCTAGTATTGGAAAACATTAAAGTCCGTTTTCTCACGGCTAACCATGAACAAAACGGCTCATATACTTAATCCAAAATTACAAAAATAGCCACATAATGCTTTTCAATACAGGTGAAATATAAATATTTAACGTTTAAGCGAGGTATCCAGATCACAAGAAAACACTGAAGAAATTTTTCTATTTTCTTTTTTTAAGCCAAATTTGAAAATTTTGTATTATAAAATATGTTATTTTCCTTCTTCATATTCAATTCCTTAAGAAAGTTTCAGTTATAATTTTAAAAAACTTTATAAACAATTTTTATTTATATGAATATGGATAATTTTCTTTTAAAATTGTATGTAAGTTTAGTTGTATTATTGATAATAAATGAAATTAAGGAAATGAATAATAGAATGAGAAAATACATATAGAAGAAAAGAAAAAGTTTATTGAGCATTTTCTTATGATCATGATACCTTTCTTAAAGGTTAAGTTGTGTGAGAAGTTGTCGCTTTTTGGTGGCAATTTCGTAATTACGCTACAAATTTATATCTAATCCGTTATGCTAAGATGTAAGTTAAATTTTTATTATCGAAATAATAATTAAATTCAAACCATAAAAAGCAATATTTTAATTCAATGGTTACCTATAAGTTTCGTAGTAAGTATACAATTTCTTGAAGATTAGCAAAATGCGACCTAAATTACAAATGCAAACACATTCATATACCTACATATGTACATACACCTAACTAACCTCATATTGACTTCCTTATCAAAAAATATCCAAACTACCAAATCGTTAACAAAGGCAAAACCAACAAACGTTCGCACATACATATATATTTGTACAAATGTCGTGTAATATACCACTACCGCACTAACCCCTCTGCTAACATGCAACATACATACATACCACTAAAATCTGTATAATTTTTACTTATTTGCAAATGAAATAAATTCGTGAGGAAGAAAGAAATGTTGCAACTTAACTTCTTGCTAAAGTCCAAACAATTCATTCATAAAGATGCTTCCTCTTGAAAGTTGATTCATAAAAATGCTTCTCCTTTACTTCCAAAAACTTCATGATGAAACTTTGCAACACAGCATTCTTACAAAATCATCAAAAGTCCAATTTTGTGATTTTTATAATTTCCAACTTGACTTCATATTAGGGGATTTCACTATACCGCGCATATGAAGCTACGTTACTATATTTCAGATATTTATTTAGAAATATGCAAGCAAGGTTTAGCTGAGATCTTTACTTTACCAAGTGAATGCAATGTATGGTTTAGGTGCGGTGTTACTACACAAAGCTTTTCAAATGTAAAAAAAAGCAAAAAGGTAAAGTATTTTAATATAAAACAAAGGTATCTTTCAAAATCAAAGATTTTTGCAAAACAATAATGATTATACCGTCATACGCCTGTGTGGAAGTAAGTATTTCGGAAAAAGTGTATCACACAAAGAAGCATAGCTATCGCATAGCAAATCTGTATAAAAAATAATGAATAAATTCCCTCCTATTACACGAATAAATTTAAATAATTAATTTTTAAATATTTATCTAAAGTGGATAATTTCTCGGGTTCACCTCTTCATATTTTTCAGCTTTTAAGTGGATACGCTTATTTTATTCTTGCCATGATTTCATGCGGCAATGTTGCTGTTCCGGCTGAAGAGTTTCTAGTTTGCCCTCTTATGGCACAAATTCGCACTGACAAGTCGATGTCAAAATTTGCGTTTGTTGCTATTTTTTCGTTTAAAGAGCATATTTGCGCTAATTTTAAAATATAATATACAAAGAAGGTTGCGAACAGTCTTTCCAGAAAAGTATGGATGACTTAAATAGCCTTATTGATGAAAACAGCTAGAATTTAGTTAATTCTAGCAATTATTTAATTCCCTTTTTTTGTCTCCCGTTTTCTGAAAGCTGTAAGCGGCAACACTTTTGACAGCCAGCCCTTCGTATTCGATTGTATTCGCCATTCGTATACGTAAATTTGTATTTATAAATAGACTAGCAGACCCGGCAGACGTTGTTCTGCCCTAAATTTGGTCTATCTGCATACATTTTAATAAGCTTTTTACGTCTAACTCTGCCCTACCCCTCTACACTTTTTCCTAATCTTTTTATTCACTCCTCCCTCCGTCTTTTTCGCTTCATCTCCATCTTCGTCTCATTTTATCTCTTTATCAGTCTCCTTCTATCAGTCCCAGTCCTAGTCCTAATCCCAGTCCCAGTCCATCTCTGGTACACTTCCCGGAAAAAACATCGTAAATACTAATATAGGCAAATTAATATACGAAATTTCAGGCAAATCGAATAGGACGTATCTATGTATGTAAATAGATATGTGGGTATTATTAATTCTTGTCTTTATTTCGGCTTCACATGCATATTTATCAGTTGTGCCAGGTTGATGCGACTAAATCTAATATCACAATGAACTTTCGAGCTCTCAGCAATAGCTTTCGTTTGATATCCATAATATACACACACATTCTAGGGGTATCCGGGTCCACGTTTTGGCCTATATCTCGAGACCCTAGTCACTCAGCGGTGTAAAATTTACTATGTATTATAGCACACATCAACAGTTTCAATTTGATACCCATAATATAAAAACACATTCTAGGTGCATCCGGGTCCATGCTTTGGCCTATATCTCGAGACCGTAGTCACCCAGCGGCATAAAACTTACTCTGTATTAAAGCACACATCAACGGCTTCAATTCGATACCCATAATGTAAAAACACATCCTAGTGTTACCCTGATCCACGTTTTGGCCTATATCTCGAGACCCTAGTCACCAATAGGTATGACAACTTCCCTGTACTAAAGCACTCATCAACAGCTTCAATTTGATACCCACAGTGTAAAAACATTATCTAGGCGTTCACGGGCCCACATTTGGCCTATATCTCTAGACCCTAGTCACCCAGGGGTATGAAAATTATCCTCTACTAAATCACTCATCAACAGCTTTCATATGTTATCCATATTGTATAAACACATTCTAGGGGTACCCGGGTCCACGTGTTGGCCTATATCTCGAGACCCTAGTCACCAATATGTATGAAAACTACGCTGTACTAAAGCAATCATCAACAGCTTTCGTTTGATATCCATATTGTATAACACATTCTAGGGTTACCCGGGTCCACGTTTTGGGCTATATCTCGATACCCTAGCCTCCCAGTTGTATGAAAATTATCCTGTACTATAGCACTCATCAACAGCTTTCATTTGATATCCATATTGTATAAACACATTCTAGGGGTACCCAGGTCCACGTTTTGGGCTATATCTCGAGACCCTAGTCACCAATAGGTATGAAAACTACGCCGTACTAAAGCACTCAACAGGCTTCATTTGATATCCATATTGTATAAACACATTCTAGGGGTACCCGGGTCCACGTTTTGGGCTATATCTCGAGACCCTAGCCTCCCAGTTGTGTGAAAGTTATCCTGTACTATAGCACTCATCAAGGGCTTTCATTTTATATCCATATTGTATAAACACATTCTAGTGGTACCCGGGTCCACGTTTTGGGCTATATCTCGAGACCCAGTTATATGAAAATTATCCTGTACTATAGCACTCATCAACAGCTTTCATTTGACATCCATATTGTATAAACACATTCTAGGGGTATCCGGGTCCACGTTTTGGCCTATATCTCGAGACCCTAGTCACCCAGGGGTATGAAAATTATCCCATACTATAGCACTCGTCAACAGGTTTCATTTGATATCCATATTGTATAAACACATTCTAGGGGTACCCAGGTCCACGTTTTGGGCTATATCTCGAGACCCTAGTCACCAATAGGTATGAAAACTACACTATACTAAAGCACTCATCAACAGGTTTCATTTCATATCCATAATGTATAAACACATTCTAGGGGTACCCGGGTCCACGTTTTGGGCTATATCTCGATACCCTAGTCCCCCAGTTGTATGAAAATTATCCTGTACTATAGCACTCATCAAGAGCTTTCATTTGATATCCATATTGTATAAACACATTCCAGGGGTACCCGGGTCCACGTTTTGGGCTATATCTCGAGACCCTAACCTCCCAGTTGTATGAAAATTATCCTGTACTATAGCACTCATCAAGAGATTTCATTTGGTATCCATATTGTATAAACACATTCTTGGGGTACCCGGTCCACGTTTTGGGCTATATCTCGAGACCCTAGCCTCCCAGTTATATGAAAATTATCGTGTACTATAGCACTCATCAACAGCTTTCGTTTGACATCCATATTGTATAAACACATTCTAGGGGTATCCGGGTCCACTTTTTGGCCTATATCTCGAGACCCTACTCACCCAGGGGTATGAAAATTATCCTGTACTATAGCACTCATCAACAGCTTTCATTTGATATTCATATTGTATACACATTCTAGGGGTACCCGGGTCCACGTTTTGGGCTATATCTCGAGACCCTAGCCTCCCAGTTATATGAAAATTATCCTGTACTATAGCACTCATCAACAGCTTTCGTTTGACATCCATATTGTATAAACACATTCTAGGGGTATCCGGGTCCACTTTTTGGCCTATATCTCGAGACCCTACTCACCCAGGGGTTTGAAAATTATCCTGTACTATAGCACTCGTCAACAGGTTTCATTTGATATCCATATCCCGATTACACGCCTCGCTTACCGAAAATGACATTGCTCATTACGTTCGCTCTAAACTTGGTGTTGCACCCACTAGTAACATCAATGTGTATAAATTTAACTTTAAATATGAGAGAGACATCTCCTCATTTAAAATATCCCTTTCAGATGAATATTTCGATAAGGTACTTGATTCCTCTTTTTGGCCCAAGCATACTGTGGTTCACTTGTTCACCAGAAAGGCGAGGGCCGAACCTGTTTTATTACAGCCAAAAAACGGTATGACGAACACAGTAATAACAACACAAAGGTAATTGCTGATCTGTCCCGTCTTCTCATTAATTATCAAAATGTTCGTGGTTTACGATCAAAACTTGTTCCATTCTTCCTTAATTCTTTCAACTTTTCTGCACAAGTTGTAGCTTTTACGGAGACCTGGCTAAAGCCTGATAATTACAATTCTGAGGTTTTTTCAAATAAATATGCTGTTTATCGGCGTGATCGCATCTCTAGAGCGGGAGGTGTCCTTATTGCTGTTGAATCTAACCTATCGTCTGAGTTGATTTCGCTGGACAATATCTCCCATGTCGAATTCATAGCAGTTAGGCTTTCATTCGGTAGCTATAGCGTAATTGTTTGCTGTTCGTATATACCACCTCGTTCGGATATGGATGTTTATGCTAGTCATAGCTCGGCCATCTGTGATTTGCATTCGCAGTTGGGAGATAACGATCGACTTGTTGTTGTTGGTGACTTTAACTTGCCAACAGTTAGTTGGGTTAATATAAGTGATTCAAACTTTTTAACTCCCACTGCTCAACATGAGTTTCTCAATTGCTTGTTAGACTCATCTCTTTTACAGATTAACAATGTTCCAAATAGTGGAAATAAAATGCTGGATTTAGTATTTGTGGATGGCTCGGTGGGTACTGCCCTTACGCAAATACCACCTTTATCCCTTCCAGAAGACCCTCTTCACCCTACGCTAGAGATATCACTTGATATCAGCCTACCCCGTAGGATTCAAGTACAGTCTCGTCCCCGATCTAGATGCTTCTACAAAGCGAATTTCATTATGCTCAATGATCTGTTGGCTTCCCATGATTGGTCGGATTTCTATGCTTGCACTGATGTCGATTCGGCTATCTCTATATTTTACAGCACGCTTGATAGCTTCTTTGATACCTGCATTCCTACTCGCTATACCCTATGTTCGAATAAGCCCCCTTGGTTTTCAAGGCAACTTATCAGACTTAATAACATCAAATCTAGGCTTTATAAGAGGTTCAAGAAATCTGGAGCATCTGCTGACCTCTCTAAATATCTAATAGCTCGTTCTAAATTTCACCGTCTTAATCAGCTTTGTTATAAAAATTACTTGAGTTGTTGTAAAGCCCATTTTTTTAGAAATCCAAAAAAGTTTTACAGTGTCGTAAATTCAAAGCGGAAAACTTCTGGGTATCCTTCCTCATTAACCTTTGGAGATAAAAAAGCTTGCACTGATGACGACGTTGCTGAACTATTTTCTAAGTTCTTTAAGTCCACGTATTCATCCAGTGGTTTTCATTCTGGTCAATATCCCTATCGCTTAGATAGCTCGAATTACATTAGGAATCCTGCTATTGATGGTAATATTGTTCTTCAGAGGCTTCAATCTTTGAAGCCCACCTTTTCTCCGGGACCGGACGGTGTTCCTAGCTGCGTGCTTAGGTACTGCGCCGAAAACATGTATGAGCCTATTTTAAAATTATTTGAGCTATCTCTGGGATCTGCGTCATTCCCGGCACTTTGGAAACAGTCTTTTATTATACCCCTGCATAAAAAAGGTAGTAGGTCAAAAGTTGAAAACTACAGGGGTATTGCTAAACTTTCAGTCATTCCTAAAGTCTTTGAACAGATTGTCACCAATCAACTGCAATATCAGTGTTCTAGTCTTTTATCTCCATGCCAACACGGTTTTATTCGTCAAAGGTCAACCACTACAAATTTGCTTGTTTTCACCTCTATAGTTATGGAAGGATTTTTAGCGAACAAGCAAACGGATGTCATCTACACGGACTTCAGCAAAGCATTTGATACCGTCAACCACGAGTTGCTTATTCATAAGCTTGATTTACTGGGCTTTCCGTTTCACCTATTAATGTGGCTGAAAAGCTATTTTTCTAACCGGACCCAAAAAGTCCTGTTCAAGTGCAATCTGTCGGATTCGTTCGGAGTTTCCTCCGGCGTACCCCAGGGAAGTCATCTAGGCCCTTTGCTCTTTGCCCTTTTCATTAATGACTTGCCACAGATAATATTATATTCCCATACTATAATGTGTGCGGATGATGTAAAACTTTGCTACACTTACTGTCCTACCGATTTGAGTTCCTTGGATCTTCTTCAGGCCGACTTGGACTCGTTCCAATGTTGGTGCACAACAAATTTATTAGCTTTAAATTGCTCTAAATGTAAGCATATGACATTTCACCGAGTGAAGCCAGCATTGAAATCTTATGTAATAGATGGTACGCCTTTGGAGCGTATATCTATTGCAAATGATCTAGGTGTCCTTTTTGATCCGAAATTGAATTTTAACATGCATATTTCATCTATAGCCAACAAAGCGTTGGGTTTACTTGGATTTGTTAAAAGATGGGCTAAAGAGTTCGATGATCCGTACCTCACTAAGGTTCTTTACACATCGCTGGTTCGTCCAATACTCGAGTATTGCTCATGCGTTTGGTCCCCTGTTTCTCAAAAGCATATAAAGCGTCTTGAGTCAGTTCAAAAGCAATTTTTGATATTTGCATTGCGCGGCCTTAATTGGGACTCAAGTCTCCACCTTCCTCCATACAGAAGTAGACTTCTTCTTATTAACTTACCCACTCTGGAAAATCGGAGAATATTACTGGGGGTATTGTTCATCCATAAGCTCATTATTGGAGAAATTGATTCCGCGGACCTCCTCAGCCGCTTGTTTTTTGCGGTTCCCCCTAGAGTATCCAGACACTACGTTCCTTTCTATTTACCCCTTTGTCGACGAAACTTTGCTAAAAATAATCCTCTTCTTATCTGGTGCGCGCACTACAATGACTTGTATAGCTGCATCAGTCTTGAATGTACTTTTGCCACTATACGTAATGCAATACTTGCCTATCTAATTTAAGAGATACAAGCTAATTTAATTTGCCGGCATTTTATTCCTTCGATAAAAAAACAGGAACTATCTCGCTTAAGGATGGAGGAACATTTATCAACATGTCTCATTAAGAAGGAACAAGACAGTACTGTGTTGATTGGAATCTGGTGCATTCCAACAACGTAAAAAACATGCTTTTTCAAGAGTCACTGACCGGAATCGTATGCATTCCGGCAGTATAATCTTATGGGTCAGGCATCGAGCTGATTGGAATCCGGTGCATTCCAACAACACAGGTCATGTCACTTTTTTATGCCTTGTGATGGCGTATCCTCATTACACTACTCTTAGCACTGCCGGATTCCCATGACATGCTGATTGGAATCTTGTTGCATTCCAACAGGGAGATTGGAATCCACTGCATTCCGAAATCATGCTGAGCGGAATCTGATGCATTCCGCCAGTATAAGATTTCGGCATAAGATCTTATTTCTACTCATATTTCTTATTATTATTATTATATTTTGAAATTAAATAGTAATGTTCATTAATATTTCTTTGTTTGTAATATAACATTGTTGAAAGCTCGATATAACTTAAATTTTATCTTTTGAGTTGTATATTTATATATCTTTTATATTATGCAGTCGACCATAGTTTGTCGTCGACTTTAAATAATAAATAAATAAATAAATAAATATTGTATAAACACATTCTAGGGGTCCCCAGGTCCATGTTTTGGGCTATATCTCGAGACCCTAGTCACCAATAGGTATGAAAACTACACTATACTAAAGCACTCATCAACAGGTTTCATTTGATATCCATATTGTATAAACACATTCTAGAGGTACCCGGGTCAACGTTTTGGGCTATATCTCGAGACCCTAGCCCCCCAGTTGTATGAAAATTATCCTGTACTATAGCACTCATCAAGAGCTTTCATTTGATATCCATATTGTATAAACACATTCCAGGGGTACCCGGGTCCACGTTTTGGGCTATATATCGAGACCCTAACCTCCCAGTTGTATGAAAATTATCCTGTACTATAGCACTCATCAACAGATTTCGTTTGACATCCATATTGTATAAACACATTCTAGGGGTATCTGGGTCCACTTTTTGGCCTATATCTCGAGACCCTACTCACCCAGGGGTATGAAAATTATCCTGTACTATAGCACTCATCAACTGCTTTCATTTGATATCCATATTGTATAAACACATTCTAGGGGTACCCGGGTCCACATTTTGATCTCAAGACCCTAAACACGTAGGGAAAAAAAGGTAGACGTTGGCCGATTCTCAGACCTACCCAATATGCTCACAAAATTTCATGAGAATCGGTTCAGCCGTTTCGGAGGAGTTTAGCCTCTAAAACCGTTACAGAAGAATTTTATATATTAGATATATGTTTTCGTACATACATAAAGGCAGCTGACACATGTCCATATGTACATATATTTAAATGCAGCCATGCAACCACCCCCAATCCCAATGAAAACGCTTAATTCGTATTGTTTGCGAACAAAATAATTATATTTTTATTTATTATAAGTACATACATACATACATATGTACTTTATGCAATGCATGTAAATTTTAGTGGCCAATAATATGGTTTGCCGTCGGCAAAACGCATATCTTGTAGATCTTCGTCTGATTAATGAAATTGATTGAAATTTTTGAAATGTTCTTTTATTTTAAGTATTATAATTTGATATATCAGAACTATTTTCAATTCACAATATTTTTATATCTATCAAAACTAAATATCAAAGAAAAGTATGTATATTAAAATATTTGACATAAATTATAAACATATTTAGGTATTTAAAAGTTGATATATGTACAAGTGTATATTGTTGTATACAAATTATATAATTTATTATATATTTGTTGCATAAATATCGTGTATGCTATGTTGCATGAAATTACATTTTCGCACTACAACGAAATAGATCAGAATAGCTTAAAGGAAACTTAATCTCCACATATGTCATACTGATCGGAGGAAAATTATTCATGTAAATTTTGGTTGCCATTATTAAGATTTGCCGTCGGAAAACGCAACACCTCCCCCTGATTAATTAAATTGTACTATGCTATAATATATTTAAATTAAAATTTTCAATATTGCATAAATATTGAACATAAATTGTGCATAAATATTATAGGCATTTGTACAAAAGTATTAACATGCTATTTTGCTTGAAATTACATTTTGTAATCATTTGTACAAAAGTAAACAAAACTTCAAAAAGCTCAAATGCAGCAAATAACTCAATGTCACTCATTTTGACTTATTCTCTACTTAATTTTCGTCAGGCTAAACAAAAAATATGTATGTTCTTGCGTGATTGAGTCACAAAGACAAACGTCTGGACACACAAACATTCATACATCTAAACCCAAACATCCTAACTTTCGGATTTATCTTGCGTGATTCAGTCACAAAGACAAACGTCTGGACACACAAACATCCAAACATCCAAACTTTCGCATTTATAATATTACTAGCGGACCCCGTTGCACTTCGTAGCAACCAACCAAAAAAAGAAATGAAAGATTATAAATTTTTTTTATGAAATGAATGCATTGTATTTCAAAATTATTAATGTCAATCCGAAACATTTGGATATACAATATTTTTAGTTTGCCCATTGGAAGCGAGCACAAACAAACAATTTGGAGTTCCAACTCTTGAGCATGCCACGTATAGCTGTCCATGTGAAAAGCACGGCTCCTCCAAATTTAATCCGCATATTTGAAGCGTTTGTCCTTGTGCCTTATTGATGGACATGACAAATGATAGACGCACTGGGAATTGCAAACGCTTAAATTCAAATGGCATGTCTGTTGGAATCAGTGGAATACGTGGTATGAGTACAATTTCATTTTTCGCTGTTCCGGTCAATATTGTCGCTTCAATTAAATTCGGCATCAATTTTTTTACTACTAATCTTGTGCCATTGCACATTTTTGGTGCATTTAAATTCCGCAGTAAAATAATTGATGAGCCAACCTTTAAATTCAAATAATGCGGTCGCATACCAGGTGGTTCCAATGAAGTCAAAAATTCAATTGGATAATTCACTGCATCATCTGCATTCATTGCGCTATAAATAGATTTATATGATGTCACTGCACCTGGCAATTTTTCTTTAATCTGATAATTGATTGCATTGACGTGTAAATTTTTTGGTGCCAGTATTGCGCGTTCTCTCAACCAATTGTGATTCCTGTAATTTTGAACAATATTTGGAAACACACTTTCAATCAACTCTTCTGTTGATTGGAGAATGGATTTCTGTACCAATGTAATCAATCCATTTGTGTTATCGACTCGAACTTTTCCATTGCCAATATCTAACAATTGCTTCGAGAACCGATCTGCAGATTGGTCGTTGTGGAATTGAACGCGCATATTTATGTTCAATGTCAATTTTTGCACATGTCGCCACAGAAGAGAAGACTTTAAACATGCGTTGATCTCATCCGCCGGTGTTGATCGTGGAACCACAGGCAATATTTGTCGAAAATCCCCTGACAATAATATTAATGCACCACCAAAATTTCTTGATTCATTGTACATTCATCCAATAGAATTGCTGCTTGTTGCAAAACTTTTGCAGAATTTCTTGAAATATTGCATGTGGGATGTTCAATCACCTGTTAATTTGAAAATAATTACATTTTAATTAATATCGATTAAATTTAAAGTGATCAATCAATAAATATAAGCATACCTGCACATTCAACGGCAATTTTAATGCAGAGTGCACTGTTCGTCCACCATCCAATAGAGTAGCAGCGATTCCCGACGAAGCAAGTGCCAATGCAATTTTTCGTTGCGATCGAATGGCTGCCAAAATGAGTGATATGACAAATGTTTTTCCCGTACCACCAGGCGCAACCAAAAAATATAATCCATCGACTTCATTTTGTACCGCTTGGATGATGGTATCATAGACATGTTTTTGATGGTCATTTAATTTAGGAACATTCAAATTCACAAATGCTTGCAATTCATTGGGATCATACTGTTGTTCACGTTGCAATTCTCGATCAAATAAATTATGCATTGGACGATTGGGTGGTGACAAACCTAATTGCCCTAATCCTTTATATGCAATCGTAAGACACATATCTTCAATCGCTATCAATGCCTCATTATACATTTCCAATGAAATCAGCAGTGTTTCTTGTGTAATGACGCATTCGAATCAAATAGTCTTCTATCATAAAATCTTTGTGTTTATTCCACACTTCAAGAGGATTTGATGGAAAACATGTTGACACGATTATGGCATATAAGATACGTATTTGATGTGGAGAAGAAGCAATCGATGCATCGTGAAGCGTTAAATCCCAATGCCCATCATTTTCAAGCAAACCTAATTGCTCGCATGCTTCACGATACGTCATACATAAATGAACATTCACTCTTCGCAAATGTTGAAATGAACGTGGCCCAACAACATTTACTAACAACAATCGCAAATAATAACATTCTGCATTGTTTGGATGAACTGTGTACAATCTTCCCATGGTATCTGCAAAAAAACACCCGGATGGCCATCAAGAGGTGTTCCTTGTTTACGTCATTGCCATTTCTTTGCAGTCCAAGTGAAATAATGCGTTACATCTGAATACAGCAACGTTCTGGCAAATTTATCGCTTTCGCACAATTGAAAGAATGCAATTAATGTTGTTGCTGGTGGTTGTGCTGCTCTCTGCTGTACATTTGCATCGGTAAAAGACACAAGCTGGCCATTTTCAAGATGAACAGCCAAATGAACCACAGCAGTATATCGCTCATGAATTGGAAATTAATAAGTTCTCCAAAGAGCTTCATTAGTGCTAATGTAGCGCCCCATTTGATATTGTGCGATTTCACTAATGCTATTGTCACCAGCTACTCCAAAAACAGCCATATCACTGCCTTTATTGACGTATTTGCAAATGTATCTAATCGATTTCACAGAATTACAGTACTCAACATTTATGTGAGCCTGAAATACTTTTGACAATAGTGGAGAATAAGGCACAATCCAACGATTATCAACTTCAACGTCTTGATTGCGTATTTTAATTGTTGTTGTATGGCCATTATCCTCCAGTGACCGACGTCGGTACAACGGGTATCCGTCGGCAACTGTAATAGTATCCGAAGTTAATGCTCTTGGATACCGTTTTGAACATTTTCCATCGATCATGTATGGCGAGTTCATATTTATCTGACCGCAAGGGCCATGGATAATATTTTTCGTGACAACTTCAAATAATTCTGGATCACTGATTTCATCTGGAATTTCAGCTGATATAATGATATCAATTTGATCGGGTGTTATTTTACGAACCAGCCATATCAAGATATGCGCGTGCGGCAACCCTCTCTTTTGCCATTCAATCGAATACATCCAGCAACGCACCTCCCCAAAAGTTCGCAATTTGATAATCAAATCCATCAGTGCTCTTACTTTTTGTCGAAATACCCGTGCTGTTATATCGTGTCGATCTGTTGGATTCTGAACATCAAATAAATTGTTTTTTATGTTAGACCACTGTGGATTGCATGTGAATGTTATGAATAGGTCGGGACGACCATATTTGCGAACGTATGACATTGCATCTTGCGTATATTCGTGCATGTGGCGCAGACTGCCAACATATGTCGATGGTAAAATTGCTAAACGTCCGATATCATTAACATTGCCATCATTCACTATTGCATCTCGCAAGTGTATGTATTCTTCCGATCGTAATTTGGCTTGATTGAATCGAAGATAATTAAGGCGTTCTGCTTCAATTTTCGATCCAGCTCGATGATGATGATAAATCTGACCTTAAATCTGTAATATTTTTTTGAAATGTAATTAGATACTGAATACGAATTCTTGAACACATCAAAAAAATTCCTGCTCAGATCATATGATATTCCGCATGAAGTAATTACCTTAAATGTCGGCATGAAATTGTCTCTTACAATTTGGTCGCACCAAAAGAAGTCATTTGAAATGCCGCATTATATTCTTGAATGTGAGACCAAAAATGCTTAGACGTTTGCGACGTTCCAAAAATGAATGAATGAAGTGGATCGCTTTTCCATTAGCACAACACATGCCAGGCGTTTCACCCTGAAATTTGACTGCATCACAATGTGGACATCTCACCGTCATTCCACCAATATTGGCATGTTCACTATAATCATTTTCGCTATTGTAAGCGAAAGCAGCGTATTCCATCTCTTGCACAGCACGACGTGAAAGTCGTGTCGTTCGTCTCGATGCTGGATTTAATGGATTTGGATCTGTCGATCTATGACGACGTGCGTTTCGTAATTGTTGTACTTGAAATATTATATTGTAACGAACCTTGGGGAAACTCCGCTTATTTTACACCTTCTACTAAAACGTTCCTATCGCTAAATTGTTGAATAAATAACTCCAATATTCAATAATGCAAAATTGTCTTTATTAGACTACTTTGAAAGTACTACACAATAACACTTCATAACCAATAGCGTGCTTAAATCAAACTGATTACTGACTACTCAGCTTTCGCTGCTTTTATACTCTCTGCCCAAATGTCTGGACGTTTCTTCTTCTAGAATTCTCTACCTGGTCACCAGCCATACGCGCGTGTATTTGTAGTGTGTAACCATATGCGTGTGTATATGTGAGTACTATTTCGGCTGACATGTGTTTGCGAGTATCTCTCTGCTGCTTGTATGTATGTGTGTACATGATGATTAATATGTTTATGTAGCTTGCTTTAAGCTTTTTGTTGTTGTGCGTTAATTAGTGATGTGAATATTCGTCAAAATATTAAGATTCTAAATTAAAAATTGCTTCAAATAAATGTTTTCATACATTTAATTCATACAATAAAAATACTTTTTAACACAAAATTTAGTTCACATTTTAATTTTATTCTAAATTGCGCATCTTTGTTTTTTGAAAGTATAACCGATTATCGGTTACAAAATACCAAATTTACCGTTAACGTTCGGAGTAAGGTCATTTCTGAGTAAGGTCATTTGGTAGTAATGAGATAGCAGAGCACTGCCATTTGCGTTGTGATTACAGATACTGTGAATGTAATATTCTTACTTTGGAGCTTTCATCGCCACATGTTGTTCTATTTTAGCTTCCTCTTGCCTTAAGGCTTTCATATTTCGCTCACGCGTCTCCGGATCTTCGTCTTTATGATTACTTAAGTGCAAACGTAGCTTCGAAGCTTGAGGAAAACCTAACGGGCACAACTCACATCTATAAACGTTTTTACCCAGATGAGTACGTAAATGCGTCATTACTTGGCCTTTTGAAGGAAAGGCCCATTTGCAGTATTTGCATTTGTATGGTAAATCACCGGTATGAGTTCGAACATGACGCCGGAAACTCTTAGCATGTATAAAGCTATTAAATCATGACAAAATGAAAGGTTGATATAAATTAAGATAAGTATATTAGGAGGAAGTTTTCTTTACCTCTTTTCACAAAATTCACATTCAAGCAATTTTCCTTCATTATGAACTAGTTTATGGTGACTTAAATTACATTTTGACAAAAAATCTTTACCACAAATATTACATTTGAATCGTTTGTCACCAGAATGTAGGAGCACATGATTGGTTAGGCTCGTTTTATTTGTAAATCTAGTAGTATTTAGAAGAGAGAAAATTTAAAATGGAAATAATTTGGATATGAATGGGCGGCTCGAAAAACGTCGTAAGCGCCAATCAAAATTGTTCCGGAACGCAAAGAAACCGCCTTAATCTATACCCTAAAAAAGGGGATTTCTTCTAGTTGCGGCACAGTTAAAGACACTAAAAAAGTTGACATAGTCATAATGTCGTAGTCATAACCAGTATTGCCAAAACTTTCTCAGAAAAAGGCTAGACGGACAAAAAAGAAGCTAAAGACAACTTAATAAACATTTTTAAGGCTAAGAAGAAAGCTAAAAGTTTAAGGCAACTTTTCAAGCGTTTTATTTAGTTATTCATAAAAACGTAACAGCATGAACATTTCATACATCTAGTAAAAAATTTTAATTCATTTTTATGCAATTCCATAAAAACTAAATAAAATAGCTAACAGATGCAATCTATGTTTTTTTAAATTGTTCAAAGTCAAGGATTTCACCACTCTTCTACTACTACCAAAACTAAGTGCTTGCAACAGTATATATGCACAAAATGAAATATGTGTGAGATAATTTATATACATAAACTAGCAGACCAGTCAGACGTAGTTCTGCCCTAAATTTGGTCTATCTGAATACATTTTAATAAGCTTTTTCTATCTAACTCTTATCTCCCCCCTCTTCACTTTTTCTTAATCCTTTTATTCACTCCTCCCTCCGTATTTTTCGCTTCATCCATCTCTATCTTCATCTCACTCTGTTTCTTTATCAGTCTCCTTCTCCTCCTTTTCTCTTCTCTCAATCTCTTCTCATTCTTCTTCATCCCTTGTTGCCAGTCCCAGAGGGTGGTATGTATTTTGTTCTAGTCCCATTCCGAGTCTCAGTCCCAGTCTGTCTCTGGTCTACTTCCCGGAAAAAAGGATCGTAAATACTAATATAGGCAAATTTATATACCAAATTTGAGGCAAATCGAATAGGAGGTATGTAAATAGGTATATGGGTATGATTAATTCATGTATTTATCTAGGCTTCGCATGCATATTTACCAGTTTTGCCAGGTTGATGCGACTAAATCGAATATCACAATGAAAATTACATTAAAGCTCTCAGCAACAGCTTTCATTTGATACCCATATTGCACACACATTCTAGGGGTATCCGGGTCCACGTTTTGGCCTACATCTCGAGACCCTAGTCACCCAGCGGTATGAAAACTACCCTGTACTAAAGCACACATCAACAGCTTCCATTTGATACCCATAATGTAAAAACACATCCTAGTGTTACCCTGGTCCATGTTTTGGCCTATATCTCGAGACCCTAGTCACCAATAGGTATGAAAACTACCCTTTACTAAAGCACTCATCAGCAGCTTCAATTTGATACCCATAATGTAAAAACACATCCTAGTGTTGCCTTGGTCCATGTTTTGGCCTATATCTCGAAACCCTAGACACCTAGGGGTACGAAAAATATTCCGTATCAAAGCACTCATAAACAGCTTCCACTTGATACACATATTGTACAAACACATCCCAGGATTACCCAGGTCCACGTTTTGATCTCAAGACCCTAGTCAGAACGGGATAAAAGGTGTCCTATATCCGTATCCTGGTTCTAAGCTACCTTCCCACCAATTTTCAGCCAAATCGGTTCATCTGTTCTTGAGTTATAAATAGTGTAACTAACACCACTTTCTTTTATATATATACATCACATTAGCAACTTCAAAAATAACAGTATTCCTCCACTATTTAATGGATGTTATTATACATATAAAACTTCCTCTTCAATCGCTCTATCTATTAAAAAGAACCGCATCTAAATCCGTTGCGTAGCTTTAAAGGTTTAAGCATTCAAAGGGACATAGGGACAGAAAAAGCGACTTTGTTTTATACTATGCACAGTGGATGGTCTTATATGGAGTTGGTGGCCAAAAATAATTCTAGTAGAGATATCAACGTGAAACTTTGGTCACGGCTTTACAAATATGTCAGAATTATTTATTCATTAAATTGGTGCGGCTGATACCTTTATACCGATCCACTTTTACCGCATGCATACAAAAAGTAAGTAGATGTGGGGGGAAAAGTGGTAAGATGTGTCTATCTCAAATACAATATTTAATAGGATTAAATAAAGAAATTAAAGTTATTAAAAGATCTTGCATACATAACAATAACAAAACAACAAACACACACAAAAGTTTACATTTGCACATCGTCGACTGGATAAAACAATGTCGTATGTTACATATGAGTACATATAACATACGGCAATAATTTATCAGGGTGACGCTATCAGAGAAACGTCGCAAAACAATAGTTAGGGGCAGAACGTGGCAACTGACATTAACACTATAGAACCTTAAAGCTATGACTAATAATAAGATATGAGTCCCAACGTGAGGATCGGTGAGGAACCCAACTAAAACTTTAGCCGAAATTGAAATATTTGTGCAAATAAACACTAATAAAGGCACTGGTGCAATTTTAAATAACAAAAAAAAAAAAAACAACGCAAAAAGCTAAAAACACTAAAATTATTTCAAAATGAAGTAAATACCTTTCACTTCAATATTCATTTATATTTATTTCGATACATTGGTATTTTATGTATTTTTAAAAAGCTTAAGCTTGCACTTTATTTTAACTTGCTCACACTGCGAAAGCCAACTAGTACCATAACCTCACTTTTGAAGCTATCTTAAAGAGTACAGTTCGAATACAATAAAAACAAATATATCTTTTAAAGGGCTGTTATAATAAGAGATACTAGGGCTGTTATAATAAGAGATACTAATGATACATTTGGTGACAAACTTTTCACTATTTTTTTTCGCCTATGGAACCGACCTGTGCTATGTAGTGAAGTGATAAGTCTTAAACTATTTTAATACCGCAGTGTTCTTCATCATCTGATGAATGAGAATATTTTAATTGTTCCGTAGTTTAATGAAATCGTTTGTTATAACAGATGCTTGGCATCAAAAACTACCTCAAGCTGACCTCCTAGATAGTGGGGGTCACAAGCGTTTCAACATTACTGACTCAAATTCGATAAAACCCACGCTAGAATTTTGTGTTCATTTATTTCACAGCCCACAATGGCACGGCTGTAGCCAACATGTTAGAAAATAAAATTTGAATGTAAAATTTAAAATACCGTTGGGAAACAGCCATTTTCAAAGGCAATGCTATTAGTCGATAAGCTATTAATGTTTTGATAATAATATCTACAATTTTATTGATAAAAAGATGTTTTATGTCAGTCGTTATGTGTCTCACTTTACTCCCCGTACATGCTTCGGCGTACGTCGTGACGTTGACGTATTGTATCTGTTTAAGCCATTAGTCTGTTATAATACTCCTTTGTGAACGTTCGAATCTCTGAACTGTCGAATAAATATTTCAAATATTCAGTATAACAAAACGTTTTTTATTTAGACTACTTTGGGTGTAGTACTTTACAATTATCGCGTACTTAAATAAAGCGTGTTAAAATCGAACTGATTCATTATTCCTCAGCATGCGCTACCTGCTGCCCATTTCTCCTAAGGCCTAGACTTGTCACGAACATGCCTTCTAGAACAGTTGTTTCTCTTACTTGGTTATTTAGCTATATGCGTGTGAATGAGGAAAAAACAAAATAAACTTAAATGCTCACTTTGCATATTTTTTTTCAAAAAATTGTCCTCAAGTTGTTAAAAAAAGCAAATTACCCGAAAAATTTACCGATTCTTTCAAAAATTCTATATCCCCATTGGCTAAAAAAATTAGCTAAATCAGTAATGCAAAATCCTTTACTAGGTTGTAGGGGTTTAAAGACTCCTTTGAAATGATTCTCACCTCACACTTAAGTTGAAGATATATGTACGTATGAGAAAGGTTTAGTTTTAGGTTTTTTGTTTAGTCCCTTTTTATCACATTGATTATAAGTATGTAGCCTATCAACCAAGTTTAAATATCACCTACACGTTACAAATGTGAATACGTAGGCACATATATTTACCAGGTGAAGCTTTTTCCATCGCAGAACCCTCACAAAGTGGTGAAGCAAAAGCTTTCCCAAGACAGTCGAACTACTGAAGGTATGTGCTACTTCCCTAACCTAGTGGACAGTTGAACTGAAAACTGAAGCTACGCAGTCATCCATAATGAGATCCTATATCATAAGTATTATGGCTATTATATTGAAAAATGAAAACGAGAATTTTCGGTGCTATTAACTTTAATACGATACAAAACTTTTAGAATGTTTGTTTTATAATTGTGTTGCTTGGCACGTCTGCAAATCTAATGAAACGTTATCCCTATATTGTGCCTTTTATATCTTCAAATCGTATGATCAGATTCCGTTAGTTAAATATATATATGTCAAGTTATACAGAGTAAAGTATATGGTCAAATACAGAGTAAATTATATGGACAAATACAAAGTAAAGTAAATGGACGAATACAATGTAAACAAAGAATACAAAAGTTATGGAATACAGGAAATGTCACAGGGTGACCTAACACCCCACCCCCCGTGGATCGCTCGAAGATTCACCATCAACCATAAGCCTGGCAAGGCGAGAGGCTGGTCTGCGTAGACTTCCGTTAATTGTATTAACTTCCACCACTCGTACTTGGCCGTCTTTAGATGGGAAAACTTGATTAATGATAGGATTTGCAGGGCATTTAAATATCCACTCAATTTAGTGCTTAGTGGCTTCGTCTCGGATGCGGTCTGTGTCTAACAGCTGTTCAGCGGATGCCAGCTCTCGTTGTGCCCCTATGAAATTGGTGCCGTTGTCGCTTCTCAGCCTTACCGGGGTACCACGTCGATTCACAAAATTACGTAGGCACAAAATGAAAGCGTCGGTGGATAGGTTTTCCGCCAGCTCGATGTGGACGGCTCGTATTGTTAGGTATGTAAATATGACGCCCCATCTCTTTTCTCTGCGTCTACCGATTGAGACATCAAACGGCCCAAACAAATCAACGCCAGAGTAAGTAAACGGACGTACAAACGGCGTTACCCGGTCGGGAGGCAGCTGACCCATTAGAGGAGCTTTCGGTTTCTCTTTATCGATACAGCATACAAGACAGCTACTTTGAATTCTCTTGTGAAGCGACTTCAGTTTTGGTATCCAAAATTTTTGTCTAATAGCATTGATAGTTACTGCCACATTTTGATGATGATTCTTTTCATGACAATGTTGGACGATAAGCTTTCAAACAATATGTTGGTGTGGCAATAAAATAGGACGACGTGTTTGAATTGGTCAATGTCATCAGCATATGCAAGTAATTGCACGCTTTTATAGTATATTGTTCCAGTGCGGTTAGGTTCATTTACTATTAGCAATTGTAAATCCCCTTTGTGCTTGACCGGAAAGGAGCCACAAATGATTTAAATAAATTATGTTCGCGAAGATTATTAGGAGTAAGCCCCAGGTGAAACTACGCTTTGCACGAGATGTATAGACAAAAGTGTGACCATTTTAAGTATGTCTATTTTTTTAAGCAGACGCAGCAGTAGCGACTGTCGGGCCTTGGACAGCCATAACTGGGCTTTAAACTAATTACAGAAATTTGCATATAGAAAAATCTAAACAAACTTCTTGTTTTTTGCGCAAGCGTACCTACGCATATCGACCAGCACTTATGTACGCTTAACTACATGAAGCTTTCATGCTTTGTAGCTTACATGCAGCCGACGTCTCGTATACTGCTCTCCATTCAAATACATGTGCTCGACGTCTAAATGTAGAGATCTCGTATCGCGCGTCTATGAATCGATTTCTACCTACTGTAGGGTTATCTACTTGAGTTAAATATACTTTATTTTTGTAAATTATAATTTTTTTTTTTTTGTTTTAATAAATCTTAATTTATTACTTAACTAGCTTTACCCGTACGTTGTAAGGCCCGAGATCGAATGAATGTTGCGTTATTTTTTCTGTTTTGTTTGTTGATAATTTAATTTATTGTTCTGTAAATTGAATTGAATTTTGTACGCATATTTTGTGAAATTGTCTGTTAAAACATTTTATTCTTGTATCTTATTTTAATGCATGTGGGTACACAATAGTTTTGGTTTATTTGTTCGGTGCAAAGATAAACAAATTTTTTGGCGTTCCAACTCTAGAGCAAGCACCATATTTGTGGGTTTAAATTCCGAAGAAGCATGATTGGTGAGCCAATTTTCAAAGTTGATATATGCGCAGGCATTCCAGGTGGTTCTAAAGAGTTTAGAAATTCAATTGGATAATTCACAATTTTATCTTCATCTGTAACTGTGTCCATCGATTTATATTTCGTCACTTCACCAGGAAATTGGTTTTGAATGCTGTCATTGATTTTGTTAACATGATCATTTTTGGCAGCTAAGATAGTTCGTTCGCATAGCCAAAAAACAAAAACATTTAAATTTAAAATTCTTAATTCTGAAATATGAAAAACTTTCGTCTTGATCGAAGGACCTACAGCCAAAATTTGGTGATGATTGAAGTATGGGAAACACGTTTTCATAGGGAACACACACACAGAATTTGATTTTTATAGAAGATGTAGATAGACTGAAGCTAACAAATTTTTTTAACGGCGGCAGATTACTAGACGTCCAAAAGGCATAACAGCCAAACTCAACAATGCAGTCAAACTTTAGGTGTTAAAATAATTAAGTTTGTACGGCAGCCATAGTTCTGAAAAATCCCTTTTGTAGGGAAGGTGCCACGCCCCTTTTTTCCCCATTCCACATTTTACTGGAGGTGTTAGGACTTAACGTCATATAGCTTCTTACCACTTTTCATTATCCTACCATTACTACATCCAGAGCTATGCAGTATGATATATTCCATTTGTATGGGAGGTGCCACGCCCCCTTTTTCCCAATTCCACATTTTCTTGGTGGTGTTAGGGATTGACCTCATATAACTCCTTACTGAATTTCATTGTTCTGGCATGTATACCTTCAAAGTTATTCAGAACCAAATATTCCATTTGTATGGGAGGTGCCACGCCTCTTTTATATATCGAAATTATTTTTAGCCTAAAACCTTCCCGTTGATCGAAGGAACCTAAAACCAAAATTTGGTGATGATTGAAGTGTGGGAAATACGTTTCCATAGCGAACATACACAAACACAGAATTTAATTTTTATATATACAGATAGATTTCAATATATTAACATTTTTAAATTAAAAAAAAACATTTTAAAAATAATAATAAATTATAAAAAAAAACAATCAATACAATTTTCATTTTAAAATAATATACAAAATAAAATAATTCAAAAATAATTTACAAAAATAAAGTATATTTAACTCAAGTAGATAACCCTAACCATAACCATAACGTTCTGTTCTTAAAGGGCGAATTAATGGTGACTTATAACCATAAAGCCATAACCAGATAAAACAGCTGATCGAACCTACCTTATGGAAATCAATGTAATCGATTAATGGTGCCATACCATAACGCTAACTCGCTTACATTGATTTCCTTAATGTAGGTTCGATCAGCTGTTTTATCTGGTTATGGCTGTATGGTTATAAGTCACCATTAATTCGCCCTTAAGCCCCTCAAATTTTTTACATCTCTTGAATTTTTTACATGAATTGAATCTACACCAAACTGTTTACGAAGGAGAATTCAGTACATAAGGTCATAGTGTGACATACTAATCCACAATGTACAAGGTGGTGTCATCTTATTAGCTCATTGCTTCTTACGCCCTCATTCTAAGCTGATACCAACATTCTTTTTTCGGGCAACGAAAATAACAACCAACGTTTTGAGTGAACGAATTAAGCAAAAAAGTGTATCCATGTTAATGTACACGAATCTCTAAACAATATTAATACCTTTTTTTAACACAAAATTTAGTTTACATTTTCACTTTATTCTCAATTACGCATCTTTGTTTTTTGTCAGTATAACCAAGCCCAGGCGAATTCAGTACCAGGTGTTGTTATCCCACATTGATTGAACATTTTATTTTGACTTGACATTCTTCTGCCGCGCGAATTGGTTGAATTGGCTTTGTCACTACCTGGCGTGGATTCGCCTTGAACCAAGCGTTTACATGAACTGGTAACGATTTTCGGTTACACAATACTCCGATTACAAATTTACCAGTAACGTTCGGTATAAGGCCGTTCATCGAAATCAATTATTATTTTCATTCGAATTGACATTCTTCTGCTCGGCGAATTTAGTTCAATTCGCTTAGCTATATAGACTCGCATTCCTGTTTATCCAATGGGAATCTCTACAAGGTGATGGCAAAGCGAAATCAACCAATTCACCGTGCGCAATAATGCCAAGTCAAAAGAAATTTTGAATTGATTTCGATTAGCTGACATATTGTTGTACAAGGCGTTGTATGGAAAGCAATCAAGGCCAAAATTATGTATATGTCAAAGATAAGGAAGAATTTTCATATATCCATTAATGGTACTCATATTGAACAAGTTGTGAATATTAAATGGTTGGTTGGAACTGTTAGTTCTAATTCAACTATCAAGGATCATGTAGCCTATATAAAAAAACACTATTTCTGCTAAAAATCTTATTAAAAAACTTACTACTATTAAAAATGGTATTAAAATTTCAACAGCTTTAAATATATATAAAACTTATGTTAGATCTAAAACTGAATATGCATATACTACTCTTGAGAATCTTCCTAAAACATATAATAAGCAACTTCAGACTGTACAAAATGATACCCTTCGAAGGTGTTTGGGGGTTCCACCCAACACTCCAATTTACATGATATATGCGTTAGCCTGTGAACTTTCACCTGCTAAAAGAGCCATATGGCTCACTGCAAAGGAGCTTGTAAAACAATGGTTCATTAATCCGAATTTGAAATTAAACATACAGAATAACATACTTAATAAGTCAAGCTATAGTAATACATATTATAAATTTATTGATATTTTCAATCAAATTAATACTAATATAAGTTTTGAAAAACATTCAAATATTAATTCCATTGCGTCTGAGCTACACAGCTCTAAATCTCAATTCTCTAATACTGAACTTAAGTCGTTTTTTTTTTTTGAAAAATATAATTTCTATCAAAATCTAGGTTTTCGGATATTAGCCACTGATGCGTCGGTTACAGAAAGTAAAGTAGGTTGTGCGGTATATGATACTAAACTTAATATTTCTTATTTATATAATCTCAATGATAATTATGCATCTACGTTTGGTGAACTTGTTGCCATTAGGCAAGCGATTATAATTTCAATTAAATATCATTTTAAAAAAGTATGTATATTTTATGATAGTTTACAAGCCATCAAAGTTCTGAACTGTTATGTAATCACCAATTTTTTAATTGCTGAAATCCATAATATCATTAATAATTGAAGTATTGAGGAGGATATTGTAAATATTTGGGTACCTAGCCATGTGGGTATACATTTTAATGGAAAAGCTGATTTTGTAGCAAAAACTGCGGTAGCAACTGGTACTACTCTGAATACTGATCTTACACCCAATGAAGCACTCATGAGAATAAGCAAAGCTCTCTGGTATGAGCTGAAAGAGGAAAATTTAGATTCATGCAAAGATTGGGAAGTTGAAATTATAAATTTTGTATCTATTAAAGAAAGAAATCCATGGTTCAAATCTAAAAATAAAAAAATAAATGTAAGGCGCGGTAACCTCCGAAGAGATCTAAGGCCGAGCTTCTCTTCCAATTTGCGTCGTGCTCCTCTTGATTTTCCCTATAAATTGGCCGGACGGGACCTACATGTTTATGCCGACTCCGAACGGCATCTGCAAGGCAGATGAGTTTTCACTGAGAGCTTTTCATGGCAGAAATACACTCGGAGCGCTTGCCAGACACTGCCGAGGGGCGACCCCGCTTAGAAAAATTTTCTTCTAATTGAAAAACCTTATTTCTAAAATTTTGATGTTGCTTTGCCCGGGGTTTGAACCCAGGGCATACGGTGTGGTAGGCGGAGCACGCTACCATCACACCACGGTGGCCGTGGTGGTGGTTCAAATCTAAAAAGTTTAATTTTAATACGTATGATACTAAACTATTAAACAGACTAGTAATTGGACGTGCATATGGAAGAGACTATATTAGCAAATTTAAAGCAAATATTTCAGATCAGTGTAATGTATGCAATACTATAGAAACCATGGTATAAATATTACAAGGTAAAACCGGTGAGAGTCGAAATGACGTTTAAAAAAATTTTTAAATTCTCACTGCTCTCACATTTTAATTTTTATACTCAGTTGAGCAGAGCTAACAGAGTATATTAAGCTTGATTGGTTAACGGTTGGTTGTACAGGTATAAAGGAATCGAGATAGATATAGACTTACATATATCAAAATCATCAGGATCGAAAAAAAATTTGATTGAGCCATGTCCGTCCGTCCGTCCGTCCGTTAACACGATAACTTGAGTAAATTGGGGTATCTTGATGAAATTTGGTATGTAGGTTCCTGAGCACTCATCTCAGATCGCTATTTAAAATGAACGATATCGGACTATAACCACGCCCACTTTTTCGATATCGAAAATTTCGAAAACCGAAAAAGTGCGATAATTCATTACCAAAGACAGATAAAGCGATGAAACTTGGTAGGTGGGTTGAAATTATGACGCAGAATAGAAAATTAGTAAAATTTTGGACAATGGGCACCGCCCACTTTTAAAAGAAGGTAATTTAAACTTGCTGCAAGCTGTAATTGGGCAGTCGTTGAATATATCATGATGAAATTTGGCAGGAACGTTACTCCTATTACTATATGTACGCTTAATAAAAATTAGCAAAATGGGAGAAGGACCACGCCCACTTTAAAAAAAAAATTTTGTTAAAGTAAAATTTTAACAAAAAATTTAATATCTTTACAGTATATAAGTAAATTATGTCAACATTCAACTCCAGTAATGATATGGTGCAACAAAATACAAAAATAAAAGAAAATTTCAAAATGGGCGTGGCTCCGCCCTTTTTCATTTAATTTGTCTAGGATACTTTTAATGCCATAAGTCGAACAAAAATTTACCAATCCTTTTGAAATTTGGTAGGGGCATAGATTTTATGACGTTAACTGTTTTGTGAAAATGGGCGAAATCGGTTGAAGCCACACCCAGGTTTTATACACAGTCGTCCGTCTGTCCTTCCGGATGGCCCTTAACACGATAACTTGAGCAAAAATCGACATATTTTTGCTGAACTTAGTTCACGTACTTATCTGAACTCACTTTATTTTGGTATAAAAAATGAAAGAAATCCGACTATGACCACGCCCACTTTTTCGATATCGAAAATTACGAAAAATGCCATAATTCTATATCAAATACGAAAAAAAGGATGAAACATGGTAATTGGATTGGTTTATTGACGCGAAATATAACTTTAGAAAAAACTTTGTAAAATGGTTGAGACACCTACCATATTAAGTAAAAGAAAATGAAAAAGTTCTGCAGTGCGAAATAAAAAACCCTTGAAATCTTGGCAGGTATTACATATATAAATAAATTAGCGGTATCCAACAGATTATGTTCTGGGTCACCCTGGTCCATATTTTGGTCGATATCTGGAAAACGCCTTCACATATACAACTACCACCACTCCCTTTTAAAACTCTCATTAATACCTTTAATTTGTTACCAATATCGTACAAACACATTCTAGAGTCACCCCTGGTCCACCTTTATGGCGATATCTCCAAAAGGCGTCCACCTATAGAACTAAGCCCCACGCCCTTTTAAAATACTCATTAACACCTTTCATTTGATACCGCATTCTAGAGTCACCCCTGGTCAACCTTTATAGCGATATCTCTGAAAAGGCGATCACCTATACAACTACCACCACTCCCTTTTAAAACCTTCATTAATACCTTTAATTTGATACCAATATCGTACAAAAACATTCTAGAGTCACCCCTGGTCCACCTTTATGGCGATATCTCCAAAAGGCGTCCACCTATAGAACTAAGCCCACCACTCATTAACACCTTTCATTTGATACCCATATTGTACAAACGCATTCTAGAGTCACCCCTGGTCCACCTTTATGGCGATATCTCTGAAAAGGCGACCACGTATACAACTACCACCACTCCCTTTTAAAACTCTCATTTATACCTTTAATTTGATACCAATATCGTACAAACACATTCCAGAGTCACCCATGGTCCACCTTTATGGCGATATCTCCAAAAGGCGTCCACCTATAGAACTAAGCTCCACGCCCTTTTAAAATACTCATTAACACCTTTCATTTGATACACATATTGTACAACCGCATTCTAGAGTCACCCCTGGTCCACCTTTATGGCGATATCTCTGAAAAAGCGACCACCAATACAACTACCACCACTCCCTTTTAAAACCCTCATTAATACCTTTAATTTGATACCCATATTGTACAAACAAATTCTAGGGTCACCCCTGGTCTACCTTTATGGCGATATCTCGACCACCACTCCCTTTTAAAACCCTCATTAAAGCTTTAGTTTATAACCATATCGTACAAACACATTCTAGAGTCACCCCTGGTCCACCTTTATGGCGATATTTCTAAACGGCTTCCACCTATAGAACTAAGGCCCACCCCTTTTAAAATACTCATTAACACCTTTCGTTTGATACCCATATCGTACAAACACATTCTAGAGTCACCCCTGGTCCACCTTTATGGCGATATCTCCAAAAGGCGTCCACCTATAGAACTAAGCTCAATGCCCTTTTAAAATACTCATTAACACCTTTCGTTTGATACCCATATTGTACAAACGCATTCTAGAGTCATCCCTGGTCCACCTTTATGGCGATATCTCGAAAAGGCGACCACCTATACAACTACCACCACTCCCTTTTAAAACTCTCATTAATACCTTTAATTTGATAAAAATATCGTACAAACACATTCCAGAGTCACCCCTGGTCCACCTTTATGGCGATATCTCCAAAAGGCGTCCACCTATAGAACTAAGCTCCACGCCCTTTTAAAATACTCATTAACACCTTTCATTTGATACCCATATTGTACAAACGCATTCTAGAGTCACCCCTGGTCCACCTTTATGGCGATATCTCTGAAAAGGCGACCACCTATACAACTACCACCACTCCCTTTTAAACCCCTCATTAATACCTTTAATTTGATACCAATATCGTACAAACACATTCTAGTCACCCCTGGTCCACCTTTATGGCGATATCACCAATAGGCGTCCACCTATAGAACTAAGCACGACGCCCTTTTAAAATACTCATTAACACCTTTCATTTGATACCCATATTGTACAAACGCATTCTAGAGTCACCCCTGGTCCACCTTTATGGCGATATCTCTGAAAAGGCGACCACCTATACAACTACCACCACTCCCTTTTAAAACCCTCATTAATACCTTTAATTTGATACCCATATTGTATAAACAAATTCTAGGGTCACCCCTGGTCTACCTTTATGGCGATATCTCGACCACCACTCCCTTTTAAAACCCTCATTAAAGCTTTAGTTTATAACCATATCGTACAAACACATTCTAGAGTCACCCCTGGTCCACCTTTATGGCGATATTTCTAAACGGCTTCCACCTATAGAACTAAGGCCCACCCCTTTTAAAATACTCATTAACACCTTTAGTTTGATACCCATATTATACAAACGCATTCTAGAGTCACCCCTGGTCCACCTTTATGGCGATATCTCGAAAAGGCGACCACCTATACAACTACCACCACTCCCTTTTAAAACCCTCATTAATACCATATCGTACAAACACATTCTAGAGTCACCCCTGGTCCACCTTTATGGCGATATCTCGAAAAAGCGACCACCTATAGAACGAAGACCCACCCTTTTAAAAATACTCATTAACACCTTTCATTTGATACCCATATCGTATAAACAAAGTCTAAGTTGCGATACCTCGAAAAGGCGTCCACCTATAGAACTAAGGCCCACTCCCTTTTAAAATACTCATTAACACCTTTCTTTTGATACCCATATTGTACAAACGGCTTCTAATGTCACCCCTGGTCCACCTTTATGGCGATATTTCTAAACGGCTTCCACCTATAGAACTAAGGCCCACCCCTTTTAAAATACTCATTAACACCTTTAGTTTGATACCCATATTATACAAACGCATTCTAGAGTCACCCCTGGTCCACCTTTATGCCGATATCTCGAAAAGGCGACCACCTATACAACTACCACCACTCCCTTTTAAAACCCTCATTAATACCTTTAATTTGATACCCATATCGTACAAACACATTCTAGAGTCACCCCTGGTCCACCTTTATAGCGATATCTCGAAAAGGCGTACACCTATATAACTAAGACCCACGCCCTTTTAAAATACTCATTAACACCTTTAATTTGATACCCATATTGCACAAACGCATTCTAGAGTCACCCCTGGTCCACCTTTATGCCGATATTTCGAAAAGGCGACCACCTATACAGCTACCACCACTCCCTTTTAAAACCCTCATTAATACCTTTAATTTGATACCCATATCGTACAAACACATTCTAGAGTCACCCCTGGTCCACCTTTATGGCGATATCTCGAAACGGCGTCCACGTATGGAACTAAGGATCACTCCCTTTTAAAATACTCATTAACACCTTTCATTTGATACCCATATCGTACAAACAAATTCTAGAGTCAACCCTGATCCACCTTTATGGCGATATCCCTAAATGGCGTCCACCTATAGAACTATGGCCCACTCCCTCATAAAATACTCTTTAATACCTTTCATTTGATGCACATGTCATACAAACACATTCCAGGATTACCCTCGGTTCATATTCCTACATGGTTTTTTCGGTTACACCCGAACTTAACCTTCTTTACTTGTTTTATTTTCGTTTTGTTTGCATAACAGAAATATAACAAACTTTAATATATTTGGTAATTCTATACGATAGCATAACACTCTTAATACACGTCCAAAAATATCAAGAGAGGTATCAAAAGACGCGTTTTGGATCTAGGATCGCGAATCCGAAAGCGGAGGTAAAAAATTTTGGGCCAGTCAAGAGATATCTGCAAAAGAATTTTGAAAATTTTCATGTGGTTGTTGTAATTTTGATGATTTTGTGGTACCCACAAAAAAAATTGTGAACATACGTGTTTTTCGCGGATATAGTTTTGGTCTCCAAACCGGTGTTGAACCCACCCAAGGTAATTTTTTATAAGCGCGGTCAAAGGCCGCCAATGCAGAAAGGGTTTCTGCGCAAAAATACTATGGCTCCCACCCTCGGTTTCGGAGCACTCCGGGGTCATTTTTCGGTTTTTTGTTAATATCTTTTGAACGATCTGAAATTTTTATTTTCCGCCTTCGGGTTATTGTTGTCGAGGTCAATACGAGTCTTTTGACACCTCTCTCGGTATTTTTGGACGCGTATTATCAGTGTCATGCTGTCGTATAGATTTACCATATATTTTTGCGTTCTAACATTAATATTATGATATTTTATCCAAAACCGAATTTTTTATTGGTGGAAATAACTTTTTTTTGGTGGGAAAGAAATCTCAACGATCAACTGCGTTCCAGAATTTTCAATTCAGAATTGTATTGTGGTTTCCCGCTAAAAGAAGAATCAGGCCACGATCCTCTTCTGAGGAATTTTCTTCAAAAAATTGGTGTACGTAAGAGATACATACCTACTAATAATAACACTTTGGTGTGATATATATCCGAGGAGATTAAGGTCTAGCTTTCCATCCAATTTGAAGGCTACGTATCGTGCATTCATTTTTCTACGAACTGGCTCACCTAAATACATGTTTTATGACGAGCCAAAACTTGGCGTACCAACAGATTATGTCGCTATGGTCCTTAATGAGTCACTATGGCCTAAACATGTCAGGATCAAGCCTTTTTTCCAAAAGCCAGGGCTGGGAGCGGAGAAAACCTAGCTGGTAGAGTTTTTACTAATTTACAACGTCCTACGCCCTCTATCACTTCTTCTGGTCTTAAGATCTACTTTCAAAATATTTCCGGTTTAAGAACTAAATCCCAGATTGTTAACTCATTCAGCGCCCAAATGGACTTTGATATTATTGTCATAGTCGAGACGTGGTTAAACTCTGATTTTTTCGATGGTGAATTCTACGATTTAAATACCCACGATGTCTTCCGTAATGACCGAGATCCTGCCAAGACTGGCTCTCGCAGAGGTGGAGGCGTTCTTATCGCTGTGAAACGCAAGTACCGTACCTGCTTAATAACTCTATCGCTCTATATCGTAGCTTCATACATTCCTCCTAGTAGTGATTTTGAACTTTATAAAATGCATGCTGACAATATCACATCGCTTATCGAAAACAATGTATTAGATGATAACTTATGTTTTTAGGTGATTTTAACTTGAATAACGTCCGCTGGACTGATAGTGCTTGAAACTTTTGTCTCATGCCATCTAATGTAACAGCCTCTCACGAGACTTATCTTATAGATTGTATTTTAAGTGTTAATTTGAAGAAAATTAATTTATTTTTTAACGAGCTAGGCAAAATCTTAGATCTCATATTTGTGACTGATAATATTAACTACGTTATTTCTGAATGCATGTCGCCCATGCGTCAATGTGATAAACATCATAAGGCCATAACTCTAAGCGTTGAGTCTTATGAATACCTTCCGACTTTTCTAAATACTAATGATAAAATCATTTACAAATATGATACCTGTGATTTTGTGAATCTCAATAGTTTATTATTGGATGTTAACTGGACTGCTCTAATAGCAAATTCAGGTATCGATGAGTGCTTTTCCAGCTTCAAAGCATTTATGCATGAGTTCTGTATGAATGATATATTCATTAAAAAGAAGCGACCAAATAGTATTCCATGGTACACAAAATAATTAAAAAAGCTTAAAAACCTAAGAAACAAATTTCACGTTTTCTGCTTACTAATAATATATATTTTTATTATAAATATAAAAACTTTGCTGTCGAGTTCAATCGCCTAGATAAATATCTGTACAATAAATTCATTCGCGGCGCCGAGTGGATTATTAAAAGTAATCCGAAATATTTTTGGACGTTTATCAAATCAAAAAGATCACGTTCTTTTATTCCAAAGTCAGTGTTTCTTGATGATCAGTTCGCTGATGGGCCCAATGATGTAGCTAATCTGTTTGCTAACCTTTTTAAGTCTAATTTTACTACTGAAAATGATGTCCCCTCATCAAGCTTTTCTTCAAATTTCTCACACCTTAATTTTGGGTATGTTACCCTATCTTCAGAAGACATTGCCAAAGGGCTTGCCACACTTAAGCCGTCTTCTCAAACCGATGTTGATGGCCTGTCGGCACTCCTTTTAAAAAATGCCCTGTTCTAATTGCACCATTGAAAATTATTTTCAATAAATCTCTTGCTTCAGGAACCTTCATTAATGATTGGAACGTTGCTCACATAATCCCAATCTTAAAATCAGGTAAGAAAAACGATGTTCGATGGGTTTGTGTCTAGGCGGTCCACAGCCACGAATTTAGCTGTATTTGTAGATTACTGTCATACTGCTTTCTCAGCTGGATTCCAGGTTGATTGCGTATATACAGACTTCTCGAAGGCCTTTGACAAAGTTTGTCACAGAGTACTACTTGGAAAGCTTGCGCATATGGGTTTCCATTCCTGCTTTTTGAAATGGATACAATCATACCTCTCTAATAGACGCTGTGTTGTTACTATCGATGGTGTTTCGTCAGAACCTTTCATTGCTTCATCCGGTGTCCTGCAAGGAAGCGTTCTAGGCCCTCTACTATTTGTTCTTTTCATCAAAGACATATGTAGTTGCTTTTTATTTGCAAATTATTTACTGTATGCAGATGATCTCAAAATTTTCGCGGTAGTCAAGGATACTTCTGATGAAGCTAAGTTTCAACGGGATATTGACGCTGTTCATTCGTGGTGTCTACGTTATAGACTCCCTTTAAATATTAAAAAATGCTTTAAGATGACGTTTGCTAAAATTTTGAATGTTCGTATTACGAACTATAGCATTCCAAATACTTTCCTGCGCAATGTTACTGAAGTAAAAGATCTTGGGGTTATCTTTGACCCGAAGTTGAACTTTAATAATCATGTTGACTTCATCATTGCAAAGTCCTACTCAGTACTTGGTTTTATCCGTCGGAATTCCACTAAGTTTTCTGACCCTTACACTCTGAAAATGTTATATATAACATTTGTACGCTCGCGTCTTAAGTACGCTGTTTTCATATGGAGGCCTTATAGCCAAGTTTCTATTAAAAGAATAGAACGTATTCAGAAGGTGTTTCTTAAATTCGCTCTAAGAACCTTAAAATTCGACGATCCTGTCCCTTCATATGCTTCGCGTCTCATGCTTATTGACCTACAATCTTTGGATAGTCGTAGGTCTATGTTGTCGATGACATTTATATTCAATATTATTCAAGGGATCCTTGATTGCCCTTCTCTCATGGAAAGGATTACTTTTAATGTTCCTAGGCGTAACCTCCGAGTCACTTACCCTTTTTACTGCAAAAAGGTTAAAACTAATTTCGCCAGCAATGCTCCTCTTGCAAGATCTATGCGAGAATTTAATATTTTTTCTCAAACAATCGTCATTGATTTTTCAATGACCACTGCAGCTTTCGTAAATCTTTTCCGCTCGTTATCTATAAATCTTTAAACTTGTTTTAAATGCTTAGGCATATTAACTTCTTAAGTTTAGTATGTAACATACTTGTATTTTTTATATAAAAATGTATGTACTTGTTGTTAGTAGTCTGTAAGAAACTTTGTTTCATTGACGGTATTACAATAAATATAAATATAAATATGAAACTTTATCTGCTAAGGCGGAAGAACTTTTGTTGCCAAGGTGTTGCCGAGGGACAATCGATACCATTTATACAAATTTTTTTAAATACACACTAGTTCTAGACTACGGCGGCAGAATTTGGCCGTTCAGCCGGTAAATTGCACGAACTATCATACTCCAACCGAACGATGCTGTTTAGCTAAGCTGCGAAGAGCTACAGCGCTTTTGCTGGCATGGGCAAGTTATGGGAAGATCTCCACTAAGTTCGGAGAAGCAGGTGGGGGAAGCCTTTGACCTCTCTTGGTGCCCCCTGTTGGCGTCAGTTATCGCGAAACAGGGTTAGCTGGAGTGACTTGTTACGCAACGACCAGCATCTCCTAAACGGTTAAGCGCCAATTAACGAATTTATCTTCCAACCGCGAGGAACATCTGAGACTGCTGATTCATTATGAAGTTAAGTTTCAGCATATTTAAGGGTTAAAGAGGTATCAACCAAGTAAAGAAGGATGAATGAAACATCAATAGGGGTAGTCTCCAACATTCGCTTCTTAATTAGAAGAGGTTAAGGTCTTTTCTTTGGCCCTTTGCAAAAATTGGACGCGTTGAGGCATCCACTATATTGGCAACTAATTTTTTTGCCATATACATAAAAACGGATTTCAAAACTTTTCGAAATATTTTTTCACTTATTTCATAAGCATTTTATTTTTTTGGCATTAAAAAAAAGTGAAAAATGTCATACCAACAATTTTTTGTGTTTTCTTTTGTTTGGCGTTTCCACAAAGTTTAAGAGAGTGATTTTAAAATTTTTTTAAAAATCAAAAAATCATCATGGCCGCCAAGAAGAGTAAATGGTTTTACCTGGTAATATTTATACCATGAGAGAAACTGCTGAACATCTTGTTTTCCACTGCACCAAGTTTGATGGTGTAAGAAACATGTATAACATTTTCAAAAAATTTAATACATTATTTGAATTATTTTATACGAAGAATGTGGATAATTACAATGATTTGTTATCCTTTTCACATGAAACTAGGTTAGACAAGGTGCTGTAATGCGCTTGTTATAGTTGTTATGTAGTAAAAAATTACTAAAAGAAATATATGTATGAAGATATATAAATAATTGATTAAAGATTTTATAGATATAATCAATAACAAGTAATCTTGAAGTGAAGAATAAAATAAAACATATGTTCAAGAATGTAATATATGGTCTAATTTAAAAAATATATAGAAATTAATATTAGACAAATTGTAAGTTTACAAACGGCGATGGTTACTAGGACATGTTTCTGAATTTCACTTCTTCATCAGCTAGCTTTCTCCAACATTCATATCAGTGCAAGCCTTTTAGCTGCTAAGCCATATGAATGTCCCGTTGTTCGCTGTACAATTGGTCTCTAAGAGTTGCCTTTTTGTTTATATTCCTTTTGATCACCATGTAGGCACATTCACTCGAGTTCAACGCTCAGCTCCCGAAAAGCTAGCTGATGAATAAGTGAAATTCAGAAACATGTCCTAGTAACCATCGCCGTTTGTAAACTTACAATTTGTCTCTAATATCAATTACAAAAACCATTGTATAAAGCAATATGAGCAAAGCTCGCTAATTAAATACATATTATATAGAAATTATTTAAAAAAAAAAACAAAAAACTGAAGAAAAATAAGAAAAATTTACAGTTATAAAGAAAATATATATAACTATTGTTACGATTTTACTTGCAATACCCCTTATTTGCAATCTTCTACTAAGTTCGAATCACTAAACTGTTGAATAAATAACTCCAATATTGAATAATGGAAAAATGGTTTTATTAAAGTACTTCACAATAAATAATACTGCTATTGCACGCCAGACAGCGTCTTAATCAAATCTGAATTATTGTGCCTCTACTGTTGTTGCCTTTTATACTCTCTGATTTCCTCGTTCGCATCTTCTAGGCGCTTCCATTTCCAGAATCTACTAGTTGGCCATCAGCTATCAAATTTCTCAGCTGTAACTACAATTACACGATTTTATAGCTTCTCTCATTGCATGATTTCGGGAGTATCTTAGATATATGCATGTGGTTGTGCGTTGCTTCTCAGCTGCGTGTGTGTACATATGTGTAGACATAATGATTGATTCGTTTATGTAGATACATAGTGATTGATTTATGGATGTGCATACAAGGCGCTGCTTAGCATCGGCTTAGAGATGGCAGTACCCCTTAGTGTTGCTAATATTCGTAACACTGCCCTCCACCTAAGTCTGATCGTTCCGATCAGACAAAGCTCCCGATCTAAACGCTGCCGCCTTTCCAAATGAACCACTTTCATTTTGGTTCTTGGTTTACCGATGGTTTGTATGCGGTACACTACATCGTTGATCCGTTTTACAACTTTGTATGGGCCTTCCCAATTACACTGCAATTTCGGGGACAAACCTTTTTTTCGCTGTGGGTTGTAAAACAGCACCAAATCTCCTTCATGAAACCCTTCCGAATTAATTGCTTTATCGTACCTCGCTTTCATCTTGCCACTCATAATCTTTGCTCGTTGCCTTACCAGATCGTGTATCTCTCTCAGCTCTTCTTCCAAGACACCAATGAATTTCTTAACATTTCTCATCGCATCGGCATCTATACCATACTTCAAATCAGCTGGCAGTCGAAGGTCATTGCCAAAAATTACCTTTGCGGGAGTTTGGCCCATTGTCTCATGTACTGCCGATCGGTAGGCCATCAAGAATAAGGATATGTGTATATCCCAGTCCTTGTGGTACTTGTCTACTACTTTACTTAAATGCTCCTCCAATGTTCTATTAAAACGTTCCACCATACCATCGGACTGAGGATGCAATGCAGTTGTCCGTGTTTTCCGAATGCCCAACTTCTTGCACATTTCTTGGAACACAGCTGATTCAAAATTCCTGTCTTGGTCAGAATGTAACTCCATTGGTACCCCATACCTTGCAACCCAATCGTTTGTAACCACTTCTGCTACTGCTTCTGCTTCTTGGTTTGGGATTGGATATACCTCTGGCCATTTACTGAAATAATCCATAACCACCAGTACGTATTTGTTTCCGCGGTTGGTAGTAGGACATGGTCCTGCGACATCCATGGCGATCCTTTCAAATGGTGCACCTGAAATATACTGCTTTAACTGGCCATGACTTCGTGTTTTGGGCCCTTTCGCTCGCAGTTGGCAATCCACTCGGTGACCGACTGACGGCAACCAACCCAATAGAATCTCGGCTTAATTTTCTCGAGCGTCTTCGTGATTCCAAGATGACCTCCACTTGGACCATTATGCAGCTCGTTGAGCACGTCAGGAATCCTCTTTCTGGGAACAACTATCAGTTTCTTCTTACATTTACCATCCTCACTCTCCCATACTCGATGAAGGCAACCGGATATCAATTCTAAACTGTTCCACTATGCCCAATATTACTTCGCAATGGGACTCTCTGCTGACGCTTCCCAAGGCAGTCGGTTCTATGTACCGGAGCGACTCGGGATTTTTCCCGACCAAGGACTGTCATTTCAGTGTGACCCCATTTAATTTGTTTCGTCCCTCCCACAAATTGTCATCCTCCCAGCAGCTCCTTGCAGCAGGACTGCTACATATTCTCTTACTCCGGGAAGGTATCGAACCCAATCCGGGTCCGTCTCCTCACCCCGGTCCTGAGAAATGGTTTTGCTGCATTTGCCAGAAAAGAATCTTTTTAGGACGGTCATACTCTGTTCAGTGTGTCTCGTGCAAGGGATGGTTGCATCGGACAGGTTGTTCTGGGCTTGATCCCAAAACCCGATGTCCACGTAACTTTTATAAATCTTTTGTGGCTCCTTGCTGCTCACGCCCAAGGGCGTCCCGTAGTCTACGCCTAAGCGTATCCCCACTACCTTCCAGCAGCTTCGCTGCTCAGCAAGCCACAACAAGTACCCGCTGCTGCTCGCGCCCCACGGCGCCATTAACTCAAACAGCTGATACCACTCATAACTACTACCTTCGTAGTAGAGCTGGTAGCAATGCTGAGCATCAGCCCCTGCCCCCGTCTTCTTCTCCTCCCCTCTTTTCTGACAGCAATCGTGCAGGTCAGGGAAACAGAATCTTAGTCCCTGCCTCCGTTTGCACCGTCTGCCAGCACAGAATATATAGGTTTGCGACATCCGCTCAATGCAGCTCCTGCCTTGGGTGGTGCCACTTTCCTAGATGTTCTGGTCTCCGCGACGGCAACCCCTCGACGGGTTTCATCGCGCCATGTTGCCAGGTCGCAAACCCAAATCATCCGGGTACCCCAATGCTTGCCCAAGGGCGCCCAGTCCCAAGGCCACAACAGCAATTGCGTCCTGGCCTTCCACAACCTAGGCGTAGTCACCCCTCACTTACCCCTAGAGTGGCGGCGTCACCCCTCATGCACTTCAGAATTCTGCAGTTCAACTGTAATGGACTAACTGGGAATATTACGGAGATAGTCGATGTCATGAAGCGGCACAACATCCGCATTGCTGCGATTCAAGAGACTAAACTCACAGCAAGATCTGCATTGCAGACCTGCTCTGGTTATAATGTCCACAGGAAAGACCGCGAGAGCGGAAATGGAGGCGGCCTCGCGTTTATTATACACCACTCTGTGCAATATCATATATTTGATCCTGGCATCGACCGCAGTGACAATGTCTTAGAACGTCAAGGCCTATCTGTCCGGTCAGGCGATGCAAATCTAGAAATCATCAACATCTACATCCCTCCTGTCACCTGTTGCCCCAGTGGATACCGCCCTAATATCGAGGCCTTACTCACTGGCAACAATCGCATTATCTTAGGCGATTTCAATGCCCATCACGACCTATGGCATTCAAACTTGCGGGCGGACAGTAGGGGTGAGATGTTGGCGGATCAAATAGACGAAACGACGTTCTGCACAATTAACGGAGACGCCCCCACACGTATGGTAGGAAGCTGTCATAGCTCGCCAGATATCTCAATCGTGAACGCAGAACTCGTAAACTGCGTCAACTGGCAGCCGATGGTAACATTGGCATCCGACCACCTGCCCATACTTATTTCGTTCGAGCGTACCGCCGACTTCATCGTCACCGAAAAACGCACTTTCATAAACTTCAAAAAAGGAAAGTGGGAAGAATATAAATCTGCAACAGACAGCAGCTTTGCTGCCATCCCTATCCCGACTGATGCCCGCCAAGGGGAGCGTGCCTTCCGTAAGGTCATTGAATCCGCCTCGGCACATTTCATTCCCGGCGGGAGAATTCCCGAAATCCGGCCCCACTTCCCGGCGGAGGCCGCGAGCTTAGCGAGGGAACGCGACCTTATAAGACAGCTTGATCCAGGCAACCCCCAAATAAGGGATTGCTTGTGGACGAACACAAGCGGGCGAAATGGGAAGAGCACCTAAGAGGTTGTAACCTCTCTACCGGTGTAGGTAAACTTTGGTCCACCGTAAAGTCCCTATCGAATCCGACTAAGCACAAAGACAAAGTTTCCATCGCCTTTGGCGATAAGGTGCTGTCGGATGCGAAAAAATGCGCGAGCGCTTTCTGCCGACAATATATAATGCATCCTACGGTCGACAAAGATAGACGGAGAGCCAATAGACGTGCACATAAACACAAACTCAGCGCGTCACCAATTACCATCACCGCAAGAGAGGTTGAGGACGCCATTGGTCGCGCTAAACCATCCAAAGCAGTGGGCCCAGACGGCATAGCCATGCCGATGCTTAAAAACCTAGGGAAAGAGGGTTTCAAATATTTAGCGCATGCCTTCAACCTGTCTCTTTCCACCTTTGTCATACCCGAGAAATGGAAAATGGCCAAGGTGGTCCCGCTACTAAAGCCTGGGAAACCAGCTAACGTAGGTGAGTCATATCGTCCGATATCTCTCCTATCGCCAGTGGCAAAGACGCTTGAAGCCATTTTGCTCCCTCATTTCCAAGCACATTTGCAGCTAGCCCCTCATCAGCATGGCTTCAGAAAACTCCATAGCACTACCTCCGCGCTAAATGTCATTAGCACCCAGATAAATTGCGGTTTGAATCAATATCCCCACCATAGAACAGTACTCGTAGCGTTAGACCTATCAAAAGCTTTTGGTACGGTCAACCATGGCTCGTTACTGGAAGACCTGGAAGGGTCTACCCTTCCCCCATGTCTTAAAAGGTGGACCGCAAATTATCTGGGTGGTCGGCAGGCATCGGTGCAATTCAGAAACGAAACATCAAAACAAAGGAGAATTAAACAAGGGGTGCCACAGGGTGGTGTCCTATCCCCGCTTTTGTTTAATTTCTACATATCTAAGCTACCTTCACCACCGGAAGGAGTCACAATCGTTTCCTACGCCGATGACTGCACAATAATGGCCACAGGCCCAGGCCCAAAGATCGATGAGCTATGCAATAAAATAAACGGCTATCTCCCTGATCTCTCCAGTTTTTTCGCCTCGCGAAACCTGTCATTGTCACCGACTAAATCTTCCGCGACCTTATTTACAACATGGACGCCCCAAATGTCGACCATATTGAACATCCACGTCGATGGCACTACGCTACCGACTGTCCTACACCCCAAAATCTTGGCTGTGACGTTTGATCAGGATCTACATTTTGGTGCGCACGCAACCGCAATTGTTCCAACAATTCAGAGCCGTAATAAAATCCTCAAATCCCTTGCTGGCAGTACCTGGGGAAAAGATAAAGAAACGCTCTTGACCACATACAAAGCAATTAGCCAGCCGATTACGTGCTACGCGTCACCCATATGGTCGCCAAGCCTAAAAACCACCCACTGGAAGAAACTACAGGCCTGCCAAAATACTGCTCTCAGAATCGCCACGGGCTGTCTTCTTATGTCCCCAGAACACCATCTGCATAATGAGGCGAGAATACTCCCCATCAGGGAGAGAAATGAGATGCTGACCAAACAGTTTCTGTTGAATACCCAGAAACCTGGGCATCCCAACAGACATCTGATTGACGGACCAGCACCGCCTAGGGGCCTAAGGAGTCATCTCCGTAAGCATTTTGAGGAAATACGGCACCTGAGAACCCAGCCGTATGAAGCGGAAAAACACAAGCAGGTCCTTGGTGAACTCCGGGAATTGCCCGGTGAATCCAGTACTTGAAGAAAAATATCCAGAACTCGCAGAAGAGGAACGCATACTCCCCAGGGAAACGCGTGTCACTCTTGCTCAACTTCGTTCTGGATACTGTAACAGGTTAAACTCTTACCTATCCAGAATCAACCCCGACATACAAAATGTATGCCCTGCTTGCAATGTGTCCCCACATGACACCAACCATCTCTTTAATTGTAATGTGGAACCAACGCCTCTAACACCCCTTTCCTTATGGTCCACCCCTGTTGAAACGGCAAGTTTCCTTGGACTCCCGTTAGAGGATATTGATGACAATTTGTGATCGGTCGCGGCTATTAGGTGGGGCGAGCATTGCTACAATAACAACAACAACAACTCTCTGCTGACATCTATTCTCTGTTTGATCTTTCGTTTCGTTTGAGCCCTTGCATAACATGTGACAGATCTGTATCTTCTAGCTGACACTTTCTTAGTTGTTCCTTGTCCCATTCATCCGTACACGTTATAGTCATTAGCCGGACATCCATAATGTATTATTAGGCTCGGCCTTTGAACAGTGCTTGCATTCCAAACTACATGGTCTTCGTGACATTGCATCAGCATTTCCATAGGTACTACCCTTTCGATGCTCAATGGAAAAGTCATAGCTTTGTAGTCGCTCGATCCACCGTGCCAATTGTCCTTCCGGATTACGGAACTGCAGAAGCCATTTCAACGCTGCGTGATCTGTCCTGACACGGAATCGCTGGCCGTAGAGGTATTTGTGAAAATGTTTAATGCACTCTACCAATGCCAACAGCTCTCTCCGCGTAACGCAGTAGCTCCTCTCTGGTTTTCCAATCGAAAGGCTGTAATATGCAACTACCTTCTCCTGTCCATCGACCAGTTGTGATAAAACGCCTCCTACAACATATCCACTCGCATCTGTATCTAGAATAAATGTTGCTCCTGGAATCGAATATGCTAACATTGGGGCAGTGCACAAACGCTCCTTCAATGTTTGGAAAGCCACTTCTTGCTCCTTTTTAACTTCAGACCAGCGCCAGCTATTCTCTGGAAAACTTCCTCCAAGTTCTTAAGATGTTCATCAAAGTTCTTGCCCAATACGATTATAACATCCAGGTACACCAAACATGTTTTCCAATGTAGTCCTTTAGGACCAGTCTCTCAAAAGTAGCTGGTGCATTACAAAGTCCAAAAGGCATCACTGTAAATTGCCAAAGACCATCACCGACACTGAAGGCTGTTTTCTCTTTATCTTCCTCCTTCACCTCAACTTGCCAGTAGCCGCTTTTCAAGTCAAGCGTGGAAAACCATTTCGTACCAGATAGCGAATCCAGAGTGTCGTCAATTCTTGGCAATCCTTTTTCGTTACGTCATTCAACTTCCGGTAGTCCACGCAAAACCTCATTTTTCCATCATTCTTCTTTACAAGTACTACCGGTGATCCCCATGGACTAGCTGATAGTTCGATGACGCCGCTGTCGCTCATTTCTTGTATGATTTGACTCACAACTTCCCGCTTCACCAGTGGAACACTACGTGGAGCTTGACGGATCGGCCTCGCATCTCCAGTGTCAATTTGATGTTTCACAACGTTGGTGCGGCCTGGTTTGGAACCATCCTGGTCAAATATGTTCGCGTACTTTAGGAGCAGTTGTTTTGCCTTACTCTGATTGGCTTCCTCTAGCCCCTGCGTCCATGCCGTGATGTCATTTGAAAGATCAGTATTACTAGATGAAACGTGTTCCTGCAGCTGTTCACAGTTAATAACTACTTCAGCCTCTTGGCATCTTCCCAAAATAGCTCCTTTGATCAGTTTGAGTGGTGACTTGAACTCATTGAGTACTCTTACCGTAATACGTCCATCCTGACTCTCTTCCACCAGCACTCGCTTACTGCTGTAGCCTCTCTCGTAACCGAAATTAAGTCCCCTTGCAGCTGACTCTCTTTAGTTTAACGATTGAGTGGACTTGGAGATTTGCTCATCTCCTTCAGCTCTGCGTTTACGACCACCCACATTGTTGGAACTGTTAGGGTTGCTGTTGCAATGTCGTGCAATATGACCTGGGTTGCCGCACTTGAAACATTTAATAACTCCGGCATTTTTGAATTTTTACTCTTTCGGTGTATTCCACGGGTGCGTCGGCATTCGCCAAATGTGCAAGCCTTTCGACATCTGACGCAAACTCTTGCAAAGTCTCATTCGCTTTTTGGTAGCGGTTTTGCAACTCTATTTGGTGTATCTGCTTCCTGTGTTCGCTTCCGTATCGCCTCTCTAGAGCGCTCATCAATGTTTCGTAGTTGTTCCGCTCTCCCTCGGGAATAGTCTGTAGGATTTCAGCAGCAGATCCTTTCAATGCCACGAATAGTACAGCAACTGTATCTTCAGCACTCCAGTTATTCACTGCTGCGGTCTTCTCAAACTGAATCTTAAATACCTGGAAAGGAACAAAGCCGTCAAAAGATGGAGTTTTTACCTTGTTGTTGTTGTTGTTATTGTAGCAATGTTTTGCCCCACCTAATAGCTGCGACCGATCACAAATTGTCATCAATATCCTCTAACGGGAGTCCAAGGAAACTTGCTGTTTCGACAGGGGTGGACCATAATGAAAGGGGTGTTAGAAGCGTTGGTTCCACATTACAATTAAAGAGATGGTTGGTGTCATGTGGGGACACATTGCAAGCGGGGCATACGTTTTGTATGTCGGGGTTGATTCTGGATATGTAAGAGTTTAACCTATTACACTATCCAGAACGAAGTTGAGCCAGAGTGACTCGCGTTTTCCTGGGGAGTATGCGTTCCTCTTCCGCAAGTTTTGGGTACTGTTCCCCGAGTACTGGATTCACCGGGCAATTCCCGGCATAAAGGTCCGACGCCTATTTGTGGAGTTCACCAAAGACCTGCTGTGTGTTTCCTCAAAATGCTTACGGAGATGACTCCTTAAGTCCCTAGGCGGTGCTGGATCATCAATCAGATGTCTATTGGGATGCCCAGGTTTCTGGGTATTCAACAGGAACTGTTTGGTTAGCATCTCATTTCTCTCCCTAATGGGGAGTATTCTCGCCTCATTATGTAGATGGTGTTCTGGGGACATAAGAAGACAGCCCGTGGCGGTTCTGAGCGCAGTATTTTGGCAGGCCTGTAGCTTCTTCCAGTGGGTAGTTTTTAGGCTTGGCGACCATATAGGGGACGCGTAGCACGCAAACGGCTGGCCAATTGCTTTGTATGTGGTAATGAGCGTTTATTTTTCTTTTCCCCAAGTACTGCCAACAAGGGATTTGAGGATTTTATTACGGCTCTGGATTTTCGGAACAATTGCGGCTGCGTGCTTACCAAAATGTAGATCCTGATCAAACGTCACACCCAAGATTTTGGGGTGTAGGACAGTCGGTAGCGTAGTGCCATCGACGTGGATGTGCAAAATGGTCGAAATTTGGGACGTCCAAGTTGTAAATAGGGTCGCGGATGATTTAGTCGGTGATAATGCCAGGTTTCGCGTGGCGAAAAAACTGGAGAGATCATGGAGGTAGCCGTTTATTCTGTTGCAAAGCTCATCGATATTTGTACCCGGGCCTGTGGCCATTATTGTGCAGTTATCGGCGTAAGAAACGATAGTAAGTCCTTCTGGTGGCGAAGGTAGTTTTGATATGTAAAAATTAAACAAAAGTGGGGATAGGACATCACCCTGAGGCATCCCTTGTTTAATTCTTCTTGGCTTTGATATTTCGTTTCTGAATTGCACCGATGCCTGCCGACCACCCAGGTAATTTGCGGTCCACCTTTTAAGACATGGGGGAAGGGTAGACCTTCCAAGTCTTGCAGTAAGGTGCCATGGTTGACCGTATCAAAAGCTGGTAATTGGTAACGTGCTGAACTTATGTTTACGTGCGTGTCTGTTGGCCCTCCGTCTATTTTTGTCGACCGTAGAATGCATTATGTATTGTCGGCAGAAAGCGCTCGCGCATTTTTTCGCATCCGACAGCACTTTGTCGCCAAAGGCGATGGAAACTTTGTCATTGTGCCTAGACGGATTCGATAGGGACTTTACAGTGGACCAAAGTTTACCTACACCCCTACACCGGCAGAGAGGTTACAACCGCTTAGGTGCTCCTCCCATTTCGCCCGCTTATGTTCATCCACAAGCAATCTGATGCATTGGTTTATATCCCTTATTTGGGGGTCGCCGGTATCGAGCTGTCTTATAAGGTCACGTCCTCTCTCTAAACTTGCGGCCTCTGCCGGGAAGTGGGGCCGAATTTCGGGAATTCTACCAGCGGGAATGAAACGAGCCGAGGCGGATTCAATGACCTTGCAGAAAGCACGCTCCCCTTGGCGGAAATCAGTTGGGATAGGGAGGGCAGCAAAGCGGTTGTCTGTAAAGGATTTGTATTCGTCCCACTTTCCTTTTTTAAAGTTAATGAAAGTGCGTTTTTCTGCGACGATGAAGACGGCGGAACGCTCGACCGAAATAAGTATAGGCAGGTGGTCGGATGCCAATGTTACCATCGGCTGCCAGTTGACGCAGTTTACGAGTTCTGAGCTCACGATTGAAATATCCGGCGAACTGTGACAGCTTCCTACCATACGTGTGGGGGCGTCTCCATTTATAGTGCAGAACGTCGTTTCTTCTATTTGATCCGCTAACATCTCACCACTACTGTCCACCCGCAAGTTTGAATGCCATAGATCGTGATGGGTATTGAAATCGCCTAAGATAATGCGATTGTTTCCAGTGAGTACGCCGCTGATATCAGGGCGGTATCCACTGGGGCAACAGGTGACAGGAGGGATGTAGATGTTGATGATTTCTAGATTTGCATCGCCCGACCGGACAAATAATACTTGACGTTCTAAGACACTTTCCCTGCGATCGATGTCGGGATCAAATATATGATATTGCACAGTGTGGTGTATGATAAACGCGAGGCCGCCTCCATTTCCGCTCTCGCGATCTTTTCTGTGGACATTATACCCAGAACAGGTCTGCAATGCAGATCTTGCTGTGAGTTTAGTCTCTTGAATCGCAGCAATGCGGATGTTGTGCCGCTTCATGAAGTCGACTATCTCCGTGATCTTCCCAGTTAATCCATTACAGTTTAACTGCAGAATTCTGAAGTGCATAGGGGGCGACGTCGTCACTCTGGGAGTAAGTGACGGGTGACTACGCCTGGGTTGTGGAAGGCCAGAACGCGATTGCTGTTGAGGCCCTGGGAATAGACGTCCTTGGGTAGGCATTGAGGTACCCGGTGTATTTGGGTATGCGGCCTGGCAACATGGCGCAATGAAACCCGTCCGGGGGTTGCAGTCGCAGAGACTGCGCTAAGGCGCAGACTACGGGACGTCTGTAGTGTCATGCAGTGCCAGCCAACTAAAAACTAAAAATAAAACTAAAAACTAAAATAGCTGGCATCACCCCCACATGCAACCATGCATGTATGCACTTGGCGTTACTGGGTGAAAGAGTCAAATGACGGAGAGAATTCTGATTGGCTGAATCTTCCGTTACTCGACTCTATCACGCCATTGCATTATGCGATTTTCCCGTTATGCACTTTTGCATACCGGCAAAGCTGCTTTTGAAGCGTCAGCAGTTTTTCAGTTTTGAGTTAGAATTGAGCCGGTGAACACACAACCTAAAACGCGCGTTAAGAAATAAGATACCAAAAGGGTAACATGAAAAATAAACTAATGAACATTTAAATAAATAAGAATTTTAAATAAAGTGTAATTAAACAATAAAACAAACTAAGTTTATTAATTTAAAAACTAAAAGAAGAAAATAAAGTAGGTTTGTGTGTGTGCGTGGGGCTAAATGCCCAAAAACGAGTGGCATCGGTATGCCACTTTACATGGCGACCGTGACATTTTCATAGAACAACTGCATCATAAAGAATTGTGTAAAGTGTTGAAGAGTCTACACAAACCGATAAATCAAAAAATTTTGCAATTTTTAAGAGCGTGTAATTTCTGTACACAAGGGCTTCACATTTTTGTATTGCGTATATAAAATGTTTAGCAACAGCATCTTCGCCGGCACGGAGTTAGCGCAGTGCGCTACCCACGCGTGTGAGAAAAATTTTTGTTAAACTTAAAGAACCATTTAAAAAGAAACTTGGGAAATTTATTTAAGTCCCACTTGTAAAAAACTATATACATATTTTAAAGAAACTAAGAAATTAATAAACTTTTAATAAAACAAAATTATACCAAAGAAAATAGTTAGTGGCCAGTGCCTGTGTGTAGATAGCGTGTGTGGGTGTGCTCGCAGAACATATTTTCAATGTTTCCTAATTTGGAAACAACAAAATACAAATTTAACATTGCTGGTGCAGTAAAAAAAAAAAAATAAAAATTTAAAATTATCTACAAAAAATGATACACAAAACATTTAAAACTTCGACATAAACTACAAAACTTTTAAAACATTAAAGCATGGCATTACATTCCCAGAAAGTCAGCAGCAGCGGGAAAATACCGTAAGCCCCGAAACCTCCAGCAGCGCAGCAACATCAAATGCAGCACCAGTCCGCAGGAAAGGGTTGACAGCAGTAATGTATGTATGTCTATTTCATTTAACTGTAACGTAATGTAAGTTTCAAACCACTTTCACAGGAAAATTGTTTTGTATAAATAAAGCATTTTTCTAAATAACTGTTCCAATGCTTTTCCAATCGATACATTTTTATTTCAATCAATTCATTCAAACATTTATACCTTTTTATCAATTTACTTTCACAATTTATAGTAATAAACATTTACCCTAAAAATTAAAAATATATTATTAAAAGTAATAAAGTATAAATTTAATATCGAATTTATTATTAAAAAAAAAAAAAAAAAACCAAAAAATGTTTCAGAGTTTTTGTGAATTTGATAGCATATGACTTGTAAGCAATTCAATTAAAAACATTTCTCCAAAAAAAAAAAAAAATTTTTTTAATTAATTTTTGATATGCCATTAAATGAAATTTTTGCCTTAAACCACGTAAATTTAATAGGAAAAATTAAAATAGGTATTTCTCTAGCCTATAATTTAGAGAAAATCCGCAGACCTGATGTTCCTTTGTTTTCAAAAAAAAACAAATTATATAATTTTCTTAACCAGATTTACCATTTTATAAAATTTATACCAAACGCGACAAATTTTAACCGGATTTTTAAATAATACTCGGATTTACAAAATATTTACCTGATTTACAAAATTTTTCTTTTAAAATAATTTTCAATCAAATTACCGTATTTCAAACACATGTCCGATTCTGAGGGCAATTCCAGCGATAAATCAAGCTCTAAGGAATGTGTTCACTAGCTCGTCAATAAAATTTTTTAGGATTTAATGACTCAGATATCGCAGAAAATAATAATTCAAATTTTCAGTCAGAACCTGACTTTTCCAATTTTCACTCTACTTCAAATCCTTCAGATTTACAATCGAAAACAATATTTCAATCATGGCAACCTCAGAACAGAAAAAGGTGTTCATTACCAGTTGCGCCTCAATTATTAGGGACAACTACAGCGGCGATCCACTGGCATTAGAATCTTTTATCGACAAAATAAAATTAATTGAAGTCTTCTCAGAAGAAAATTTAAATAATACTTTTATTGCATTTTTGAAATCCAAACTTGAGGGAAAAGCACGCGAAGCATTACCAACCGTAATAAATTCAGTCGATGACATAAAGACTGCCTTGAGAAATAGAATAAAACCAAACAACTCGAGAGTTGTTTCTGGTAAAATCGCGTCTTTACATGTCATCAATAATAACTACTCAGACTTTGCTAAGCGCGTTGAAGAACTATCCGACGCATTGGAACGTTCTTTGATTATTGAAGGTATGACACAAGCCAAGGCACATGAAATGGCCGTAGAGCAAACAGTGAATTTGTGCAGGTTGAACACTCGTTCAGAATTGGTCAAATCCATCCTAGCTTCAACTACCTTCAGTGATTCAAAAGACGTAGTTGCAAAAATGATAGTGGAACGTAATAATGAGGTAAAAGAAAGACAAGTACTAGCATTCCGTACTCGTGTTAATTGGCAAAGTAGTTTTCGAGGAAATTATAGAGGTAATAATTTCAATAATAGGTACAACAATCCAAATGCGAGATTCAACAATAACAATAGAAATAACTACAACAATAATTACGGGTACACTAATTCTAATAGAAGTAATAATGACAGATATAGCACTAATAGAAACAATCAGCCTAGTAGTAGTAACAATAACACTACTAATAATAATAATAATAATAGACGTTCAAATTCGCGAAGTAATGCCAATGTACGCGCTTTAAACGTGAACGACCCTCAGGAGCGAACACTGGGGGATCGGGATCACGATTTAGACAATTAAACGAATCTTCTCCAAAAATATTAAAATCCATCTACTGCTTGAACCTTAATTATTCAGATTTTATTGAACTTCAATGTAGCGATTCCTACAAACCATGTACTTTTCTAGTAGATTCTCAAGCAGATATTTCTTTAATCAAAATTTCAAGTTTATCTCAAAATTGTAACTTTAATAGTAATGAAATTATTAATATAACAGGCGTAACAGCAGAAACAATTACAACTTTAGGAACCTTAAAACCCAAATTAATTGCATATACATTTTTAATACCGCATACCTTACATGTTGTTAACGACGATTTCAATATACCTTCAGACGGAATACTCGGCAAAAACTTTTGAAAATTAAATAAATGCATTATTAGTTATGCAAGCGATAGCATAACTATTAATACCGGCTTAGATAACGCAAATATACCAATTTTACACGGCACAAGTACCGATTCTTTAGTTATTCCTCCGAGATGTGAAGTTTATCGGTTATTTAAATTACCAAAACGCGATAATCCTGTTTTTGTAGACTCGCAAGAAATCTGTAGTGGTGTTTTTACGGCAAAGTGCATTCATTGTTGACACAAATAACCCAGTTCTAAAAATTTTAAATGTTACCGACGAAGTAAAACATGTCAACAATTGCAATATCGTAACGGAAGATATCACCAACTACAATGTCTACAAAATCAATGAAAGTTCAAAAGATCAAAAACGCTTGGAGGAATTAACGAAAATTTTGAAAAATCAAATGCCGGGTTATGCTCAAAAACAATTACTAGATTTATGCTTAAAATATGCCGATGTATTCGCTTTAAAAACTGATCGTATGACTTTAAATAATTTTTACGAACAAAAGCTACGTTTAACTGATAAAAATCCAGTCTATATAAAAAATTATCGTTACCATATACACAACGTGAAGAAATTAATAAACAAGTCGAAAATTTAATGCGAAATGGTTTGATAGAACCCAGTTTTTCTAATTATAACAGTCCTTTAATTTTAGTGCCGAAAAAAGATCCTTCAGGCCAAAAGTCTTATCGTATGTGCGTTGATTTCAGAGCAGTCAACAAAAAGCTTATCGCAGACAAATTTCCGTTGGCACGCGTAGACGACATACTCGACAATCTTGGCAGAGCCAAATATTTTTCGACTTTAGATCTTTTTTCTGGTTTTCACCAAATACCACTTCATGTCAATTTTAGAGACGTTATATATTTCAGCACAGATCGTGGAGCTTTTCGTTGGAAAGTTTTACCTTTCGGTTCAAATATAGCACCAAACTCTTTTTCACGTATGATGTCATTAGCATTTTCAGGCATTTCGCCAAATCAAGCTTTTATGTACATTGACGATGTTATCGTCATCGGTTGTAGCGAGACACATCACCTCAAAAATTTAGAAAAATTTTTGAAACTTGTAGAAAATTCAATTTAAAGTTAAATCCCAACAAATGCAATTTTCTTCGTTCGGAAGTAACTTTTTTAGGCCATAAATGCACCTCAAAAGGCCTGCTGCCAGATGACTCAAAAATAGACGGAATTAAAAAATACACTAAGCCTAAAGACAAGGACGCTGTTAGGCGATTCGTTGCATTTGCAAATTATTACAGGCGTTTTATACATAACTTTGCGTCACTGGCAGCCCCTTTAAATCGTCTAAATTGGAAAAAAGTTGAATTTTTTTGGGATGATACCCTGATTTTTCAAAAGAATTTATTATCACTGTAGATGCATCTAAGAGTGGTTGTGGCGCTATATTAAGCCAAAAGCATGGAGATAATGATTTACCGATTTGCTTTGCATCAAAATCTTTCAATAAAACCGAACAGAAAAAGGCAATCATAGAATTAGAACTTTTAGCAATACATTTTGCTATAAAACATTTTCGGCCGTATGTTTACGGTACACAATTCACGGTAAAACCAGACCATAGACCATTAGTTTATCTATTTAATATGAAAGATCCTTCCTCGAAACTCTCTAGAATCAGATTAGATTTATCAGAATACAACTTTACAATTGAATATATTAAAGGAAAATCGAATGTTGTGGCTGATGCACTTTCGCGTATAAGTATAGACGAAATTAAAGATTCGACAAAACACGTTTTAGCCGTTAAAACGCGATCACAAACTAAACAAGAATTACAAAACGAAAAAATAAGTTTAAATGATACGACTTCAAACGATAATAAAGTACAAGTTTATGATAAATTTTCATACGATTTTTCAAAAAAGATACCGCGAGTAAAATCAAATATACAATATAATAAAAATAAGATCTCCAATTTACAAATTTATGCGCATTTAAAACATAAAAAATATAATTTACTTAATCTCGTGACTGTTAACGAAATAACGACTTTAGATGAGTTACTTTTCGAGGGAAAAAGCAGCCGACAATCACAATATTAAACAATTAGAATGGCCAAAAAGCGATATATTTTTCAATAATTATACAATTACAAATTTTAAAATCCGCGGAAATGAAATTTTAAAATCATTACAAATAATATTGACGGACTCTGTAGAGACCGTAACAGCCAATGAACAGAAACAAAAACTTATGACAATTTATCACGAAGATCCAGTGTTAGGAGGTCATTGCGGAACAAAAAGGTTATATGCCAAATTAAGAACTAAATATTACTGGAAAAACATGACACGTGATATAGCGAAATTTGTGAAAAATTGCAAGAAATTTCTTTTAAGTAAAGTGAGACCCAAAACAATAGAAAATCTTGTCCTTTCTCCAACACCCTGTAAACCATTTGACATAGTAATTATCGATACAATAGGTCCACTTCCAGAATCAAACTATGGTAACAAGTTCGCTGTTACTATGATTTGTGACTTTTCTAAATACCTGGTAACAGTAGCTGTACCAGATAAATCAGCAAAAACTATCGCATGTGCTATTTTTGAAACCTTTATATTAACATATGGTAAAATGAAAGCCATTAGATCCGATTTAGGGACGGAATACAAAAATGAATTATTCTCGGAATTAACAAAACTTTTAAAAATTAATCATGATTTCTCAACAGCTTATCACCACGAAACTGTTGGTACTGTTGAAAGAACCCATAGTCTTTAACGAATATTTACGTGCATATCTAGATGAAACGTATTCAGATTGGGATACGTATTTGAAATACTTTACATTTTTACATAATACTACAAGTAGTTCGGTTTTTGATAATAAATTTACTCCTTTCGAATTAATATTTGGCAGAAAATCTACAATGCCACATGAATTACAAAAGGAACAAATCGATCCGATTTATAATGTAGAAAATTATACAAAAGAGCTAAAATATAGAATGCAAAAATCTCATAAAATGGCAACAAATTTGATTAATAAACATAAAATTAGAAATAAAGAATTATACGATAAAACGGCTAAGCCTTTAGATATTAAAATTAATGATAGGGTTCTAGTAGAAACAGAACCGAGAAATAAACATAGAAATATATATAAAGGTCCCTACATAATAAAGAATATCGATGGACCAAATGTAACAATTTACGATGAAATTAATAAAATTGAAAAAATTGTACATAAAAACCGTATCCAAAAATTTTATTAAAATTTATAGTACTTTTAAATTCTACTAATTAATATTTAAATATAAATATATTTTAAGAATGCGCCAAGGAATGTAACAAAAAAAAAAAAAAATTGTTAATGTTAATTTCGATACGGGCTAATTTACTAAATATATGTCACCTAAATAATATAAAAAGATAGCAACTTACTTACGTTAAGTAGTAGTAATAGTAGTAGCTTATACAATAAGCTTACCATACAAGATAAAATATCGGCTCACTTCAAACTAAACTAAATTATCAAAATCTAAAAATTAACTTTTCCTACATATTTCTTTTTGCAAATTTCAATTTTAACACTTTTTGATATAGCCTAAAGAAGAATGTGGCAAGACTGATCACCTTGCCAAATTCTTCTTTCCCAAAGGGGGATGATGTAGTGTCATGCAGTGCCAGCCAACTAAAAACTAAAAATAAAACTAACAAGTAAGGAAGGTTAAGTTCGGGTGTAACCGAACATTACATACTCAGTTGAGAGCTATGGTGACAACATAAGGGAAAATAACCATGTAGGAAAATGAACCGAGGGAAACCCTGTAATGTGTTTGTATGACATGTATATCAAATGAAAGGCATTAAAGAGTATTTTATGAGGGAGTGGGCCATAGTTTTATAGGTGGACGCCATTTAGGGATATAGCCATAAAGGTGGATCAGGGTTGACTCTAGAATGCGTTTATACGATATGGGTATCAAATTAAAGGTCTTAATGAGTATTTTAAAAGGGTGTAATCCTTAGTTCCATAGGTGGACGCCGTTTCCAGATATCGCCACAAAGGTGGAACAGGGGTGACCCTAGAATTTGTTTGTACAATATGGGCATCAAACGAATGGTGTTAATGAGTATTTTAGAAGGGAGTGGGCCTTAGTTCTATAGGTGGATGCCGTTTCGAAATATCGCCATAAAGGTGGACCAGGGTTGACTCTAGAACGTGTTTCTACGATATGGGTATCAAATTAAAGGTATTAATGAGGGTTTTAAAAGGGAGTGGTGCTTGTTGTCGCCTTTTCGAGATATCGCCATAAAGGTGGACCAGGGGTGACTCTAGAATGCGTTTGTACGATATGGGTATCAAATAAAAGGTGCTAATGAGTATTTTAAAAGGGAATAATCCTTAGTTCCATAGGTGGACGCCGTTTCGAGATATCGCCATAAAGGTGGACCAGGGGTGACCCTAGAATTTGTTTGTTCAATATGGCTATCAAAAGAAAGGTGTTAATAAGTATTTTAAAAGGGAGTAATCCTTAGTCCCAAAGGTGGACGCCGTTTCGAGATATCACCATAAAGGTGGACCAGGGGTGACCCTTTTTTTTTTTTTTTTTTTTGCGGGGAGGCTGAAAAATGCCTAATGCACCATAATTGCTGCCGTCGCAGCAACCGTGTGTCCGTAGACTAAAAAACAGCCCCGTTCTGGAACCGTCGCCCACCCCGGCACCACTTTCGCATTACTTCAGGGTGGCGTTCCATATTTCTCATTTTTTAAGAGCCTACTGTTGTCCCTGCGTCCAGGTTCCCGCTATTTGCTCTGAGTGTCCATTTAATCACCACTGCTTCGCATGCGCATTTCTCTGCGCTCCCTCTCAACATCCATCAGGCGTGTCATTACTATAAATGCCATTTTGCTCACTGCAGTCCAGCATTCTTTCCTGCTGCACATTTGTGAAACTAAATTTCTCGTGGTAGGTTCCTCCCCAAAGACTCCATGCAAGGTGAGTCTTTCTTCGTGGAAACGGGGGCAGTAGAACATGACGTGTTCTGCGTTTTCTAACTCTGTGGTACACATTGGGCAATGAGGATCTTCCTCTATCCTACGCTTCCATAAATACTCTTTGAAACCGCCATGTCCACTCATTATTTGCGTGAGATGGTAGTTCAGTTCGCCGTGCTTCCGCTCATTCCATTGAGCTACGTTCCAAACTAGTGTGAAAGTCCAACGCCCTTTACTCGAGGCCTCCCACCGTTCTTGCCACTTAGCTATTGTTTGTGTCCTTGCTCTTTTCTTGTCTTCTTCAGATGGTCGCTCGATATTAGTGTTATACAGATCGGCCATTTCGCTTGCCAGTAAGTCCACTGGGATTTTCCGGGTTAGAACCAGGATCGCGTCGTCGGACACCGTCCGATAAGCACTTGCTATTCTTAAAGAAGCAAGTCGGTACGCTGCTAATATATATTTTTGATGGGTCTGTTTAGATCCATACCACACTGGTGCTGCGTATAGTATTATTGAGCTGGTTACTGTGGACAATAGCTGACGTATAGCTTCGCTCGGACCACCAATGTTAGGCATTATTCGCATAAGTGACCCATTAACTTTGGTAATTTTCTCCCCCACCGCTCTGAAGTGCTCTTTGAAAGTTAACTTAGAGTCAATGTGCACTCCTAAGTATTTTAAGGAATCCTTTGAGGTGATTTGATGATCCCCGACAGTTAAGACTAACTCGTTCGCCGACCGTTTGGAGCTTACTAATAACACTTCCGTCTTTTGGCTAGCCAACTCCAGTCCTGTATTGGTCAGCCATTCCTTTATTCTTGCTACGGCGTCATTACATAATGCTTGAAGCAGGTCCAGTTTCTTGGCCACTACTACCACTGCAATATCATCAGCATATCCCACAATTTGCGTGTTTTCTGGTAGATCAATCTTTAGCACCCCGTCATACATTACATTCCAAAGCGTTGGACCGAGAACAGATCCCTGTGGGACGCCTCCTGTGATTTTGTACTCTTTAGCTCCTTGATCCGTGTCAAAAAGAAGTACTCTGTCTTTAAGATAGCTACCTATAATTCTGCGTAAGTAAGCTGGAGTGCCGAAGCTTTGCAGCGCTGCCATTATCTGCATCCAGTTCGCAGTGTTAAAAGCATTCTTGATGTCCAACATAATCAGTGCACAGAACTTCCTTTTATTTTGGCCTCCAGAGATAGCTTCTCTAGCTATATTGACGACTGTTTGTATTGCATCTACGGTGGATCTTGATTTGCGAAATCCATATTGACTATTCGATAAGCCACCTGGTCTTTCTAGAGTCAGCTGTAGGCGCTCACTAATTATACGCTCGAAAATCTTCCCTAGGGAATCCAGCATACAAAGTGGCCTATATGAGGATGGTTGGTCCGGCTGTTTACCACGTTTCAGCAATAGGACAAGTCTTTGTCGTTTCCACGGGCGAGGGAACACGCCTTCTTGCATACAGGCATTAAAAAGATCAGTAAATAATGTAGCCCTAGTTGTAATCGCGGCTTTAAGGGCTATGTTTGGTACTTCGTCGGGTCCTGGGGATTTGTTATCAGCAACTCTTTTTGCAGCGTCCAGCACCTCTTGCTCTGTAATTTGCGGAATTTCCATACTTTCTAGATCCTCGCTTGGATAAGTCCAGCGATCTTGCGCCGGGAAAAGTGTTTCAACAATAATATTCATCAGTATCGGGCACGTAGGTTGCTGTGATATCGATCCTTTAACTTTGGCCATCACAGTTCTGTAGGCTGATCCCCAAGGATCTAGGTCGACATTATCCAGCAGTTCCCTAAAGCATAACTTCTTGCTCTTTTTTATGGCATTTTTAAGTGCCTTTCTTTGTGCGACATAGGTGCTGTGTAGCTCTGCATATCGTGGTGATGAGCGTGCCCTCTGCGCTATTCTTCGTGCTTTGTGGCATTTTCTACGCTCTTCCGCAATTTCGTCATTCCACCAATATACCGGAGTGCGCTGTGCTTTTCCGCGACTTCTGGGCATGGCAGCATCACATGCCATACATAGCAACTTAGTGATTTGAACCGACTGGTCTTCCGCATGCGATTCTCGTACTATGGCGTCCTTCCAGATAATGTCAAATATTTGTGGGTCGAAAAGGTGCTGTTTCCATTTCCTACTTTGTCGATGTCTTGCTGCTACCGTTCGTGGAGTTTCGAGCAGCTCTACGCTAATAGCTTTATGGTCGCTGTGTGTGTAGACGTTGCTTATGGACCATTTTGCTCGTCTTGCTATTTCGCTGCTAGCGAAGGTGAGATCTATAATGGATCGTCTGGTACCTGTATCGAAGGTATATATCTCTGGTTCATTTAGGAGTTCTAGCCTCAAAGAAGTAAGACTTTCGAGGAGAACTCTCCCTCTTTCGTTGGTTCGTCTACTTCCCCACACAGATGACCATGCATTGAAGTCTCCACACACTAAAAGCGGGTGTTTACCTCGTGCTTCAATGGTGATCCCGTATATCATGTCTTCGAACTCGGCGATGGTCATGCTCGGAGGGGCATAGCAACTGAAGACGTATATACCGTTGATTTTTGTCCACGTGAATCCTGCTACCGTTGGCGTCATAATTTCCTGTGGGAGAAATTTCCCTGGTGCCCAAATTGAGGCTCTCCCTGCTGAATCTGAGAGCCAACCCTGCTCCTGGCGATTTTTGTATTGTTCAGAGAGTACCACTATGTCATATCCTCCTTCATAGACTGTTTGGGATAATAGCTCTTGGGCTGCCTCGCAATGGTTTAAATTGAGCTGCAATACCCTCATGAGACAGTCATTTTGCTGCCCTCTCGTTGTGGGCATTTAAAACTGCCTGCTGAATGTTGTCCCCCACATAGCGCGCATTTCGGTGCATTTTCGCAACTTGCAGCCTTATGACCTTCCTGGCCGCATTTCCTGCATAGGCTAGACCTATCTACAGTCTCCTTACATTTCTGAGCTATATGCCCGTAGCCCCAGCACCTATAACAGCGTTTTTCTTGCTTGAGCTCTCTAATTCGGCAGGAAACCCATCCTACCCGGATTCTTTGCGTATTAAGAACCGCCTTGGCATCATCCGCTGTAAGGCTTATAAGTGCCGACTTCGTGCCACTGTACCCTGTGCGTATGCTTTTTATGGCAGCCACATCTGGAAGTTTGATGTTGCATTGCTGGTGGAGGGCGTTGCAAATCTCCTCGGGCGTAGTAATATCATCGAGATCTCTGCACTGTAGCGTGACCATTTGGGACTTTGTTATAACTTTAGCCGAGTCCTTTAGTACCGCTTCAATTTCTGCTTGGTACGCGCTTGTTTTCCCATCTTGCGATTTTTTCAGCTCTAGTAACAGCTCTCCTTTCGCCGTTCTTCTAATCGTTTTGACGTCATCACCCAGGGATTTTAATTCGTCGCATCTTCTCACTTTACGCAATATGTCGGCGTACGTCGCATCCCCCGCCTTGGAAATGATGATTGCATCCGGCCTAGCCTTAAGTGATTTTTTCTTGCTCTTCTTTTTGGCTAACTGCCACTCTCCCGTCTTTTGGGCTGCAGTTTCCTCTTTCCGCTCCGTCTTCTCTTGCGTTTCTTGCCGTCGTTTGTGTCCACCCACGTGCCCTGGTAAGACATCTTTTAGAGTAGTAGTGGGTTTTACCACGTTGTTCTCCTTGGTCGAGTACGAATTATTCCTCGGTCGCTTTCCGGGGGGTGATGGACTTCTATCCTTGGCGCATTCGCTTGCACGCAATTTATGTTCTAAATTCTTTACCTCTAGGGCCGACTCGATGTACAGCACTTTTATTACGGAGGCCAAGCGCTTGATTTCCGCGTGTATATTATTTCGCCCTATGAAGAACTGCATCAAGTCCTCAATCGCCTTGCCTAGCTTGGTCATCTTTTTCTCTCCAGGGGGGTTTTGCTGATTTAACGCAGCTGACGCCTGCTTAATTAGCTCACTTAATAATGGTGTGCCCGTTTGAGCCTTGCTGTCGGAGTTCTTTTTGCAAAGCTTCGGTGTAGCACCCGGCGACAACGCTCCTTGCTTGCTTTCGGCCTCCGCTCCTTTGGGTTTCGTTACCACTTGCGACGAAATGTTAAGGCCCCCAGCCGATGGGCCACGCCCTTCTGGAGAGCGAGCTAGCTTCCTTCCTACAAATGGATTGAACGCCATTTCATTCTCCTGTGTTTGGTTTTTTATTTTAGTATTGTTGTTGCTCATCATTTATTTAATTGGGTCCCCACTTGAGGCCGCTATCTTGGTCCGAGTGACCCTAGAATTTGTTTGTACGATATGGGTATCAAATTAAAGGTATTAGTGAGGGTTTTAAAAGGGAGTAATCTTTAGTTCCATAGGTGGACGCCGTTTCGAGTTATCGCCATAAAGGTGGGCCAGGGGTGACTCTAGAATTCGTTTGTGCAATATGGGTATCAAACGAAAGGAGTTAATGAGTATTTTAAAAGGGAGTGGGCCTTAGTTCTATAGGTGGACGCCTTTTCGAGGTATCGCAATAAAGGTGGACCAGGGGTGACTCTAGACTTTGTTAGTACGATATGGGTATCAAATGAAAGGTGTTAATGAGTATTTTTAAAAGGGAGTGGGCCTTCGTTCTATAGGTGTTCGGCTTTTCGAGATATCGCCATAAAGGTGGACCAGGGGTGACTTTAGAATATGTTTGTACGATATGGGTATCAAATGAAAGGTATTAATGAGGGTTTTAAAAGGGAGTGGTGGTTGTTGTATAGGTGGTCGCATTTTCGAAATATCGCCATAAAGGTGGACCAGGGGTGATTCTAGAATTTGTTTGTACAATATGGGTATCAAAAGAAAGGTGTTAATGAGTATTTTAATAGGGAGTAATCCTTAGTTCCATAGGTGGACGCCGTTTCCAGATATCGCCATATAGGTGGGCTAGACGTGACTCTAGAATTCGTTTGTGCAATATGGGTATCAACCGAAAGGAGTTAATAAGTATTTTAAAAGGGAGTGGACCTTAGTTCTATAGGTGGACGCCTTTTCGAGATATCGCCATAAAGGTGGTCCAGGGGTGACTCTAGAATGAGTTTGTACGATATGGGTATCAAATTAAACGTATTAATGAGAGTTTTAAAAGGAAGTGGTGGTAGTTGTATATGTGAAGGCGTTTTCCAGATATCGACCAAAATGTGGACCAGGGTGACCCAGAACATCATCTATTGGATTCCGCTAATTTATTTATATATGTAATACCTGCCAAGATTTTAAGGGTTTTTTATTTCGCCCTGCAGAACTTTTTCATTTTCTTGTACTTAATATGGTAGGTGTCACAACCATTTAATAAAGTTTTTTCTAAAGTAATATTTCGCTTCTATAAAACAATCCAATTACCTTACCATGTTTCATCCCTTTTTTCGTATTTGGTATAGAATTATGGCATTTTTTTCATTTTTCGTAATTTTCGATATCGAAAAGTGGGCGTGGTCATAGTCGGATTTCGTTCATTTTTCATACCAAGATAAAGTGAGTTCAAGTAAGCACGTGAACTAAGTTCATTAAAGATATGTCGATTTTTGCTCAAGTTATCGTGTTAACGGCCATGAGGAAGTACAGACGGACGACTGTGTATAAAAACCGGGCGTGGCATCAACCGATTTCGCCCATTTTCACAGAAAAGAGTTAACGTCATAAAATCTATGCCCCTACCAAATTTCAAAAGGATTGGTTAATTTTTGTTCGACTTATGGCGTTAAAAGTATCCTAGACAAATTAAATGAAAAAGGGCGGAGCCACGCCCATTTTGAAATTTTCTTTTATTTTTGTATTTTGTTGCACTATATCATTACTGGAGTTGAATGTTGACATAATTTACTTATATACTGTAAAGATATTAAATTTTTTGTTAAAATTTTACTTTAAAAAAAAAATTTTTTTAAAAGTGGGCGTGGTCCTTCTCCGATTTTGCTAATTTTTATTAAGCGTACATATAGTAATAGGAGTAACGTTCCTGCCAAATTTCATCATGATATCTTCAACGACTGCCAAATTACAGCTTGCAAAAGTTTTAAATTACCTTCTTTTAAAAGTGGGCGATGCCACGCCCATTGTCCTAAATTTATCGCAATTTTTCGGTTTTTCGAAATTTTCGATATCGAAAAAGTGGGCGTGGTTATAGTCCGATATCGTTCATTTTAAATAGCGATCTGAGATGAGTGCTCACCATACCAAATTTCATCAAGATACCTCAAAATTTACTCAAGTTATCGTGTTAACGGACGGACGGACGGACGGACATGGCTCAATCAAATTTTTTTTCGATCCTGATTATTTTGATATATGGAAGTCTATATCTATCTCGATTCCTTTATATATGTACAACCAACCGTTATCCAATCAAACTCTAATATACTCTGTGAGCTCTGCTCAACTGAGTATAAAAACTAAAATAGCTGGCATCATCCCCACATGCAACCATGCATGTATGCACTTGGCGTTACTGGGTGAAATAGTCGAATGACGGAGAGAATTCTGATTGGCTGAATCTTCCGTTACTCGACTCTATCATTATGCGATTTTCCCGTTATGCACTTTTGCATACCGGCAAAGCTGCTTTTGAAGCGTCAGCAGTTTTTCAGTTTTGAGTTAGAATTGAGCCGGTGAACACACAACCTAAAACGCGCGTTAAGAAATAAGATACCAAAAGTGTAACATGAAAAATAAACTAATGAACATTTAAATAAATAAGAATTTTAAATAAAGTGTAATTAAACAATAAAACAAACTAAGTTTATTAATTTAAAAACTAAAAGAAGAAAATAAAGTAGGTTTGTGTGTGTGCGTGGGGCTAAATGCCCAAAAACGAGTGGCATCGGTATGCCACTTTACACGTCCTAGGACGTGAACAGCAAGGAGCCACAAACGATTTATAGAAGTTAGGTGGACGTCTGGTTTTGGGGTCTAGCCCAGAACAACCTGTCCGATGCAACCATCCCTTACACGAGACACACTGACAAGAGTATGACCGTCCTAATATTCTTTTCCGGCAGATGCAGCAAAACCATTTCTCAGGACCGGAGTCAGGAGACGGACCCGGATTGGGTTCGATATCTTCCCGGAGCAAGATAATATGGAGCAGTCCCGCTGCAAGGAGATGCTGGGGGGATGAAAATTTGTGGGAGGGACGCAACAAATTAAATGGGGTTACACTGAAGTGGCAGTCCTTGGTCGGGAAAAATTCCGAGTCGCTCCGGTACATAGAACCGGCGGCCTTGGGAAGCGAGAGTTTTTACCTTCGTATTGCTTGCTGAAACAACTGGGCGATTTAGTTGCAACCCCTGTATATGACCTCGCAATGTTTCAATCTCGGCAACGATTTTGTTCTCAAGTTGCAAAATTTTTGTGTCTTGCGCCTCCACCTTCGAAGAAATACGTCCTTTTTGCTCTTCCAGTTGTGCAGAGATCTGCGCTGATATTTGTGCCGACATTTCGGATATTCGTGCCTCTTGTGCTTCAATCTTCGATGTTATACGGTCTCCTGCGATTCCATCTGTGATGACATATACGTTTTCTGTTCTTCCAGTTGAGATGACATAATTGTGGATATTTGTGATGACATTTCTGTTATACGTGCCTCTTGCGATTCCAGTTGGGATGCCAATTGCGACGACATTGATGCTACTGTGCTGATGTTTGTGCAGATATTGCAGCCAATATCAAAGTCTGTGCTCGTAACTGTCTGCGATGTTTCGTTTTTCTCTTCAATTTTTGCTGTCTCGTCAACATCAAGATGAAAGACATACTCTTCCACGTTAATTCCTTCTGCTTCCATTGCCTCTCGTAGCCGTGCCTGAAGTTCTAGTTTAATGCTGGTTGTATTCAATCCACGGCTCTCGAACTCCTTCTTCAGTTGCTGGATCTTCAATTCACTGAAATTTGCCATGTCCTTGTTGTCCTCTGGAATTTATTCAACAATTCCTCTTCTGACACCAATTGTTACGATTTGACTTGCAACTCCCCTTATTTGTAATCTTCTACTAAGTTCGAATCACTAAACTGTTGAATAAATAACTCCAATATTGAATAATGGAAAAATGGCTTTATTAAAGTACCTCACAATAAATAATACTGCTATTGCTCGCCAGACAGCGTCTTAATAAAACTGAATTATTGTGCCTATACTGTTGTTGCCTTTTATACTCTCTGATTTCCTCGTTCGCATCTTCTAGACGCTTCCATTTCCAGAATCTAC